>NC_141671.1:133763727-134263727 GCF_028749965.1 Puma concolor | reverse complement strand
AAAGCTAAGTATATTCTAGAATATCTAATCCTACTTTACTGTAAAAGCTTTGTTGCTCATATGCATAGCTATGTGAAATATTTTAGAAAATATAAAATAAATAATTATTCAATATATTTCTTATTTTATGATCTTATACTTTATAAAATAACTTGAAATTATTTTATTTTAAAATTTGAACTTCTACCTTGCAATAAATGGTCAGGTAATCATAATCTGTGTCTATTTCACATTTTCTTGGTGGGGGCAATAAAGACAAAAACAGGACAACTTTCTCTTTTGTTGTTTTGGTCCATTCCACTCTACATATAACATATAAGGTAGATGAGTTTGATGGAAATTAAAAACTTAATGTCTCTTCCTATATTAACACTATACTATCAGTATCATCAAAATATATAGTTGCCTTTGATTTCTAAGACAGTAAAATATGGAACAATAACTACCATATAGTAAACAGCATTACTAGTCCTAAAATTCTACAAAGAAAGGATCGTAATTATTTACATAACACTTAGTAAATGACAATGACAATAAAAAGTCATTAAATTCAGCAATGATTGTAAAGCATTTATATATAACAGTCATGTTGAATGGCATTGTAATAGAAAATCTCTTACCCTTTGGAACTTTGTCACTTTTCTCAGGTGCCTTTAATGCTGTCACTGAAGTGTCAAGTTTGAATTCTTTGCCATCTTTCATTTCTTTGCCATTCTTCACTTCTTTCCCTGCCTCTTTTAATTTGGTATCTACAACAGATGTTTTGCTTTCAGAGCTGGCCTCATCTGACAGCTTAAACTCAGGCAATATTTCTTTCAAGAGCTCCCAAACTTTGTCCGTATATCCTGGGCTTAAATAAAACACACCAACATTAATTTCCAAATTGAACTTTTTACTCCACTATTGATCATCAAGAAATTACTGACAGAAAAATCAATTGACAATTTCACAAGACTAATTTCAATAGTTACTTCAAATTTCAATAGTTACTTCAAATAGATACATTTATCCATCCAACATGCTTTGATTGAGTACCTACTGTGTGCTGGGCTTTGCTGATGCAAAGAGACCGAACAGAGTTCTGGTTCCAAATAGTGGTGTAAGATTCTGAACTTAGCAATTCCCATGACACACCAAACCTATAACTACATATGGAACAACTTCCTCTGGAAAACAAAAACAAAAACAAAAAAAACAACACACAAAAAAAAACCCTAGCTGAGTGACTCCTATACATCTGCTGAATTAGAAAAAAAACAAAAAAACAAACCATACCGATGCAGCAAAAGTTACCCCAAGAGGGAAGTTCATAGCAATAAATGCCTATTTCAAGAAACAAGAAATATCTCAATTTAATTTTATACCTCAAGAACTAGAAAAGAAGAACAAACAAAACACAAAACTAATAAAAAGATGAAAATAACAAAGATCAGAGTGGAAATCAATGAAATAGAGCCTAACAATACAATAGAAAAAAAATCAATGAAACTTAGAACTGGTTTTTTGAACAGATGGACAACATTGAAATATCTTTAGCTAGACTCACCAAGAAAAAGAAAAGACTCAAATAAAAACTGATACTACAGAAATACAAAGGATCACAACACAATCTGTAAATAATTATATGACAACAAGTCAGACAACCTAGAAGAAATCGATAAATTCCTAGAAATGTGCAACCTACCAAGAGTGAATCATAAAGAAATAAAAAATCTGGACAGACCAATTGCTAGGCAGGTGATTGAATCAGTAATCAAAACAATCCCAACAAACAAAATTCCAGGATGAGATGGCTTCACTGGTGAATTCTACCAACATTTAAAGAATAATGAATGCCAATTCTTCTCAAACTCTTGTGAAAAAAATAGAAGGAACACATTCTAATTCATCTTACAAGGCCATCATTACTTTGATACCAAAACCAGACAAGGACACCACAAGTAAAGGAAATTACTGACCAAAATTTCTGAAGAACATAGATGCAAAAATCCTCAACAAAATATTAGCAAATCAAATTTAACAATACATTAGAAGAATAATACAGCATGAACAAGTGAGATTAATCCCAGGGATGTGTGTGAGGATGGTTCAACATTTGCAAAGCTGTGTCATACACCAAACTAATGAAATGAATGATAAAAACCATAAGGTCATCTCAATAGGTGCAGAAAAAGCATTTGACAAAGTACAACGTCCATTTATGGTAAAAGTTCTCAACAAAGTGGGTTTAGAGAGAACATACCTCAACATAATAATGAAAAATATATCTTTTCCTCAAGGTCAGGAACAAGACAAGGATGCTACCTCTCACCACTTTCATTCAACATAGTATTGCCAGTCTTGACCAGAACAAGTAGACAAGAGAAATAAAAGGCATACAAATTGGACAGGAAGAAGTAAAATTGTCACTATTTACAGATGACTTAATATATGTAGAAAATCCAAAAGATACAACCTAAAACTGTTAGAACTAATAGATGACTTAGGTTAAGTTGCAGGATACAAAATCAATATACAAAATATGTTGCATCAGAAAGACAAATAAAACAATCCCATTTACAACTGCATCAAAAATAATGAAACATCTAGGAATAAATTTACCCAATGAGCTGAAAGACTTGTACACTGAAAACTGTAGGACATTAATAAAAGAAATTGAAGAAAGCTCAAATAAATGGGAAGACATTCTGTGCTCATGGATTGGAAGAATTAAGATTGTTAAAATGTCCACACTACCCAAAATCATTTGATGCAATCCGTTTCAAGTTGTAACATTTTTCACATAAGTAGGGATCATCTTAAAAACTGTGTGGAACCGCAAAAAACTCTGAATAGCCAGAGCAACTGGAGACAGAACAAAGCTGGAGTCATCACACTTCCTGATTTCAAACTACGTTCTAAGTCTATAATGATCAAACAATATGCTATTGACATACAGACACTTAGATCAATGGAACACAATAGACAGTGAAAAAATAAACCCACATGTATAGTCAATTAACTTATGACAACAGAGACAAGAATACACCATGTGAAAAAGATAGTCTCTTCAAGAAATGGTGTTGGAAGAATTGGATAGCCACATGCCAAAGAATGAAATTGGATCACTATCTTACACCATACACAAAAATCAACTCATAATGGATTAAAGACTTGAATGTAAGACCTAAAACCACAAAACTCCTAGAGAAAACATAGGCATCTTGACATTGGTCTTGACATTGTCGTTTTTGTTTTTGTTTGGATTTGACTCCAAAGACAAGGGCAACAAATGTAAAAACGAATAAGTGGGACTGTATCAAACTGGAAAGCTTCTGCACAGCAAAAGAAATGACCAACAGAATGAAAAGGCAATCTATTGAATGGAAAAAAATATTCTTAGTTTTTTTTTTAATATGTATTTATTTTTGAGAAAGAGAGAAAGAACATGAGCAGGGGAGGGACAGAGAAAGAGGGAGACACAGAATCCAAAGCAGGCTCCAGGCTCTAAGCTGTCAGCACAGAGCCTGAAACGGGGCTCAAACTCACAAGCTGTGAGATTATGACCTGAACCGAGGTCAAATGCTTAACCAACTGAGTCACCGAGCCACCCAAGAAAATATTTTCAAATCTTATATCTCATAGGGAGTTAAAAATATATGAAGTACTCATATACCTCAAAAGCAACAAACAAACCATCAAAACCCAAACTGTTCAATTAATAAATGGATAGAGGATCTAACTGGACAATTCTGCCCCCCCCAAAAAAAAAAGACATAGGTACATTAAAAGATATTCAGCATCACTAATCATCATGTAAATGTAAACAAAAACCACAATGAGATTTTACTTCATAACTGTTAGAATGACTGTTATAAAAAAAATAAAATAAAAGTACAGTTGTGGTGAGGACGTGGAAAAAAAGGAAACTTTATGCACTCTTGGTGAGATTGTAAGCTGGTGCAGTCACTATGGAAAACAGTATGGAATTTCTTCAAAATATTTTTAAAAAGAACTATCATACAATCCAGAAATTCCAATTCTGGGTTATCTGAATAAAAGGAAAACACCAATATGAAGAGATATGTGCACCCCTGTGTTTATTGTGCATTATGTACAAGATCCAAGATATGGATAAGAAAGGTGTGACATATATATACAACGGAATATTACTTAGTCAATAAGAAAAGATAAAAATCCTTCCATTTGTGCACAACATGATGGATCTAGAGGGTATTATGTTAAAGGTAATAAGTCAGAGAAAGACAAAAACTGTATGTATGTACATGTAGAATCTAAAACACAAAACAAACAAAAGAAAACAGAAACAGACATGTAGATACAGGAAATAAACTGTTAGCTATCAGAGGCGGAGGCATTAGGGGTTGGATGAAGTAGGTGAAGGGATTAAGTAGAAATTCCCAGTTATAAAAATAAGTCATGGTGATGCACTGTACAGCATAGAGGATATAGTCAATGATATTGTCACAACTATATCATAACAGATGGTAACTAGACATCATGGGGACCACTTAGTAATGTGTAAAAATGTTGAATCACCATAATGTATGCCTGAAACTAATAGGAAATTATATGTCAATCAGATTTCAGCTTAAAGAAGCGAGGTGGCAAAGTGTTCTATTCCAGATGAATTACACCGATATCAGAGAAATGTGCCAAGAAACAAATATTCTCATTTGAAATTGTCTTCTTACATCCTCTCAGACATGTCATTGATTATGTTCCTATTATTATATGGAGAGTTAAAAGGTTTCTTTTTTTCTTTTCAGATGGTAAAACTGCACGAGTGGAAGGAAAACATAAGAGGCAAGGCCAATAATTGCACGTAGACCAGTGCCTCCTTTTGGTACTCCCTCAGGAGAGTGGAAGGGAAGGTGTCTGTTGGAAATGCCACAAAACACTTTCCTCCTAGCTGATTTTCACATGGGAAAAGTTCCAGTAGTCAACACTAGTTCTCCTTGACCATGTACAACCATGGAAAACCATGAATGTGACTGCAAGGCCCTCAGAGTCTTTCTCTTCACACTCAAATCCTTCCTAGCAACAGAAATATTCTACTCCTGAACATACCATGTGTCTCTGACAGTATCATTCTCCCGCCTTCGATGCCCCTCTCCTTCCTCTCCTTCAATCAAATCCAGCCAACGGTAAAGGCTCAGACCAACTCAGAACACTCCACGAGGCCCTATCTGACCCCTACCAGCATCCTGGGCTGATGGCCATTGCTTCCATATTTCAACTTAAACGTTTCTTGACACTCTTTTTTATACTATTTCATGACATTCTTTTCATTTAAAATTATATATGTATACATAAAATTGAAATTTTATTGCATAATTGTAATTTAAAATTATATGAATAATGCAGCAGAATGTTCATAGGAAAATACTCTTCAAATTGTGACATACATACATCAGAGATAGTGTATATCTTTTACTTTTCAGTTGTATTTAGGAGAAAATTGATAAATTTGAATGTTTGGGTCAGTCTCACTCTTCTTTAGACTTTTCCCCATTTGCAAAGATTGAGTACCAACTACCATATATCTTTCTAGATAATATTAAATAATCTAGTGACAGTCACTAGACAGGGAAAGAAACTTATAGTAATTATGTCTCTTCAATACATTAGTATTTTTTCTATCACCTACTCACTTATCTTAAGAACAACCATATTGGATAGGTCATTTTACTCTCATTTTACGTATAAAGAAAGATATATTACTTGCAAAATTCACATAGCTTGAAATTGAAAGTGTAGGTACATAAACCTAGGTATAATAGTTCTGATTCCTGAGCTCAAGCTTTTCTGCCTCATTTTCATAGAAATGAGCACCCATAAATTCATGCAAATTGGACATCTAAAATTGCTCAACATTTTTATTAATTTTAAAGTGGTCTCCTTATAATTCTGAAAATAGATGAATACTTTTCAATTTTCATATATGATTTCAGTGTATGATTCTGGCAAGAGACAATTCACGATTCTTTTGACTAATTTTCTAGTTGTGAATGATTTTAATCTCCTATTTCTGTACTGGTCTCCAATGGACTTCTGATGATTTCATGTCCCTGCTATCTTTATTCACTTCCATGCAGGAAAAATTAAGCAAAATTATAAACATTCTATCAACACTGAAGATAAAAATTTAGAAAAGCCCATACTTTTACACCTCATTCTGTCTCTACCTCTCTCCATTAATATTGTCCATATAATGTCAAGAAATATTCTGTTTTATTAGGTATCAAAAAAAGGATTTTCCATGAGACGACCCAAAAGAGTATTGTCTAGATCTTTCCTTAAGATTAAAAAAATAATAATAAGATTATCTCCCCTTTCAGGAAAGTAGTCCTTTGAGGAAGGGATCTATACATCCACTTTTTCCCTGCAGATATTTTTATTTGAACCAAGCAATAGCTAATTTATCCTGCTGAAATGATGCTTTAGATGGTAAGATCCAAGTTACTAGGGACCAAATTCAATCTCCTCTAACCTGGACCCTTTGAGAACAGTAGCTTCCCAATATCAGTCAAAGATCAGAGATGATCCAAACTGATAACTGAACTATGTATTTGATCTTCTTATAAAATACAACATCTGAATTGATGATATGTTCAGATGTATCAATGTAATGTTTTTCTATGCACTTTGACCTGATTAATTTCTTTTTTTTTTTCTTTTTAACATTTATTTATTTTTGGAGACAGAGAGAGACAGAGTGTGAGCAGGGGAGGGGCAGAGAGAGAGGGAGACACAGAATCCTAAGCAGGCTCCAGGTTCTGAGCTGTCAGCACAGAGCCCGATGTGGGGCAAAAACTCATGAACCACAAGATCATGACCTGAGCCAAAGTCAGGCACTTAACCGACTGAGCCACTCAGGCGCCCCTGACTTGATTAATTTCTACTATTAATGATAATATAACCAAATTGTGTGTCTATAACCTTTATGTATGAAATAAAAGTACTTGTGAAATTTTTAGTAAGCATTACATTAAATGGCCTCTCTTGTTTGGACATAGACAAATATTTAGAATCACAGGAAAGAAAGACTGTGGGCTTTGGACCCAACAAGACTTAGATTTGTATTTTTTTCTCCTCCAGGTACAATGTACACAGCTTTGGGGTATTTGACCACTCTGGGCTTCAGTTTCTTCATTTGTAATAACATATATCCAGCTAATGAGGTCATATGAATGATTATATGAGATAATATTTTCAGGATTGTGATTTTTAATTAGAAATAATATATTAGTGTTCCTAATGCCTAACAGGTATTTTATTACTATTAATTATTTCCTAATATATGTGGCTAATTACAAGTTGCCTTTATGGGCTAGAGAGGGCTATTCTTTTCATTTAAAATTATATGTATACATAAAATTGAAATTTTATAGTATAATTGAGAGAGAGAGGGATCGAGAGAATCCCAAGCAGGCTCTGTGATGTCAGCACAAAGCCTAATAAGGGACTTGATCTTACAAACCGTGAGATCGTGACCTCAGCTGAAATCAAGAGGTGGATGCTTAACCTACTGAGCCACCTAGGGCCCCCATATGTTTCTGTATTAAGTAAGGTTAGTAGTTGTATAAGTATAAAGGGACACCTGTAAACATGATAAATAACATGGTTTTAATATTTGTAATTCATATATTTATATATTAAATTCACAGTATTCTTTTTAAAACAGAATTTATCCTGAAATTCTCAAGGAAGTTTATATAATACTATAAAATATTAATACACTAAAACATTATTTTCACAAACATTTTGTAAAATATGAGATTTTCTTTATATTTTCTGAAAGCTTAATAATACTTTAGTTAAAGAAACATTACTGGGACAGAAAGAAAAATACATATGAAGAACTTAATGGTAAAACCTACTGGAGAGGAATCACTTCTGGTAACCATCCGGTAAGCGCATGAATCACCGTGAACTCCCCTAATTCTCTCCTCTCGGCTACATGGATGCTAAAAAAGCAAATGCACAATAGCATAGTTAATAACATTTGAAAACATACACAAAGAGATATATAAGCACCGAGAATCTTTAGTAAGCAGTGATATAATAATAAATGTAGGGGTCATATGGCTTATATGTTAGAGTAGAAGAAAATACTATTCCAACAGCCAGATGATTCATTTTGTTAAAGCGCTTAAAGGAATCCAATCTAAAAGTTCATGTTTATTTTAAAAACACACTATACGCCTTGTTTTAAAAAGATGTAAGTTAACATTCATGTCATATACACAAAGCATATTCAAATATATGTTATAAAATATATAAATTTAGATGATATACATTGTATATATTCAATATACTATCATATTCTTTACAAAATAGAACCATATCTTTTTATATTTCCGATGTTAGCTCCTATTCCTTGATGCCCATGAGGCTGGGTACTAAATCAGTCTCATACATAGCAGGTCAAGGCTACATCAGATAGCCCTAATTTAGTCCTTAGATAATCTCAGAGAGATGACAAATATCTCTTCTATCCGATACAAATGAGTAGATCTGCCACTGTAGCATGAAGTCAGAGGAGAGTGTGATGACCCAATACCACTCTGCTCATTTTAGTCCCTTTTTCCCCCAAAGTGATTGGTCTATTTGCACTGAGACACAGAAATGCCACAGCCCTGTTCTGGCCAGGAGTCACACTGGCAGTTTACCACGTGCCAACGGAGGGGATTAATGATATTGACCAGACGTGTTCTTTTCTTCAGAAAGAAATCTTACTATCTTAGTCACATGTTCTAACATTTACAAACTTTTATTGGTTTGTTGCTCAGACGTTATGAATTTTGATGTACCTACACATGTCACAGATACCAGAATTCTCCTGGGAAAGTTCACAGTCTAAACTATGAATAATCATATTTAGGAAGTGACTGCATACCTCATGTGAAGAGGGTCCTTTCCTTTGCGTAGCGCACAGTGATAGTGAAATACTTACTACACGTTAAATTTTTAATGTAGAAAGCTAAAACTCATATTAAAATAATTGCTATATACTATAAAATTTGAGAAAAAATGCAGAGACAAGTATAAATTGTACCACAAGTATACAGGTAGCCACTATAATGCCTAAAAAATGTCTTACATTTAGTCTGGTCCTTTATTTCTAAGCTGGATTTATTTTTTAAAATAGCAATAGTTCTATTTCTTAGGAGGCTCTAAAATTCTATGGAACTATAGCTTTAAGAAAGGCAAAATACCACTCCAATTTTCCAGGTCACCCATTTAGCACTTCACTGGCATTAATTCAGCTCCAGTTCTCAGTACTTCAAGTTAGGTCTGAGAATTAGGAACATTAGGAACATCATTTTCTTTCAAAACAAACAAACGGCGGTTGTCACCAGCGTGAATACTCAGTTCTATTCAGCTACTTTAAAAGATCTGGGCTGAGTTTTTTGTTTTTTTTTTTTAATCATTGAAATTAAGAGTTGTGAGCTTGGTGAAACAAATTCTGAACAGAAGATCGAAGGTTGGTGAGAGAAAAGAGATCTGTCTAGGATGTCAGTGGAGTGGCTGGTTTTACTGTGTAGCCTTGGGAAAGAACAAAGGAAGCTGAGCCAAAGGAAAATCCAGACAAAAAAACCAAAATGGAGTGCCCTTCTGATGGACAGAGCTCTGTTTACAGAAGGGGAGGAGGCTGAGCAAAGGGTTGCAGTGGTCTGTTGGAGCCCAAGGGCAATCTGCTGACAATGAGATGCTGTCACACCCTGCAGGAGAGAGAAGGGTATCAAATTCAAGGTGGCTCAGTATAGGTGAGAATCCCCCCCACCGAGCAATGATACAAAGTTGCCAGGCCTTTGCAACTCAAGCATCTAAGATTCTTTTTGCATGGCTAGGGCGGGGATACGTTGACCTAAGGTCTCTGTAGGTGGGAGCCAAGAGGATGAATGTATGTGGCAGACACATCTCATACATGTTGATGCACAAGACATGCAAGCATGGAAGACATACGCAGATTTCACAAGAATATTGAAGCAAATGGAAGAAGTTTTTATCACAAATGTATTAAAAGGGAGCAGTGTTACCAAAATCCTGAGGAGCATATCAAAAACATTGTCATCCTTCAGAAGAGCTCAGGTTTTCAAGATTATAAATTATTGCTGCATGTACAGAACCTAAAACTTTAACTGGATTCCAGTGTACATGATTCGCTATTTAGATGAACCAGTACTTCCCCGTACAAAAACCACCTTTTTCTCCTGCTGAGGTGAAGCACTATTTTTCATGATCACCTTCTATTCATTGTAAGAAAGCACTGGATATAGAATAATTTTTGAGTATTTTCCCTTGGGAGAATTTTGTCCTATTGCTGGGTAACCCAATTTTTCAAATTAGTGGTTTTGGTATTTTTATATCAAAACGTTTACAGTGTCTGGAAAGAAAGCTATTTTAAATAGATTTTTTTTTAAATGAAGCTATGTGATATAGATGTATAGGTTTTTGTTGTTTGTCTTTTTGTTTTTATGCGAGTGATTGTTCTTCCTTCTACATACTCAACATTTGCCAGCTTAATGATAGCTTTACACAAAAGCATTGGCCAGAGTTCAAAGTCATATGTTGTGGCCGGAAGCAATAGATTGTTGTCTTCATCAAAAGGCAGAAAGTCATCAATAGTTATCTTTCTCCAACAACCCTAAAAATGAGAAGAAAGGAATGTACAGTTAGTGATTTACATTATTTTTTCTCATATATTATTGTGTACTACTGATGTTATTATTTACTCTTTCATAATTTTAACTTACCTTCTTACATCTAAAGACTGGTGTGCTGGTTTTCAATACTACTGTGGCTGAGAATTTCAGCTGTTTTATTTAATTTAATTTATTTTATTTTATTTATCTATATCAACAGTCATTATTGATGAAACCTTATAAACACATTCTTGGGTGCCCATCCTATATAATGCAGTAAATCAAAGTGTTTCAAACAGCAGAACCAAAACATTAAACAACCATGGATAAGTTTGGTCATAATTAAATAACAACATAATCATAACACAAATTCTCCAAGTATAAGTAATTATTGTTCACTCTGATAGACTCAGTGACTTTAAACTTCCAATTACCAGAATCCTTTTTACTCCTAATTAAAGATCTAATTTTTAACATGAAGTTAGTTAACACTTTAATAAAATGATTATATATTTACCTGTATGCATATTATTTCACAGTTAAAAGTTTGGGACAAATGGTAACTTTAATGGTTATGAACTCAAATATTTTTTAAACTTTGGTTTTACATGCAAAATTTTATTATGAATTTATTCTTTTGCCCAAGAAGTATTTTCATCAGTGATGCAGGCATTCTGAACCCCAAGTCTGCATTAACACCTGGCCTACAGCAGTGAATTGCTTAGAGTCTAGTGACAGGAGCATATATGCAAATAACATAAAACAATATTTTCATGGTGCTCTAGGACCAGAAAAGCAAGTGTGACAAATATTGCTTGTGCAGTCTTCACAAGAAGGTGACATTTGAACTAAAGATTCAAAAAACACTAGTTTTCCCAGTACATAGGGGCAATAGGGGCATGATTTCTTTGTATGGGATGAGTAACTCTGAATTCATATTGCCTTATTTAGTGATTTCATGTCTTTCTTTCTTCTCTAACGGGTCATATAGGGCAAGACAGGATTAAAACTTAGGTGTATAGCCACTCCCTCTCCTAATTTCAAATGACATGACCCAAAAGAATACACAACGAAATAAGCCGGAGACAAAAGGACAAATATTTTGTAATCCTATTTGTATGACATATTTGGAAAAAAGCAAACTGACAGAGACAAAAGGCATACTTGAAGTTCCCAGGGGCTGGGGGTGGAGGGGAATGAAAGATTATTGTTTAAGGGGTACAGAGTTTCCAGTTGGGATGATGAAAAAGTTGTGGAAATAGATAGTGGTGATGGTTGTACAGCATTGTAAGAATACTTAATGCCTCTGAATTGTGCATTTATAACATTCAAAATGCCAAATATTATGGTACATATATTTTACCACAATGAAACCTAGTAATATGAGAACAATTTTGAATGAACCAACTGGGTCCCCACGAAAGAAATGTTTTAAAGCAGACATAAGCACTTAAGCTAAACCAGTTCAATGAGTATCATCTACTTACAGCTGATCAATAATATATTTCGATTGAGAATGCTTTCATTCCTAAACACCATTGAACTGTATAGTCTAAATAGATCGAACTGCATGGTACATGAATTGCATCTCAGAAAAGCTATTATGAAAAATACACAGGGATAAGTGTTCAGTATTACACTTAAAAAGACACTTTGACTAGACTTATAACAATTTTCCTGGGAGTTTTTTGATTCTTTCATATTAAAATTTGGTTGATGGCTTCCTTAAAGTTTATGAAGAAATTAAATGTTATATATGTAAATATAAATGTTACATATAAATATTATATATATGAGACCTCATCATAGAACATTGACTTTATTTATTTGAGACTTTATCTTAGAACACTGAAATTTTTGAAATTTTATTTTAGAGAGAAAGAGAACATGAGAGAGCGCACAGGGGAGAGGTAGAGGGAGAGAGAGAGAGAGAGAGAGAGGGGGAGAGAGAGAGAGAATCTTAAGCAGGCTCCATGCTCAGCATGGAACCCAATGAGGGGCTCAAACCCACTGCCCTTGGATCATGACCTGACCCGAAATCAAGAGTTGGGTGCTCAACCAACTGAGCCACCCAGGTGCCCACCACTGAAACATTTTTACACTTTTTTTTCTTACCTGCATGTAAAAGATGTACATGGGGCAGTTTTTACTTAGTTTACTGTGTTAGCACCACATAATTTGAAATGACCATCAAAATGTTTAATTACTTAGCACATTTATGAAGAAGGATGCTTCCTTTATTAGTATAAATATACATTACAAAGTTACTTTAGAATATAGTCATGTTCAAATTTTAATATTTTCCACACTTGAATTCTAGGTCAAGATAACTAAATGGCTACATATATTTATATCCTCTGCCTCCTAAGACCATGCTAAAGGGATAATAAAAAATATTTTTGGGGGGGCTTGGGTGGCAGGGTCGGTTAAGCATATGACTTTGACTCAGGTCATGATCTCGTGGTTCATGATTTCAAGCCCCGAGTGGGTCTCTGTGCTGACAGCTGGGAGCCTGGAGCCTGCTTCGGATTCTGTGTCTCCCTCTCTCTCTACCCCTCCCCTGCTCATGCTCTGTCTCTCTCTCAAAAATAAATAAACATTAAAAAATTTGTTTTTTTTTTTAATTAATAGCATCAATCACAATTACAAAAGATCAAGGAAGGAGCAATCAGCGGACAGAGATTTCAGCCCATATCTGAATGAACATAATTATATAGATTAGGATAGAACCCTAACAGCACTCCCCCACCTTCAGCCCAGTAACAGGTGATGCCCTTCCCATACAGGGCCTGAGGGTGAAAGTCTGACTTCTGTGACTGTCCTGAAGTAAACAGGGCAGTTTCTCTGCCCAGTGGAGTCAGTGGGCAGAATTGTGACTTCTATCAACCTCCTGCAATAAAGAGGAAGTGCTTTCTGCATTAGTAGAACCTGTTGGAGGAAGTCTTATTTCCACACTCGACCCATGCAGGGATGAAGCAGTACACCTCCCCCTCCTCAGCTAGTGCTAAGGACACTGGGGGATCAAGTCTTATCATGGGACAACAAAGGAGTGACAGAGCAGAGTAGCATTGCACAGGCTTTATAAACCAAATTAACATATGAAGCACAGCCCACAAAAGTGAGCCAGGATGTGCACTCTGAATCTAAACAGGTTGACTACTTGCTAAAATAAAAAATTTAATTAGCAATCAGTCATACAACATAACACTAAAGATGTCCAGGAAACTGTCCAAAATTACCCATCATGCAAAAACCAGGAAAATCTAAATTTCAATGAGAAAACACAGTCAACAGAGTACAGTGCCAAAATGACAGGGAATTTAGAATTTTTAGTTAAGAAATCTAAAGCAGATGTCATAAAAATGCTCCAGGAAGCAACTATGAATATTCTTTGAAACAAATAAAAAATAGAATGCCTTATCAAAGAAATAAAAAATATGAGGAAAAACAACAGAAATTTTGAAATTAAAAAAAAAAAAAAAAACCCTTCATAGGAAAAGATCAATAGCAGAACGCAAATGGGAAAGAAATTGGTGAATTGGAATTTAAGTCAATAGAAATTATGAACAACCAGGAAAAATAGATTGTTACAAATGATAGGAACCTCAAGGACCTATGAGACAGTGAAAGAAGATATAACATGCATGCCATCAGAGTCCCCCCAAAATGAGAAAAAGAATGTGGGGCTGAAAAAATATTTAAATGAGTAATGACTGAAAACTTTCCCAAATTTTCTTAAGACATGACCCTACAGGTTCAAGGAGCTCAACATATCCCAGAGAGGATAATCTCAAAGAAATCTACACCCAGACACATTACATTCAAACTTCTGAAAACTGGAGACACAGAAAAAAGCCAGAAACCAGCTAGCTGGCGAGAAAAGAACACCAAATCGCTCTCCAGAAACCACAGAGGCCAGAAGGAAGTATCAGACTAGTTTTCAATGCTGAGGAAAAAGGCCTGCCCAACCCACAACACTGTATCAAGTGAAAATACCGTTTAGGAATAAGGGTGAAATAAAACATTTTCAGATAAAAGAAAGTTAAGATAATTTGTCACCAGAAGACTAAGAAAGGATGGTGAAAAAGAAAGAAGAAAAAAAACATAAATAAAAAGGGTAGTGAAAACAAGACAAAAAAAAAAAAAAAGGAAATGACAGAAATCTTAGGACATCAGGAGTGAAGAAAGAGTAAAGAAAAATACAAACATACGGCTAAATACAATAAAGTATTCTTTGCTTCTCGAGCTTTTAAAATTATATTTGACTTTTGAAAGCAACATTTATTTTATAAAGGTTCTGAATATGTATAAAAACATCTAATCAATTATGTTATAAAGGTGTAAAGGGACCCAAATGGTGGTAAAGAGTCTATATTCTAATTTAAGTGGTAAAATGCTGATATTACTAGACTGTGATAAGCTAAGTATGTATATTTTAATCCCTAGAGCAACCACTAGAAAAAAAAGTAATGCTTAGAAATACACTCATAAACACTAGAGATAATTCAACATGGAATCCCAAAGAATGTTCAAGAAAACACACAGGAATAGGGAAATAGACACAAAAAAATAAATAAATAACAGAAGTAACAGAGTAAGCAAATAATACAATGACAGACTTAAATCCCAATTATATCAAATATAAATTGCACACAAATAAAAGTGTAAGAAAAAAAAGAAAAAGAAAAAAATAAAGTGTAAGAACAAAGTGGATATATTTATGAAAATTAAGAATTTGCATATATTTGAATAATTCCACATGTAGAAATCCCAGAAAAATAATCATAAATGGGCAAAAATATATACACATAAATGCTATTTTACAGAATTGTATTGGTAAAACACTGGTCATAATCTAAATATCAATAAGAAATTAACAAAAAATGTATAATTATCATTACATTCAAACAATGGAGTACAAGGTAGATTGATATATTAGCATAAATAATGCCCATAATTAGGGAAAAAATACATTATAGAACAAGAAGTATCATATGATCCCATTGTTGCTATAAATTATAAATAGTGGGTCTCATATATTTATAAGATACAAGTTTCTATTCAACCAGAATACCAGGTAGCCATCTTTCAATCCCATGAATACAGTCTCTGAGAAAACAAAGTCCTTGTTTTTGTCATTTAAAAATTGCATCTATCTATTTATTATCACTGTTATCAGTATTCTATGTTCTTTCAATGACTGCAATTCCCATTTCAAAGAATGGACCAAAGTAGAGAAAACGAGCAGGAGAGTATTATAACCTGGCTTGTGTATTTGCCTAACAAACAGAACTGTAGGTTGCATTTGCAGATCACATGACACCGTACACAGAAAATCCTAAATACTCCACCACAAAACTATTAGAGGTAATAAGTAAATTCAGTAAGCTTGCAAGATACAAAATTAATATGCAGAAATCAGTTGTGCAGAGAGAAAAATTAAGAAAATAATCCCATTTACAATTGCACCAAAAAGAATAAAATACCTAAGAATAAACTTAATCAGGGAGGTGAAAGGTCTGTACTCTGAAAACTATAAAACATATAAAAGAAATTGAAGACAACACAAACAAATGGAAAACTATTCCATGCTCATAGATTAAAAGAATTAATTTTGTTAAAATGTCCATGCTATCCAAAACAGTCTACAGATTCAATGCAATCCCTATGGAAATACCAACAATACTTTTCACAGAACTAGAATAAAAAATACTTAAATTTGTATGGAACCACAAAAGACCCCAAATAGCCAAAGAAATCTTGAGAAAGAAGAACAAAACTGGAGGTATCACAATCCCAGATTTCAGATATACTACAAAGCTGTGGTAGTCAAAACAGTATGGCACTGGCACAAAAATAAACACATAGATCAATGGAACAGAATAGAAAGCACAAAAATAAATCCATACTTATATGGTCAGTTAATCTATGAAAGAGGTAAAAATATACAATGGGGAAAGGACAGTGTTTTCAATAAATGGTGCTGGGAAAAATGGACAGCTACATGCCAAAAACTGACACTGGGCCACTTTCTTACCATACACAAAAATAAACCCAAAATGGATTAAAGACCTAAATGTGAGACCTGAATTTATAAAACTCCCAGAAGAAACCATAGGCAGTAATTTATTTGCCATCAGCCATAGAAACATTTTCTAGATAGGTCTCCTAAAGCAAGAGAAACAAAAGAAAAAATAAACTTTTGAGACTACATCCCCCCAAAAAAAGTTTGAAACAGCTGAGGAAGCCGTAAAAAAAGGTAACATAACGAATGGGAGAAAATACTCATAAATTATATACCTAATAAGGTATACAAAATATATCATATCTAAAATATATAAAGAATTTATACAACTTAAAACCCAGAAAACCCACAAATAATCCAATTAAAAAATGAACAGAGGGGGGGCGCCTGGGTGGCGCAGTCGGTTAAGCGTCCGACTTCAGCCAGGTCACGATCTCGCGGTCCATGAGTTCGAGCCCCGCGTCAGGCTCTGGGCTGATGGCTCGGAGCCTGGAGCCTGTTTCCGATTCTGTGTCTCCCTCTCTCTCTGCCCCTCCCCCGTTCATGCTCTGTCTCTCCTGTCCCAAAAATAAATAAACATTGAAAAAAAAAAAAAAATTTAAAAAAAATGAACAGAGGATCTAAACAGACATTTCTCCAAAGAAGATATACAAATGGCCAACAGACACATGAAAATAAGCTCAACATCACTAATCATTAGGGAAATGCAAACCAAAGTCACAAGGAGATATCACTTTACACCTGTCACAATGGCTAGACTAAAAAGACAAGAAATAATAAATGTTGGTGAGGATGAGAACCCTTATGCACTGTTGGTGGGAATATAAATTGGTGCTGCCAGTGTGGAAAATAGTATGAAAGTTCCACAAAAAATTAAAAACAGAAATACCACAGGATCCAATAATTCTACTACTGGGTATTTACCCAAAGAAAACGAAAACACTAATTTGAGAAGATACGTGCACCCCAATGTTTACTGCAGCATTATTTACAATAGCCAAGATATAGAAGCAGCCCAACTGACCATGGATATATGAAGAGATAAAGATATAGTGTGCGTGTTGGGTGTGTGTGTGTGTGATGGAATATTTTTTAGCCATAAAAATGAATGAGATCTTGCCATTTGTGACAACATGGATGGATCTAGAGGGTATTATGCTAAGTGAAATAAGTCAGTCAGAGAAAGACAAATACCATATGATCTCACTTATATGTGGAATCTAAAAAACAAAACAAATGAATAAACAAAAAAAGAAAAAGAAAAAAACACACCCATAAATACAGAGAACTGGTGGTTGCTGGAGGGGAGGAGGGGGAGAAAATGGGCAAAATGAGTGAAGGGGAGTGGGAGATACAGTTTTCTAGTTATGAATGAATAAGTCATGGGGATAAAAGGTACAGCACAGGGAATATCGTCAAAGGTATCGTCATGGTATTAGATGGTGACAGACAGTAGTTACACTTGTGGTGAGCACAGCATAATGTGCAAACTTATCAAATCACTATGTTATAAACCTGAAACTAATGTAAACACTGTGTGTCATTTATACCTCAACAATTTGAAAAACTAGGTTGGATCAATATATGAATATAAAATATATATATTTAAGCAAAATCCCTGAATAGAAAGCATCTAGATGGTAACAGCTTCTTATATATTTGTTACACATAGTAATGAATTTACTACGAGGATAGGGCATTGGATCCATACACAGTGCTATGGGGAAAAATGAAGCAAAAGCAGGTGAGATAAAGTGCGAGGGTTTCAGATACAGTGGAGAGTGAAAGCTTCAGAACAAGTGTCTTTAACACTGAAACTAGAAGATACTCAGGCATTGGCTATTGTGTTCTAAAACAAACAAAAAAAGTATTATCCAAGTATTCCATATGTAAGCAAATTATCATTCATATAGCAATCATATATAAAGGAAAATAGACCACAATATTTAAAGTTACCCAAAATATATAACATATATATTCTAAGTGAATATAAATTTGGAATGCACATTCCAACTGAATGAAAGATGAATCAAAATACAATAATCAAGAGAAGACAAGCTGTAGCAGGATGATGAGGACTAAACCCTTTTATATATAGAATAAAGGATACATAATTATAAATATGTGTTCAAAGATAAATACCAATTAAAGTGTTTATTTAAAAAGCATGCATGCCAAGAAAATATTGAAGCAGAAGAATATTAGGTGGATCTTATTCTAAAAAATCAAATCATACTGTAAATCCATAACAATTAAAGTGATACGGTATTTAAAAAGGACAAGAAAAATAGCAGGAGAAAATGGAGTCCAAAAACAAAGACAAGTCCACACTGGAATGCAGTGTATGATCAAAGTAGTTTTCAAAATTACGTGCACCCCAATGCTTACTGCAGCATTATTTACAATAGCCAAGATATAGAAGCAGCCCAACTGACCATGGATATATGAAGAGATAAAGATATAGTGTGCGTGTGTGTGGGGGGGGTGGGGGGGTGGGTGTGTGTGTGTATGTGTGATGGAATATTTTTTGGCCATAAAAATGAATGATATCTTGCCATTTGTGACAACATGGATGGATAAGAGGCACCTGGGAGGCTCAGTTGGTTGAGCATCCAATTTCGGCTCAGTTCATGATCTCACAGTTCATGGGTTCGAGCCCTGCATCGGGCTCTGTGCTGATAGCTCAGAGCCTGGAGCCTGCTTCAGGTTCTGTGTCTCCCTCTCTCTCTGCCCCTCCCCTGCTCGCATTCTGTCTCTGTCTCTCTCAAAAATAAATAAACATTAACAATTTCTTTTAAATAAACAAAATAAAATTAGTGGATAAAAAGTACAACATTCAATATGTAATCCTGGGGCAATTCACTGAAATTTTAGGACAAAAAGAAACCAGGTCTTCATTTCTCACTGTAGATAAACAAATCAAAGACCCAAATTAAAAAAAAAAAAAAAAAAAAAAGCCCAAAATGCTAGATAATATAAGGGGTTTTTTTAAATGTTCTTGAGATAATGATATCTTACATTAAATAACATAAACATCCTAGAGTCAGTTAATAAAAATAATGACATAATCAACTACATAAAAATTACAAGCCTCCATTGGGTAGAAGATACAAAGTTAAAAGACAAATTTCAAAGCACTTCCTCTACCCCCACATTTGTGATTATCTGCACAAATAAAAGAATACTTAGAGCTCTGTGACAAAACTTTGAATAACCTGTTTTATAAATAGGCAAAATACGGGCAATTCAAGAAGTATGTAAGAGATGCACAGATTTGATGGGACACTAGATGACTGCACATCAGACCTTGGCAGGAACGAAGCAAGTTTGGGCAAAAGATGCACAGCCAGGCCGCGCTGCAGGAGCATGGGACACAGCATTGCCACCATCTATGTATATCCTCTCCACCCTCACATCCTCACCTAAGAGCGGTTGTTGGGCAAGTGAGCACCAGGTAAACTGATCACATGCTTTCCCCCTGGCTCTAGCGAGAGGTGGAAAGAGGAAGGATCTGTTCCTCTGGCTTTCCTGGTGGAAGGTGGTAGGGGTGGGAAAGAGAGAAGGAAGGAATACATGAAAGAAAGAAGAACAGCAATAGTGTCGCAAATCTACCATTTGTCAGGACTTTTGCTAGTTTCTTCTACACAATTACCACATTTTCTCTTTACCTGTATTCATTCCATGACATATTTGATGTCTATTATCTTGAGGGATGTGGTCTCTTTGCCTCTGTGTGCAAGGGACCCTGAAGGGTCCATGGGGCCAGGTGAATGGATCTAGAAATGCTGAGAGCCAGTAAAGCTTTCTCTCAGCCTCAGAGGGAGAACATGGCCTTGCACGTCCGCGACGAGTGCCAACAAATTGCCTACAAAAATAATTCATATGGAAAAAGTTGTGTCTCAGGGCTCAACAGTTAGGCAACAGCCCTGCAAGCCATTCGTCAGATGAGACCACTGAGGAACCAGAAGAAGCGACTGGACACCACACCCCTCTTCCCTCAAGGGCTACCTTGTCTAGCCTGCTCAAATGATTGGATCAGACTGAAACTTCCAAGTTGGACTACGTTTTTTTTGTTTTTTGTTTTTTGTTTTAATTCTGAATACAGGTGGGTTTGCACCTATGAGGAATCAGTACAGTTAAAGAGAAATAAGTCACAGTTTTACTGTAAAACGGAATGTAGTGTTAATAAATGTTGCAAATTCTGGGGCGCCTGGGTGGCGCAGTCGGTTAAGCGTCCGACTTCAGCCAGGTCACGATCTCGCGGTCCGTGAGTTCGAGCCCCGTGTCGGGCTCTGGGCTGATGGCTCAGAGCCTGGAGCCTGTTTCCGATTCTGTGTCTCCCTCTCTCTCTGACCCTCCCCCGTTCATGCTCTGTCTCTCTCTGTCCCAAAAATAAATAAACATTGAAAAAAAAATTTTTTTTTAAATAAATGTTGCAAATTCACATAGAAGGAAATTCCCAAAGAAGGAAGGATATCAGGAAGCAGAGAGAAAGAAACTAACAGGGTTGGTTTACTATTCTGCTGATGCTCCTTTGCAATTCTTAATAACCGTTTTGAAGTTTATTTATTTTCAGAGAGAGTGTGTGAGCACAAGAGGGGCAGAGAGAGAGGGTGAGAGAGAATCCCAAGCAGGCTTTGCACTGCCAGAGCAGAACCTGATGCCTGGCTTGAGCTCACAAACTGTGAGGTCATGACCTGAGCCAGAATCAAGAGTCGGATACTCAACTGACTGGGCCACCAAGGCGCCCCATGATTCTTAATAATTTTGAACTCCCTCCCACCTCAGTTTAAGTAAATGTGTGGAAAGTGGGGAGGGGAGTCAATACCGGGCATTTGACCTTGTCATTCTTCCCATGTTTACCTTCTGTCTATAATCCCTCAGCCCTATCCATGGTGTATCCTTACTCTCATTCTTCGGTGTACATTAAAACTTCAGAGTCTTGTCCCCCAAATCTGCCTCCTGACTGGTAAATAAGGAAGATAAAGGCATTTAGGAAGTCATTTTCTCTCTTCACAAAGTTTTGACTTTCAAAGTCTCTCACCTTGCTGTGAATATCAAAACACCAAAAATCCCATTTTAGATATCAGAGGCTGATATTACCTTCTTTACTTTTATGTCCCTGCTGTAACAATCTCACTAATTCCTTTTAAAAAAAAAAGTCTCATTTTATTTTTGAGAGAGAGCAGGGGAGGGGCAGAGAGAGAGGGAGACAGAGGGTCAGAAGCAGGCTCTGCGCTGACAGCAGAGAGCCACAAGTGGGACTTGAACTCGAGACCCCTGAGATACTGACCTGAGCCGAGCCAGCAGCTTAACTGACTGAGCCACCCAGGCGCCCCATGATCTTATTAATTCCTAATGCCTTTCAGCATTCTCCACCCCAGGAAGGGTAGATGGTTCTGGCTTACTGAGGGGAAAGCCATGTTCTTTAGAAATACAGACTGGGTTGGTTAACTTTCCATACTTCCCGCTTCCTCAAATATTCAAGAACATTCTTCCTAAGTGACCAGGACCAGGTTCATGGGTGTACGACCTGCACAGTCACAAGGAACCTCACCCTAAGAGGGGTGCCATTTTTTTTCAAGTGCTGCTATCACCATATTGAAATTCCCAATCATTTTCGAGCAAGGGGCTCTGCAAATCATGTAGCTGGCTCTGCCTGTGAGTATGGGCCTTTAGAGAGAGCATTCCATCCACAAAAACTCAAAGGGATTTCATAATCTAGTGTTACATGTGGTGTAAGCCTACTCTGCCATATAAACGGGGTGTTTTTCATTCTCTATTTCTGCTATCCCATTTGCTTCCTTTCAGGTAGGAGCAAAAACTTTTTGGGTCAAGGTAAGATTTGTTAACATGAGTACAAATCCCAAGCTTAGGAAAAAGATTGGGTGGGACCGGGCCTCTCAGTAGCAGGAGAGAAGGAATGGACCATATGCTCAAGCACTCTCTTTGTTCAAGACTGCATACCACATCAGAGAGAAGGGAGGAAGGAAGAGAGCCCTGTGCGTCCATCTGTCTACCCACCTCCCCGAGAGGGCAGAGATAGCAGAGGACCATCCCTCCTTGTGCCAAGCAGCAACAGTTTATTTTATTTTTTTTTTTTAATTTTTTTTTTCAACATTTATTTATTTTTGGGACAGAGAGAGACAGAGCATGAACGGGGGAGGGGCAGAGAGAGAGGGAGACACAGAATCGGAAACAGGCTCCAGGTTCTGAGCCATCAGCCCAGAGCCTGACGCGGGGCTCGAACTCACGGGGCCGTGAGATCGTGACCTGGCTGAAGTCGGACGCTCAACCGACTGCGCCACCAGGCGCCCCGCAGCAACAGTTTAAAAAGCACATGGGACTGGTGTCACAGGACTAACAACGATGCTTCTTATCGATCCCAAATTACATATGCAGGACATGTCTTCCCAGTAAGTGCACAATTGATATCCTGTATAAATGCATGACCTTGTATCAGCCTGGGTAACAGCATGTAAAACAAATATATTTCAATATGAAAGACAATTTTTAATGCACATGAACACGAACTTACTTACCATCCAGTAAAGTTTCACAACATACTTTCCGTAGCTATTGAATAAGGGCATGTGACCTTTCACAGCCTTGCACAGAGAGTAGATGTGTTCCCAGGGCTTCCAGGCAAGACAAGGAGGCTCCCCTGTGGTCCCTTTGAAATAATTGTTCAAAATGCCTCCATTGAATATCTTCCACACTGCATAGATTTCACTGATAATCCATCTCATCAGCTAGAGACAAAAGCCACTAGTGTTAATCAGTTGCTTTTCAGTTGTTGGTACTATAATTTAGGGGGGAAACCAGTCGAAAATCTACTTCCAGTAGTAATATTAAGTTCTACATGTAATGTGTTCCACATTTTGATTTCTAACTTATAAATAAAGTCACTGTTCTTGCCTTTGTTGTTGGGAAGCAGAGTCACAATACAAGCTAAAAAGGCTTAACATTAAACATACTCTTAGCTAAGAGCTATCTTCCAGAGTAAACTGTCAGTGATTTGAGATTGATCTCCATTTCAGTTGTGTGTGTGTGTGTGTGTGTGTGTGTGTGTGTGTGTGTGTGAAAGAGAGAGAGAGAAAGAGAGAGACAGAGACAGAGAGGGGAGAGACAGGGTGAGAGAGAGAGAAAGAGAGAGCGAGAGAGACTGAATGCTTCTGAGAGTAGTGGTGATTTTATTCTGGAATTAACTTTCTATAAATGAGTAAGCTACTCTTCTGTAAGTGTTGAGAAGTTTGAGAAGAAAATGATCTCTTTTATGTCAATAGGATCTGTTAGACAATGAATGAGATGAGAAAGAATTAAAATTGCATACACAGTTAAATCTCTAAGTCTCGTATTTCATGTGTCAGTCTGCAGGTGCAGAAGTGATCTAAGTAAAACTCCCATGGGCAGAGTTTTCAACAGGCAGCAAGGTGCAGTGGGGAGTGGGGCAGAAACAGAGACCAGGGTTTGAATTCTCTTCCAGGTCCTTCTGCTCTAGGGCACGTCATTTCACTGTCTCTAAACTGCAGTTTCTGTAATGCAGTCTGTAAAACGTAGACTATGCTATCTATTTTTCAGCATTTTACAGGGAATAGAAACAATGCAAAAAAAAAAAAAAAAGGATCTGTGAGTCACAGTGGTGTTAAGTAAAGACATTATTACCCTCAGTAATATTGGATTTTTGGAAATATTCATCTTATGTTTAACTGCCTGGTTTATAAGAAGATTAAATACTTGAGACTAACCTCATAAGATTTAGGTTTGCCTTAATTTACATTATCTAGGACATTTCTTCTAGTTTAGTTAAGTTGAAAAAGGTAAACCAAGTATCTTTCTGTATATCTGGTAATTTTAATATAGAATATTTTATGCTTTTCTTCCCTCAAAAAATAAAAAGGTAAAGTCTATGCATGCTCTGGATCATAAAATAAGCATATGTTAGACTAAAATATAAGGTATAAAACCATTCAAAGGTAACTTTATGCTAATCAGTACAACCTGGTTGAAGAAATAAGTGTTTTGATTTTAATATTGGTCAAGATATTTAAGATAAGAAAGACAAAGTGTTTGAATCGATGACAATTGATTTCGACTGGGTCTTAGGAGAAAATAATTTTTTTAAAAAACACCCTGTTTCTGATATAACTGCCTTAGGGGAGTAGAACAGGCTTGCTTCTGATGGATAAAACCCAGGGTGTGGAGATGGGGGTGTTTAGGTGAGATTTGCCCTGCATTAGCAAGTCAAACAATATCAGGACACCCTGCTCTTGAGCACAGAGCAGAGCAAGTCAGGCAGCAACTTGATGTCAATTACTAGGCACGTGGGTCAAGAGGCAAAATGCGCAGATTGTGAGTCTCAGCTACCCTAGGTCTATGGGCAGGAGGATAGGGACACAGCAATTGTACTACTAACATTTCCCCACCATTTGCTCATTAAACTCAATTGAAGAGGCTTCTCTTCCTCTTTGAATGTCTGGCTTATAAAATACTGAGCAATTCCAAAACTTAGAGGTAAGCGAGGGATAACTGAAATTGACAGTCTGGGAATTGTTTTAAGCAGCTCTGGAAGGTATTCTGCAATCAGACTTCAGTTAGAAATTCCCTACATACCTCACTGCAGAGTAAATGTTCATTTGCTGAAAACAAGTCAAACAGGATTTCATTTTTCACAACTACTGGAGTCTGAAATAAAAAAAAAAAAAAAAAAAAAAATATATATATATATATATATATATATATATATATATGGAGATATTACTCCTTAGGAAAAATAAAGGAAATGTAGCTGAATGAAATATAGTTTCATGTGATATAAACAAGTCAAACCTGATTTCGTTTCTCACAACCAGAGAAATTAAAAGAAAAAAATAAGCACATAATTCCATAAGATAACCCTCTTACAGCTATACATGACATTCACTTAATACTGTAATGCCTATCAAATAGTCTTTTCATATAAAAAAAGGAATGTTATAAGATATAATATATGCAGATAAAGTCAGCATGCATACACACATAAACTGACAGTTTAAAAAGTGACCTAAAATTTAAGTTAAGCTCTCAAGTTACACCTGAAGCTTAGTTAACACGATAGCAGGAAAAATATCTTCATCTTTGATAAAAAATATTAACTGTGACAGCTTTTTAAAATCTTGCCCAGGGGCGCCTGGGTGGCTCAGTCGGTTAAGTGTCCGACTTCGGCTCAGGTCATGATCTCACAGTCCTTCGAGCCCCGCGTCGGGCTCTATGCTAACAGCTCAGAGCCTGGAGCCTGTTTCAGATTCTGTGTCTGCCTCTCTCTCTGCCCCTCCCCTATTCATGCTCTATCTCTCTCTGTCTCAAAAATAAATAAATGTTAAAAAAAAAAAATTTTTTTTTAAATAAAAAAATAAAAAATAATAAAATCTTGCCCAATTTCAAGTCCTGTTATCTTTTTAAAAATTCATCTAATGGTCATTATTTTATTGGTATGTGTCTAAAGATGCTTCTATATACTTAGAGCGCTAATGAATAAACATAATAAAGGAAAATATTATTTATAGTAGTTTTTAAAAATGTGTTACAATTCATATCAAGCTTATATACTCAACCTATCAAATTAACATAAATGTGTTTTTGATTAGTAAAATCATGGAAACTAATGCCATCAACTACTCTCAATCACATGGACAATTAACACCTTGAAAACTCAACAAAATATTTTTTTATGTCTGAGAAAAAACTTACTCAAAACTACCTTGAAGGCCTGAACTGACTGTTATGTTTATAATTTATGAACATAGCAAGTTACATACATATTATATAAATATTTTACATAAAAAATATATTGTAAATTCTGGTTTGGCTAATTAATTGCAAGGTGACACTTCTAAAATGTCCATACTCTTCAGCAAGTACCAATGTACATTGACTTCGATTAATAATAGATTAAATAAATATTGAATACCTAAAATTTGAGGAGTGAAACTTAACAGCTGCCTGCCAACAAATGAAAGTAAGCACTGACAGTGTGTAAAAGACAGCAAATATTAAGGCAGAAGTCTCTACAGAGGTCTCTATTCCCTGTACCTACACCAGAGACAGAATAAATCTTCAGACATCTTACATCTCTTCAATATAATCAACACTCAAGAGCCTGGGCCATCAATACCTGGTTCTCAGAAATAAACAGATCTGATCACTCCCCTAGTGGTTAGGGCTTGTTAACTTTCTCAGTTGGAAAAAGTCCATGTTGGTTCTAATATCTTAAATCCAGGCTTTTCAGTTTTTTCATAACTTAGTTTCTCTCTGACTTAAATCATGTCCTGTGACTTCATCCCTTGCTTTGAGTTGAAGAGAGTAAATTTCATATAGATAATTCATTATTGGGGCACCTGGTTGGCTCAGTCAGTTAAGCATCCAACTTCAGCTCAGGTCAGGATCTCATGGTTCACGAGTTCAAGCCTCACATCAGGCTGTGTGCTGACAGCTCAGAGCCTGGAGCCTGCTTTGGATTCTTTGTCTCCCTCTCTCTCTGCCCCTCCCCTGCTCATATTCTCTCTCTCTCTTTCTCTCTCTCTCTCTCTCTCTCCCTCTCTCTCAAAAGTAAACATTTAAAAAATTCTTAAAAAAAGGAAGTTCATTACTGTTTTGCTAAATTTTTGTCTAAGCTTTATGTATGCCCATATTTAATGAGTTTCAATGTAAAGTGTATATATCACCATGGACCTGGGCATTAAAACTTGAAAAACATTATTCTTAGACTTCATAGTTAGCGAGACTTTCAGTTGTGGCTGTTCTGGTGCATACCCCAAGAGGAGCAGGTGCACGGGATCAAGAGAAAGAGCACAGAGGGAGAGCAGAGGTGCGAAGATGGGTGTCAACATTATAAGTTTAGGTAGAAGTGCCGCCAACAACAATGGATGAATTTATTTATAAAGCAAGCGTATCTCTCAGAACTAAGGTATGCTAAAAGGAAAAAGAGATGGCATATAACTCTTCTACTTATTCACATTTGAAATACCCCCACTTTATGGAATTAATATCCTTTATTTGCATGAAATGTAAACTCTGCACTTCCATTGCACAGAGCCTGGATATTATTAATAATACATTACTATTAAGTGCGTTATATTCACACCACAGAATTTATATTCTTCACATCAATATTACCTAACAGCATAAGTTATTTAAAGGCATAGTTCATGTACATTTGATTTATTTTATTTAAAATGTCTTACAAGTAGACATTCAATAAATATTCTGATGGACAGAGGTGTATCTTCTTATTTTCTCATTTTACTAAATATCTCTGAATTTAGAATTATCTTTCTCAGATAGTAACGGTAGTTGGAAATACGGTGGCTGAATTGTATTTTCTTGCATTAGTAGCAGTCTTATTAAGGCTAAAGCTTTTAGGAATAAAATCACTTCATGTAAAAATTGAGATTGGGTGGGTTCCATAGTAAATGGAAGATTCAGCTCCATTACAAACATTTCACTAGCACTAAATAACTATTTTAGCCTACCGGTTTTCATTTAAAATGATGGTTTCTCAGGGCACCTAGGTGTCTCAGTCAGTTAAGCATCTGACTCTATTTCTGCTCAGGACATGATCTCACAGTTCATGAGTTCAAGCCACACATCTCACTGTCAATGTGAGGCCTGCTTGGGATTCTCTCTCTCTCTCTCTCTCTCTCTCTGCCCCTCTCCTTCTTTCTCAAAATGAATAAACAAACTTTAAGAAAATAAAATTAAATTAAAATATGGTTTCTTGAGCACTGTGCTAGTCAATGTGATTCAAGTAGCTGAGCATGGGGTCCAGAAATGAAGATGGCCCTTGGAAAATGCTTCAAGAATACCTGGAACACAGGTAACCAAGGGCAAACCTCTCGGACTAGAAAATTAACACTAATACACACTAGAGTAAACAGAATTTCATGTCACATAGGTTCTGGCTAAGAAGCAGAAAAGGCAAAGTCAGTCAAAACTTAAGGAATAGCTTCCCACACATTTTAGGCTATCCTTCGACATCATGTAGAGAAAACTCAAGACTAAACAAAATTTCAATATTCTCTTGGAAACCAGTACAAGAAATAGTAAACTATACTGATAATCATTTTTTTCTATTAAATGCCAAAAAGCAATTCCTTTTTCTTACTAAATACCATGGGGAAAATTTACAGTGTTTTAAAAAATGAGAATTTCCATAAGTAGGATAGTACAGCCCATAGTTAGTATGTATTTTATTCAATAGTAAAAATATTTCTTACCCGATTAAATAAAAAATCCTGTGGACGCTTCCAGGAATAAATTTTCAATGATGGTGGCAATTCAATCTTTCCTTCAGGGTCTTCAAAAAACTGCTATATAAAAATATATTGAGGGTTTTTCTCTCCATATGGTTTTATTAAAATAAAAGCAACTCATCCCTTAAAAAAAATTAATAAGTGCATAGATTTGATGAATAAACAAGCATTTATAGAGCAATTTGTATGTTCTCAGAGGTAGTTCATGGAATACTTGGTAAAGACTGAAGTTAACAATGTTGTATTTAATTAACAAAACCTTGATTGTTGAGTAACATTTTATTGCAGAGGAAGCAGTCCAAACAAGCATAAGCTGCTTTGGGATGTGAATTTGGTATGGTAGGAAAACAATTTGGATGGGACAGATATGGACATATTTTGCACTGAAAATATTGTGCTTTTTTTAACCTGAGTAGAGAAGATTTAAAAAGTATGATTGTATGTAAATGAAATTCATACCTCTGATCTGAATTTCATTTATTAGTTTTCAAAATTAAACTTGTTATTTTGAGATAATTATTGATTCACATGTCGTGGTGTGAAATTATAATAAAGAGAGTCCCTGTGTCCTCTTTAGCCAGTCTCTCTGACGGTAAAATCTTCTAAAACTATAGTGCAATATCACAACCATGATAATGACATTGACGCACTCAAGATACAGAACAATTCCACCAGCACAAGGACCCATCCTAGGCTCTTTTATGGCCATACCCACCCTCCAACCCTCTTACCACCTGTTTAATACCACCAGATCATTAATCTGGTCTCTTTTTCATTAATTTTATCATTTCAGTAATGTTATATGAATGAAATCAGATAGCAGGTAACCTGTGGATTGGCTTTTTGCCCTCTCTGCCTAATTTCCTGGAGATTCAATTCATTCAAGCTGTTGCATATATATATCAATAGTTTGTTCTTGTTTATTGCTGAGTAATATTTCATGATACAAATATTTGTTTGTTTGTGTACCATCTGTCCATTGAAGGACATCCGAGCTGTTTCCAATTTGGGGTTATTACTTATAAAGCTGCTATAAATTTTTGCATACAATTTATAGGCTTTTGTATGAACATTAGTTTCCATTTCTCTGAGATAAATGCCCAATAATGCAAGTAATTTATTAGTTTCTGAGCCCATAGAATGGGTCAGTTAGTGAGCTCGGGAAGAAAAATGACATACAAATGTCTACTCTCAAATGCTAGCAATATAGTAAATTAGAGAGACTTCAAGTAGCTACTGTGTAAAAGTTCTTACAGCTCACAAGGTAATTAGGTTGTTGGGGTGGTCCTTACAAAACTGAAAAGTACTGCGGGTACAAAAACAATGCTCTATAAAGGTAAACTGTATTGTTAAAAGGGGTAACTAAATTTCACCTGAGTTAATAGCGATGAGACAAATAAATATCATTTGTGATTTTTATGGTACTCATATTTTTATCCTAATGCTGTTGTGGCCTGAGAAATAGGCTCTATTTGAGGGTATTATCTGAGCTTTCAACCCAGTAATTGTCTATGTGTATCTGGAACATATTCAAGGTACTGGAATACTTGGAATGAAGACAAAGGTAATCCCAACATCTAGTCAAAATGATCAAAGAATGAGTCCCTGAAAACCAGACTGAAGTTTCCAGGAGCCACACTAGACTTCCAGGGTTGCCTCATGTTGTTTTTTCCCTCACAAATATGAACTCAGTTACTTTGAACTCCCCTATCTGACAATTCCAATCAGAGTCACCCATGGATCTATTTCTATTGTCTGATTTTTCCTCTCGTTTTTCAGCCGTTTGGTTCTGTTCCTCTTCAAAACTCTAGGTAATAATGTCTTCCTTCAGAGGAGGACTTTATTCCTTTCTAGCAGGCAAAGTACAAAATGAACTTCACCCTGTCAACAGTGGGTTTCAAGATTTGGTCGGCTTGGTGTAGTTCTGGTTTACCCTTACTCAATACAGAATGCTACAGCCATGTTGGGGGACTAACTGGAAGGTTGAGTGTCTGAGTCCCTTCACCTTGGTATACCCTTAATCCCAATCTCTTGCCATAGCATCGTGAAATAGTTCCTCTTATTTAGCTTCCAAGCTGTCGCATTTTACTCATTTGCTCAGCAGCAAAGTCTTCACACATATAGCTTAGGAGTTGGGTAAATGTCTTGACATAAAACTATATACAAAATTTTCAGATTGTGTCTCTATAGTTACCTCTGGGATTCTGCTTCAAGTGTTAACTGTTTTTGTAGCCCCAGACAATATCCTCTCTCTGAGCCCAGAGAAACTGACATAAGCCCCAAGTCACTACTTTCTGCTTGCCTTCTAATTTTCATGTCTTGAATTATTAAATTTCCTTGAGGAGAAAATAAAAAGGTAAAGGGGGGCCCATCTTATCATAATCTGTTGTGATTCCCTTTTCTCCATGTTAAGTTAACAGTACTCTTTCCATGTCGCTTTGCCTTAGGTGTATTTCTTATACCCACTTTACAATACTTCATTAAATATGTCTCAGTTTGGTTTACCATCCATGTCTTTTTATTGCTGTCCCTTAGCTGAAGAAGCGAGACCCAAATCTGGCATTACAAGGAAGGGTTAGCTTATCTGACGCTGATTTCCTGATCACTAGCCTCACATCTAAAGAAGTGACTTTCTATAAAATCCCAAGGATACCTGCTATAGGTCCAGGCTTATGGTAACTGATCCTTGTAAAATATGGATGTTGCAAATCATGGCTAAGAGCTACTGTGCTACTGTATCATAGAAATGTAATCACCATGCTTGGAGTGTCCACCACTCACTTCTGTAGAGGGACTGTCACTTCCCACGCCATGAATGCTGAGGTCATAGAACAGAACTGTGAGCGGGAAGCAAAATTACACCCCAGATGGTACCTTTGCGCAGTTGTAATAACCAAGGTTTGAGCTGCTCTTCTACCTTGTGAGGGCAGGAGAGGCAGAACGGAGTGTTAGCTAAAGTTCTGAAGTATCACACTCCATTGTAATAGCCCCTATTTACCACAGGAGGAGGGCTTGCGCTTCCCTAATTATGCAGTTCTAGGTAGCTCCATAGTCCAAGGGCGACAGTATCTATTTTGTGGTCTGATGTTCAGCCAGCACCATATCTGTATGTTGCCTCCAAATGAAATGGGCATCCAGTGACCAGCACACATGTCTAGAATTCGATGCCTGGCCTTCCAGAGACCAGCAATATTTTTTCATAGTCATCTGATAAAGACATACTTGCACTCCAAGGGCCCTAACGTGTTATAGTTTAGATCTTATTTCCTAGTTCAGAGTTTTCAGTCACTTCTACTTTTCTCCTCCTTATTGTTGGGAGTGACTCATTTTTAGACCTTTTCTAGAGCTCATATTCTTAACTGAGGATTTGTACAATCTATCTTCCTAATGTGAATTCACATTCAACCCCCACTAGTTGTAAATTTCTGTTAAAAATATGTAGAATATGAATGTTTTCATTTGAACCCAGAGAGTTCCAAAGTCCCTTGCATCTAAAAGTGCCACAAGTTAGAACTTGAAATTGTTCAAGTACTAAGAGAATCAGCAATTCGTTATATTTACTATCTTTTGTAAACAAATTAATGTTATGAATAACTCAGCTTATAATTCCGCATTTTGTGAATAAAACATAATTGCTAATAAACACCATTTTGGAGTTCTCTATGCAAATAAAGACACCAGAGTTCAACGTGGTCATTCTGGCAATTTTGTTTTTGTTTTGAAACTGGATTGTGTTCCATAAACATTTTTGTTAAATGAATTGCTGCACCAAATAAATGGGTCCTATTTAAAATGCAACCCAGACCCATACCCCCAACAAAGAAGTCTTTAGATGTAAACATTTTTAAATAGACAGAAGAACCTAAGATAACATAATTGGAAAAGGTAGTAACACCATTCTCAGCTCCAATCCCAGGGACACATCATGTCTGAATGGCCACAGATAAATGAAAAGTACCTGAGATCGTTCCCCAAATATCTTGAAGAGAATATTAAGAGGGATTCAACTGTTATCTCATATAACATCTTAAAAAAAATTGTCTCCTATAATCTCCAGATAACAGCTCACAGGTCTGCTGGGGCATTTCATTGTCTAAATCACTCTCTCTACTCTTTTTTTTAAAGTTTATTTACTTATTTTGAGAAGGGTGGGGGGAGGGAGAGAATCCCAAGCAGGCCCCCTGCTGGCAGCATAGCGCTCAAGGAGGGGCTGGAACCCATGTACTGTGAGATCATGACCTGAGCTGAAATCAAGTGTCAATCACTTAATCTACCCAGGCACCCCCTCTAAATCACTGTCTCTAAATGTCTGGTTCCCCACTCTGTCCAAAATCCACTAGCTAACTGTTCTATCGATTCCCCCTTTATTTCACCGTGACTCTTTGATCACGTCTCTCCTTTCATTTACTCAAATACAATCAGCAAAGCTCAGGTCTAAGGCTTGGAAAGACAGGTGGGTAGGATGGAGGGAGACAGAGGCAGAAAGACAAAATTTCTCTCCTTTGAATGGAGGCTGTGGAGAAAATGGACTCACATGTTAGGCGATCCTGTTCCGTGACAAAATTTAAAACTAAAATGAAATCTAGTCACCTTCAAATGGACTTACAAACACAGGGCTTTTTCCCATTTTATCCTTTTCTTTTCCACCTTTGCCTGCATCCCACTTTTCTGCATTTATGTCGGCTTCATTCCATTCTGGCCAGATCGGGAACTTCCCCTTCTTCTGCTCAATGGAGCCAGGTTGCACATTACCGCCAGAAAGGTACTGACTGGAGACAGAGCCAGGGGGCGAGTTAGTTTTAATTTGAATCTCTAAGGTAAAATATTGGATTAATTGCATGGTAGACATTTAATTATCTTGTCAGCATCCATGTTAATGACATTTTTCGATATAGTCTTACCTGTGGCAGATGGCATCCACAGGTTAACGTTCAAAAGACTGAAATACCCAAAGAGATTATTCCACAAACAAATCTTGAGCTTTAGCCCCTACTAACTAATGCAAGACATTCATCATAAACACATAAGATGCCATAAATGGGAATATTTCTATACAGTTCACACTTGAAGAAAATCCTTTATGCGTATAATATTAAAAGCTTTTTGAAAATCAGCACAGATATAATTGTGATGCTTCCCAGGATAAAAGTGCTATGTGATCATTATTTTAAAAGAAAAAAATTCTTAATTAGATAAGTAGGAAAGACATACCCACCCCATTCTAGAATCCACATTGTTGACAACTGTGCATTCTTTCAAATTAGTGGGAAAATATATGCATTTCTTCTTCAAAACATCATTCAGCTTATTCTTTTTATAGACTGTTTTTCCCACTTACCAGTATATTGCAAATAGTTCCCATGTCAATGAGAATTTAACTAAATACAAATTTAATGATTGCAAACTATCCCATCACATGAATTTACAGCCTTTCATTTAATTAAAATCCTATAGCGAAAAATTTGCAAGTTTTGATTTGAATTTTGTGTTCCCTATTATAAATGAGACTGTAGGGTTATCCTTATTGCCAAATCTTTGCAGACATTATTTTTTTTTCTTAAAATTTGTTTATTTATTTTTTGAGAGAGTGGGGGCTGGGGGTGGGCAGAAAGAGAGGGAAAGCAGCATGGAGCACACAGCAGCATGGAGCCCAACACGGGGCTGGACCTCACAAACCGTGAGACCATGGCCTGAGCCAAAATCTAGAGTTGGACGCTTAACCGACTGAGCCACCCAGGTGCCCCTTTGCAGACATTATTAATTCTTTTATTAGTATAGATTTTTATAAGAAGACTTACTGTACCTAAATATATGCATATTTAAAATTTGTGATATATTTTGACTAATTAGCTACAGAGAAGTTGGACTTGTTTTTTTACTCTTATTATTAATCTATGACAATTTCCAATCTCTAAACCTTGACTTTCACTTTTTTTTATTATTGTAAATTTTAAAATCTAAAATACGCATCCTGCTTAATTTTTCAAGTTTTAACAAGTGAGTGAGGTTAGAACCCTGTTCTCAATCCTGGGATAAGCAGTGAACAAAGCAGACTAAAATCTTTACCCTTATGGAGTTCTTACTCTCGTGGGTGGAGACACAAAAACACAGCATAAATTAAGTAAAATATATAGTACATTCAAAAGGGGAAAATGCTAGGGGTAAATATAAAATAGGAAGGGGAAACTAAAGAGTTAAGGTACAGAATTTTTAACACAGTGGTTAAGGAAAGTGGTCCATAATAGGACCATATTTAAGTAAATAGTGAAAGAAACTAAAAAATTAAGCTGTGTGGATCCGTGGAAAGACTGTTCTGGATACAGGAACGTGGCAAGTACGAAGAGCAAGAAAGAGTTTTCTACATGCGGAGAGTGTCCTGGCTTCTGTGAAGAAGAAAAGTATCAGTGTGGCTGAGGGGCAGTAAAAGATCGTTTCAGAGAGGTGTCTGGAATGTAGAGAGTATACAGGTGATCTCAGCTAAAGGAAGGACTGGGTTTGCCTAAGTGAGGTGGGAAAAGCCAAAGGAGAGTTTCGAGCAGGGAGTTTTATAATCGTTCTTGCTGCAGTGTCGAGAAAAGCCCAAGGGAAACAAAAGAGAGAATTTAGAAGGCACTAAAATACCATGTGAGAGCTAATGGTGACTTGGACCAGAATGCTAACAGTAAAGGAGGCAGGAAATAATCCCCTGTTTTTAAGAGAGAGCCAGTAGATTGAATTGATATTTGCTGCAAGATAGAAGACTGTGGGATGGGGCAAAACTGAGGTAAGGAATAAAGCAGCATTTCACTTCTGAATGAGTTGCGTTCTAAATGTTTGTCACACGTTTGTGGACATGTTGAGTAGTTAGTTAGATGTAGGATTCTGAGGCTTTAGGAGATAGAATTAGTGAAAATCTGAGTCATCAGCATTTAGATGATATTTAGAGTCTTAAGACTGGATTAAATCACCAAGAAAATTACTATACCTAAGGAAAGGCACTCCCAAGAATGCTAGTCAAAACACCCAACATTCCTGGTAAGGAATGAGCATGTCAATCCTCAAAGCCTCCAGTTCCAGTTATGCCAGATCTTATTCACCTAACTAGAGGGGTCAGGGATGTAGTAGGGTTCTCAGGGTAGGTCAGGGACCTAGGGAAGGAGGCAGAAATATCTGGGGCTAAGGGGTTTTGGTAAGGTTATTGTTAAGGCTATTCAACAATCAAATGAAAATATTTCAATATTCTAACGTCGACAGTTGTATACCTGCCCTGATACTCCATGTTAAAAGTCTGAAAGAGTAGGAAGAAAACTGAGGAAAGCAGTCAATGAGTGTGGTAGACAGAATAACCCGCCCCCATCAATATATCCACACCATGATCACCAGAATGGTGAATAGATTACCTTCCATGGCAAAAGAGGTATGCAAACAACTTACAGTATTTGAGTTGGGAGATTATCCTGGATTATCTGGGTGGCCTCAATGTAATCTCCAAGGGTTCTCAAAAGTCCAAGAAGGAGACAGAAGTACTCAGAGGGAGATCCAGAAGAATAAATAGAAAAGGAGAAGATTGAGCAGATGGCTCATCAGTCCTGTTTTCCATTTCCTACGTTTCCCATACTACTTTGCAATTTGGCTGGTACTTTGTGGTAGTGTTTTGGACAATGACATGTGGGGGAAACGTGTTGTATCCTACCTTGAAGCTCATAAAACATCCTGTGAGATACTTGTCAGCATGACTCAACCCTTCAGGGAATATCTTAGAAAATGGTAATGCCACAAGATGAAGGGAGCCAAGAATCCTCATAGAGCACATACAAAGCCACTACTAAACTCCTGATCATACTCCAGTATAAATGAGAAATATCCTTTGGTGTATGATTTGGGGGTTGTGTGATATTAGAGCTAGCATTGATTACTTCCTACTTGCTACTCTGATGTTGTAACTAGCATTGATTATTAACATTGACAAATATATAGGGTAATTCCTTTTTTAGGAGTTGATCTTTTCTATCTTTAATCATTGTAAACATATGCATGGTAAATTACTTATAGATTATTTTTCTATTATCTTAAGTTTTTGACACTTGATTCATTTTTTATCGTTGTGATTTCTGCCTATTTTTTTTGTATATTCTTGTGTTTGAGGACACTATTATTATCAGCCTATCCTTATCAGGGTTTTCTTTTCCTCCAAACCCCTTTCCCCAAGGCAATCCTGTATTGAAAGAATGTGTTTTCAATGTAATATAGAATTTTCTTGTCAGTGATCCCAAATAAATATGCCATCCAGGAACCCATAGGTCCTTTAAAATCAGATCTCAAACCTACATAAGTCTCAGTCCAAAGGTTTTCATTTCTCAAGGAAGATTTGTTTTTTTTTCACCCAGACACTAAGCATAGAAAAGCTAGCCTTCTTATAACCTAAGATTCTAAAGCAGATTTTCTTATTCACCTTTTTAAAAAAAGATCTAAACTCTGGAAAGTCATGCCTTTACCTAAGGCTGGAGCACTCCCTTTCCTCATTTGTCCTATCTATGTTAAAACAAAATACTCTATTTTCATAAGACTCCCTAAGGAAGTTACAGCCTCAGCTTAGAGTTACAACATCCTGACTTTCAGTTCCCTCCTCATTTCTGGATTCTGAATATTTTTATTTCTCCCTTTTTTTTAATGTTTATTTATTTTTGAGAGAGAGAGAGAGAGAGAGAGAGCAGGGGAGGGGCAGAGAGAGAAGGAGACACAGAATCCCAAGCAGGCTCCAGGCCCTTAGCTGTCAGCACAGAGCCCGACATGGAACTCGAACTCACAAACTGCAAGATCATGACCTGAACTGAAGTCAGATGTTTAACTGACTGAGCCACCCGGGCCCCCCCCCCGAAGATTTTTATTTCTTTACGTAGGCATTTGTAGGTATCATTTTTTTTACCTTAATCCACCATCTTGCTGGAAAAGAGAGGTTGAAAATATATATATTGTAAAGCAGTGTTTCTAAATAGCATGTAAGAAAATAGGAGAGAAGGATGACAATAGGGAGAGAGGGAAAATTTTCATAATATTAATTAAAAATCAAGCTATAAAATAGTACATTATAGTACATCTGTTTTATTGAGTGTTGGGACAAACTGTACAGATAAAAAGAAATTGGTGATTTTGTATCCATCAAAACCATGATAAAATTTACCTCATTCAGGAAGCTCAGAATTTTAAAAGTTATTTTTGTAAAAGGAAGATCTAATTTCTTTAAAAAAATAAATAAAGGCTTTGCTAAGATTATGTTTTGCTTTCCTCTTCATTCTGTCAAGTGTAAGTAAATGTTCTGTCTCCCTCCCTTAAGCTATTAAGCTTTATCACTAATTGGCCTACTTTCTTTGTAACATGTCAAATTTGATTCCATCTATATCGAAGATCACTTAAAAAGACGTTTATTTGAGGTATCTTATACTAGCTCAATAGCTCACCTATATTGCTACATGCACAATATAAACAGTGGTCAAATATAGCCCAATGTCAAACATGTTGTAGACTTCAAAAGATCATGCACAAATATGTGGCTTTTGAAACTCTCAGCACAATATGCCTTTGACGTTCACTGCCAGAATGTACGTACTGCTCTAGTATAGTTGAGATCCTTAAATATTCAAAGCATCTTATTCCTGGTCTCATCAATTCTGAGAACAAGCTAATCTTTAAACACAGAAGTAACTCAGGACTTTTGAAGATTTAGGAACTGGTAATACTGGGAAATAAATGTGGCCAAGTTCCAGGAAAATCAAATATGCAAAGAAATCAAACCTGACATACTGAAAAATCAGGGGGATACAGAGTTATCTAAATCACATAGCAGTACACCCACGTACTAGAAGATGATTCAATCCATTAAAATTACAATTTGTAAAACAGATTTGAAAGATAAGTATATCCTCTACATATATGGCTAAATACTTCCTTCTACACAGTGAGTCTAAGTATGCTATTGAAATAGGGTAAGTGTCACTGGAGATTTTAGGAGAGGCTAGAATTTCATGAACAAAAGCCAAGGAGGGGCTCGTGGGTGGTTCAGACGGTTAAGCGTCTGACTTTGGCATAGGCCATAATCTTGCAGTTCATGGGTTCGAGCCCCACATTGGACTCTGCACTGACAGCTCAGAGCCTGGAGCCTGCTTCGGATTCTGTGTCTCCCTCTCTCTCTGTCTGCCCCTTCCCTGCTCATGCTCTGTCTCTCTGTCTCAAAAATAAATAAACATTAAAAAATTAAAAAAAAAAAAAACATTGAAAAATGTGAATGGGTGTTTGCCAGAGGCAGGAGGTGGGCCAAATGGGTGAAGGTTGTCAAAAGGTATAAATTTCCAGTTATAAAATAAGGGAGTCATGAGGTTGTAATGTACAGCATGATAACTACAGTTAATAATACTTTACTGCATATTTGAAAGTTGCTAAGGGAGTAGGTCTTTAAAGGTCTCATCACAAGAAAAAATTTTGTAACTGTATGTGGTGACCGATGTTAACTAGACTTATTGTGGTGATCATTTCTCAATACATGCAAATATCAAATCATTATGTTGTACACCTGAGCTAATATAATGTTGTATGTAAATTACATCTCAAGTGAAAAAAGAAGTCAATGGACTAAATACAGAAAGAAACTGTAGTGGTGGGTAGGGGGTTGAGATAGCATAATCTACAAGTAGGTACTGGAATTTGATTTGAGCTGTGGTAGTCCACGCTTAAAAAATCTGTAAGTCTGTTTCGGAAAAGCAGCTAAATTTACCCTGTAAATGTCAAGAGGCCAGTAATAGGTTTCATGAATGAGTGAGTGGCTACAGCTACTAATGAGCTCCTGGCTTTGAACTAAAGCCAGGTATATGGCTTTATATGTGGTATATTCCCCCTATAGTTTATGGCACAACAGGCAACGTGCCAATTTCCTGTGATGATGTGAGGAAATAGGTTGGCCAAAACAAATTAAAAAATGGGAATAGGAGGTGGCCTCTACCACAGTGGGTGTGGTATCAGGGATAGCACTTCCCACACGGGAGAAAAGACTTCCACCTCCCAAACTTAAGGTTTGGGTGGGGGCGGAGTAATATAAAAATGCACCTCCTAATCAGAAAGGACGCTGCTGTTACACTGGAGCAGCGTGCTAGAGACTTCCTAGTGGTCCTTTAGCCACTTAGTGTGGACAGGTCCTGGGGTTTTTAGAGAGGATCAACATTCAAAAGGAAGGAGATATTCCTCATAAATCTCAAAAAAGCAACTATTTATCAACTGATAAGGAAGTATTTCAATTTTGGAACAACTGTCCTCTCTTTTTCAATAGTGTATCACGACTGGATGATGGCAATGGGTAAGGAGTGAATCATTCTGGAAAACCATCCAAACCACATGACAAAGAACAGTATACATGAGTCTAAAATAGCTATAAAATATGAACTAAAAAACTAACATTAAAAAGCAAAAAAAAGAAATGGAAAATTATGAAGGACAGTCGGTAAATAAATCAAAAGAAAGAAATCCAGCCAAGAGAAATAATGTAGCAAACTTAAAAGGTATTTAAATATGTTTAGAATTGCCAAAAAAATAAAGGAGGGAAAGTTCTGCTTTGCAATGAGTGCAAAACGGTATTAAGCAAACATATGACAAAGAAGATCAATGTGAACAGAGAGATACTGGAAAATTTTAGCAATGACAACTTCAGCTGTTGAAAGAATAGACTAAATAAAGCCAAAGAAAGGAGAAGACTAGTGATTTAGAAGGTCATTTTTTTTGGAGGAGCCAAGATGGCAGAAGAGCATGGAAGTTTTTTGTGTCTCATGTCCATGAAATACAGCCAGACCAACACTAAACCATCATACACACCTAGAAAACTGATTGGAGGAGTAACACAACAATCTGCACAACCTGAACCACAGCATTCGGCAGGTATGTGGCACAGAGAGGTGAACTTGGGAGGAGAGAAGCCAGCGGCGGGCAGGGAACCGCCTTTGCAGGCGGAGAAAGGAGGGGGGGGGTACAATACGGGAAAAGCACCCCTCCCCAAAAGCAGCTGGAGAGCAAGTGGAAAACTGGAAACAGCCACAGGGCCTAAACTAAAAAGAGAGAAAAGGAGAGGTTTTAAATTCCATTAAGACTGTAAACAAGGGAAGCGCAAAGTCTACAACTCCGCAGCTCTATACCTGGAGGTGCTCTGGTGGGAAGGGCGAATCCCCAGGAACAGAGTGGGGTCCGGGAGGTTCTCGGGCCACACATAGAAAAGCGGCTCCACTGCTGGAAGCACATTTGGTGGAGACTGTTGAAGCCACCTGGTCCCAGCAGACCCCAGAAGGTGGCCACATTCGCTGGTGCTGGAACAAGGTCGTTAAGGGTGAAGCCTGGTGCCAGATGTGTGTTGTGATTTTCCACGATCCCTGAAAAGCTGCTGTTACACTATCTCAAGAACTTTTTCTGGGGTGGGCTGGCACCCGGCCACAGTCTTGGGGCACCGGCAGTAGCAGGATCCAGCAGGCGCTCCTGGGTGCAGCTGGCATTCCGGCCATTGCTCGGTGAGACCCTCCCACAGAGGGTGGGACGGGTCAAAGCCGCAGTCCTTCGGAAGTAAGGGGCCGGGGAAAACAGCCGCATCTGAGACAAAACTCGGGAGAGAGGTACTGCCTGGGGCTTGGTCATGGACAGTGAAAAAGCGGGGAGTGGACGAAAGCTGAAGACAGAGGACGGGTGCGCGATTACTGATCAGTGAGAACAGAGTTCCCACACTGGAGACCGGGTGACTCCATTTTCCCTGCCCCCATGCACGCATAGATGCATCTATGCAACAATCCACCCCAGTAGGCTAGCAGCGCCATCTAGTGGAGAACAGAGCCGTTACACTGAGCTCACCCAACTGGGCCAAACTTGCTCTTCAACAACACAAGTTTCACCGCCTACTTAGTTTATGGACTATAAAGCGCTTCATAGTCTGACTTCTAGGGGAAAAACGAAGTCATTTCAGTGCTATTTCCATCTATTAGCAGGTCCCTCTATTCAATTTTCTTTCTTTTTTTTCCTCTCTTTTACACTATACTTTTTCTTGAATACAGAAAGAGAAAAAATTCATTTTTATTTTCAATTTTTCTTAAAAATATTTTTCTTTAATTTTTTACTCTATTTCTTACTTTTGTGTATTTTTTTTCAAATTCTATCTTACTTCCATCATTCTATTTTAGTCTACTTCAGTGTATTCCCCTTTTCAAATGTTCAAACAATTTCCTTGTTTTCTTTTTTCTTTTTTCTCTTTTTCATTTCTTTTCTTTTTCTTGAATGCAGAAAGTGAAGAACTTCATTTTTACTTTCAATTTCTATTAAAAATATTTTTCTTTAATTTTTTAACATATTTTTTGCTTTTATGTAATTTTTTTCAAATTCTATTTTACTTCCATCATTTTATTTTAGTCTACTACAGTGTATTCACCCTTTCAAATTTTCAAATGATATCTTTTTTCTTTTTCCTTTCTTTTCTTTTTCTTGAATAGAGAAAGAGAAAAAAATTCATTTTTATTTTCAATTTTTATTAAAAATATTTTTCTTTATTTTTTTCCTACTATATTCTTTACTTTTGTGTACATTTTTTCAAATTCTATTTTACTCCCATCATCTCATTTTAGTCTACTTCAGTGCATTCATTTTTTCAAATTCTCAAATGATTTCCTTTTTTCTCTCCCTTTTTTTTCTCTAATCTGCCAAACCACTTTCAACACCCAGACCAGAACAAACCTAGGATCTAGCACATTTATTAGATTTGTGTGTGTGTCTGTGTGTTTTTAATTTTTTAATTTTAATATTTTTTTTAATTTTAATTTTTTATTTTAATTTTTATACCTCATTAATTCCTTTTCTCCCTTCAAAATGACAAAACGAAGGAATTAACCCCAAAAGAAAGAGCACGAAGAAACAACCAGGGATTTAACCAACACAGATATAAGCAAGATGTCTGAACCAGAATTTAGAATCACGATAATAAGAATACTAGCCGGAGTCGAAAATAGATTAGAATCCCTTTCTGCAGAGATAAAAGAAGTAAAAACTAGTCAGAATGAAATTAATAATGCTATAACTGAGCTGCAATCACGGATGGATGCAGTGGTGGCAAGGATGGACGAGGCAGAACAGAGAATCAGCGATATAGAGGACAAACTTATAGAGAATAATGAAGCAGAAAAAAAGAGGGAGATTAAGGCAAAAGGGCATGATTTAAGAATTAGAGAAATCAGTGACTCATTAAAAAGGAACATCATGGGGTGCCTGAGTGGCTCAGTCAGTTAAGCAGCCAACTTCGGCTTAGGTCATGATATCGCAGTCCGTGGGTTTGAGCCCCGCGTCAGGCTCTGTGCTGATAGCTCAGAGCCTGGAGCCTGTTTCAGATTCTGTGTCTCCCTCTCTTTGACCTTCCCCCGTTCACGCTCTGTCTCTCTCTGTCTCAAAAATAAAAATAGGGGTACCTGGGTGGCTCAGTCGGTTGAGCGTCCAACTTCAGCTCAGGTCACGATCTCACAGTCCGTGGGTTCAAGCCCCGCATCGGGCTCTGGGCTGATGGCTCAGAGCCTGGAGCACACTTCCGATTCTGTGTCTCCCTCTCTCTCTGCCCCTCCCCCGTTCATGCTCTGTCTCTCTCTGTCTCAAAAATAAATAAACATTAAAAAAAATTTAAAAAAATAAAAATAAAAATAAACGTTAAAAAACAAAGTTTATTTTAAAAAGGAACATCAGACTCATAGGGGTCCCAGAAGAGGAAGAGAGAGAAATAGGGGTAGAAGGGTTATGTGAGCAAATCATGGCAGAAAACTTTCCTAACCTGGGGAAAGACACAGACATCAAAATCCAGGAAGCACAGAGGACCCCCATTAGATTCAACAAAAACCGACCATCGGGGCGCCTGGGTGGCGCAGTCGGTTAAGCGTCCAACTTCAGCCAGGTCACGATCTCGCGGTCCGTGAGTTCGAGCCCCACGTCAGGCTCTGGGCTGATGGCTCGGAGCCTGGAGCCTGTTTCCGATTCTGTGTCTCCCTCTCTCTCTGCCCCTCCCCCATTCATGCTCTGTCTCTCTCTGTCCCAAAAATAAATAAACGTTGAAAAAAAAAAATTAAAAAAAAAAAAAAAACCGACCATCAACAAGGCATATCATAGTCAAATTCACAAAATACTCAGGCAAGGAGAGAATCATGAAAGCAGCAAGGGAAAAAAAGTCCCTAACCTACAAGGGAAGACAGATCAGGTTTGCAGCAGACCTATACACAGAAATTTGGCAGGCCAGAAAGGAGTGGAAGGATATATTCAATGTGCTGAATCAGAAAAATATGCAGCCATGAATTCTCTACCCAGCCTTTCAAAATAGAAGGAGAGATAAAAAGTTTCCCAGACAAACAAAAATTAAAGGAGTTTGTGACCACTAAACCAGCCCTGCAAGAAATTTTAAGGGGGACTCTCTAAGGGGAAAAAAGATGAAAATATAAATAAATAAATAAATAAATAAATAAATAAATAAATAAATACCAAAAGCAACAAAGATTAGAAAGGACAAGAGAACACCACCAGAAAATCCAACTCTACAAGCAACATAATGGCAATAAATTCATATCTTTCAGTACTCACTCTAAACGTCAATGGAGTCAATGCTCCAATCAAAAGACATAGGGTAACAGAATGGATAAGAAAACAAGATCCTTCTATATGCTGTTTACCCACTTTAGACCTAAAAACACCTTCAGATTGAAAATAAGGAGATGGAGAGCCATCTATCATGCTAATGGTCAACAAAAGAAAGCTGGAGTAGCCATACGTATATCAGACAATCTAGACTTTAAAATAAAGACTGTATCAAGATATGCAGAAGGGCGTTATATCATAATCAAGGGGTCTATCCACCAAGAAGACCTAACAATTGTAAACTATGCGCCAATTGTGGAAGCACCCAAATATATTAATTAATCACAAGCATAAGGAAACTCACTGATAGTAATACCATAATAGTAAGATACTTCACCCCACTCACAGCAATGGACAGATCATCTAATCAAAAAATCAACAAGGAAACAATGGTTTTGAATGGCACACTGGACTAGATGGACTTAACAGATATATTCAGAACATTTCATCCTAAAGAAGCAGAATATACATTCTTCTCCAGTGCACATGGAACGTTCTCCACAATAGACCATATCCTGGGACACAAATCAGCCCTAAGTAAGTACAAAAAGATCGAGATCATATTGTGCATATTTTCAGACCACAACGCTATGAAACTCCAAGTCAACCACAAGAAATAATTTGGAAAGGTAGAAAATACTTGGAGACTGAAGAACATCCTACTAAAGAATGAATGGGCTAACCAAGAAGTTAAAGAGCAAATTAAAAAGTATATGGAAGTCAATGAAAACGATAACACCACAACCCAAAACCTCTGGGAAACAGCAAAGGTGGTCATTAGAGAAAAGTATATAGCAATCCAGGCCTTCCTAAAGAAGGAAGAAACATCTCAGATACACAACCTAACCTTATGCCTTAAGGAGCTGGAAAAAGAACAGCAAATAAAACTCAAAACCTGCAGAAAACAGGAAATAATAAAGATTAGAGAAGAAATTAATGCTATTGAAACAAAAACAAAAACAACAAACAAACAAACAAACAAACAAAAACAGTAGAACAGATCAATGAAACCAGAAGCTGGTTCTTTGAAAGAATTAATAAAATTGATAAACCACTAGCCAGTTTGATCAAGAAGAAAAAGGAAAGGACCCAAATAAATAAAATCAAGAATGAAAGAGGAGAGACCACAACCAACACAGCAGAAATAAAAACAATAATAAGAGAATATTATGAGCAATTATATGCCAATAAAATGACCAATCTGGAAGAAATGGGCAAATTCCTCGAAACATATACCCTACCAAAACTGAAACAGGAAGAAATAGAAAATTTGAACAGACCCATAACCAGTAAAGAAATCGAATTACTAATCAAAAATCTGCCATAAAACAAGAGCCTAGGGCCAGATGGCTTTCCAGGAGAATTCTACCAAACATTTAAGGAAGAGTTAACACCTATTCTCTTGAAGCTGTTCCAAAACATAGAAATGGAAGGAAAACTTCCAAGTTCTTTCTATGAAGCCAGCATTACCTTGATTCCAAAACCAGAGATCCCCCCTAAAAAGGAGAACTATAGACTAATTTCCCTGATGAACATGGATGCAAAAATCCTCAACAAGATATTAGCCAACTGGATCCAACAATACATTAAAAATATTATTCACCACGATCAAGCGGGATTTATACCTGGGATGCAGGGCTGGTTCAATAGCTGCAAAACAATTAACGTGATTCATCACATCAATAAAAGAAAGGACAAGAAACATATGATCCTTTCAATAGATGCAGAGAAAGCATCTGACAAAACACAGCATCCTTTCTTGATAAAAACCCTCAAGAAAGTAGGGATAGAAGGAGCACACCTTGAGATCACAAAAGCCACATATGAACGACCCAATGCTAATATCATCCTCAATGTGGAAAAACTGAGAGCTTTTCCCCCAAGGTCAGGAACAAGACAGGGATGTCCACTCTAGCCACTGTTATTCAGCATAATATTGGAAGTCTTAGCCTCTGCAATCAGACAACACAAAGAAATAAATGGCATATTTCACCCAAAGAGGTGAAAAATCTATACACTGAAAACTATAGAAGGCTTATGAAAGAAATTGAAGAAGACACACACACACACAAAAAGGAAAACGATTCCATGCTCCTGGATAGGAAGAACAAATATTGTTAAAATGTTCATATTACCTAAAGCAATCTTCATATTCAATGCAATCCCTATCAAAATAACACCAGCATTCTTCACAGAGCTAGAACAAATAATCCTAAAATTTGCATGGAACCAGAAGAGACCCTGAATAGCCAAAGCATCTTGAAAAAGAAAACCAAAGCGTGAGGCATCACAATCCCAGACTTCAACCTATATTACAAAGCTGTAACCATCAAGACAGTATGGTAATGGCACAAGAACAGACACTCAGATCAATGGAACAGAACAGAGAACTCAGAAATGGACCCACAAACGTACGGCTAACTAATCTTTGACAAAAATGGAAAGAATATCCAATGGAATAAAGACAGTTTCTCCAGAAATGGTGCTGGGGAAACTGGACCACGACACAGAAGAATGAACCTGGACCACTTTCTTACACCAGACACAAAAATAAACTCAAAATGGATGAAAGACCTAAACATAAGACAGGAAGCCATCAAAATCCTCGAGGAGAAAGCAGGCAAAAACCTCTTTGATCTTAGCCACAGCAACTTCTTACTCAACACGTCTCTGGAGGCAAGAAAAACAAAAGCAAAAATGAACTACTGGGACCTTATCAAAATAAAACCTTTTGCACAGCGAAGGAAACAATCAACAAAACTAAAAGGCAACTGACAGAATGGGAGAAGATATTTGCAAATGACATATCAGATAAAGGGCTGGTATCCAAAATCTATAAAGAACTTAGCGAACTCAACACCCCAAAAACAAATAATCTAGTGAAGAGATGGACACAAGACATGAATAGACACTTCTCCAAAGAAGACAACCAGATGGCCAACTGACACATGAAAAAATGCTCCACATCACTCATCATCAGGGAAATACAAATCAAAACCACAATGAGATACTACCTCACACCTGTCAGAATGGCTAACATTAACAACCCAGGCAACAACAGATGTTGGCGAGGATTCAGAGAAAGAGGAACTCTTTTGCATTGTTGGTGGCAATGCAAGCTGGTGCAGCCACTCTGGAAAACAGTATGGAGGTTCCTCAAAAAATTAAAAATAGAACTACCCTACTAGGCATTTATCCACGGCATACAGGTGTGCTGTTTCGAAGGGATCATGCACCCCCATGTTTATAGCAGCACTATCAACAATAGCCAAAGTATGGAAAGAGCCCAAATGTCCATCAATGGATAAATGGATAAAGAAGATGTGGTATATATACAGTGGAGTATTATTTGGCAATCAAAAAGAATGAAATCTTGCCATTTGCAACCACGTGGATGGAACTGGAGGGTATTATGCTAAGTGAAATTAGTCAGAGAAAGACAAAAATCATATGTCTTCACTTATATGAGAACTTTAAGAGACAAAATAGATGAACATAACGGAAGGAAAATAAAAATAATAAAAAAACAGGGAGGGGGATAAAACAGAAGAGATTCATAAATATGGAGAACAAACTGAGGGTTACTGGAGGGGTTGTGGGAGGGGGGATGGGCTAAATGGTGAAGGGGCATTAAGGAATCTGCTCCTGAAATCATTGGTGCACTATATGCTAACAAATTTGGATGTAAATTTTAAAAAATAAAACAAGTTAAAATAAAAGAAGGTAATTTTTTTAATCAAGTGTTTGAAACAGACCCCTTTTAAAAATATTTATTTATTTTTGAGAGAGAGCGAGAGAGAGAGAATGAGTGGGGGAGAGGCAGAGAAGATGGGGGACAGAGGATTTCAAGAGGGTTCCATGCTAACAGTAGAGAGCCTGATGTGGGACTCAAACTCACAAACCATGAGATCATGACCTGAGCCAAAGTCAGATGCTTAACTGACTGAGCCACACAGGTACTCCTGAAACACACTCTTTTTTAAAAATTTTTTAAAATTTAAATCCAAGTTAGTTAAATATAGTGTAATAATGATTTCAGGAGTAGAATTTAGTGATTCATCACTGACATGTAACACCCAGTGCTCATCCAACAAGTGCCCTCCTTAATGCCCATCACGCATTTCTCCCATCCCTCTACCCAACACCCCACCGGCAACCCTCAGTTTGTTCTCCATATTTAAGAGTCTCTTATGGTTCGTCTCCTCTCTGCTTTTATCTCATTTTTTCTTCCCCTCCCCTATGTTCATCTGTTTTGTGAAACAGACTCTTTTTGTTAATTAAAAAAATGTTTTTATTGTTTTTTGTTTATTTCTTTTTGAGAGAGGGACAGAGCACAAGTTGGGGAGGGGCAGAGAGAGAGAGAGAGAGAGGGAGACACAGAATCTGAAGCAGGCTCCAGACTCCAAGCTGTTAGCACAGAGCCTGATGTGGGGCTCAAACCACAAACTGTGAGACCATGACCTGAGTTGACATTGGATGCTTAACCACCTGAGCCACCCAGGTACTGTGAAACAGATTCTTAACTAGAGAGAACAAACTGATGGCTACCAGAAGGGAAGTGGGTGGGTGTATGGGTGAAATAGGTGATAGGGATTAAAGAGTTCACTTGTGATGAGTACCGGGTGATGTATGGAAGTGTTGGATCACTATATTGTACACCTGAAACTAACATGAGACTGTATGCTAACTAACTGAAATTTAAATAAAAATGTTTAAAAAATCCAGTGTTTGCATAGATATATAAAGAGATAGAAACAGTGAACTGAACAGGTGGATAGATTGAAAAACTCCAGGGGCGCCTGGGTGGCTCAGTTGGTTGAGTTTCCACCTCTTGATTTTGCCTCAGGTCACAATCTTATGGTTCATGGGACTGAGCTGGCATAGGGCTCCAGGCAGACAGCACAGAGCCTGCTTGGGATTCTCTTTCCCCGCCCTCTCTGCCCTTCCCCTACTCACGCATGCATGCTCTCTCCCTCTCTCTCTCAATATAAATAAATAATGAAAACATTAAAAATTTTTAAAAAGAAAAAAACCTCCAGTGTATGCCTAATAGAAGACTCAGGCAGATAAATAGTTAAAATGGGGGTGGAGAGAAACATTAGAAGATTTGACTGCTGAAAAATGTTCAGAATCGATGGAAGACATGTCCTCAGATGGGAAAAAGTACATCAGGGAATAATAAAGGATAAATGGGAGGTCAGGGAATGGAAATCTGCATCCAGATAATTCGACTTAAATTGTAGGTAACTGATGAAAGTGAAAATCTATCTACATTAAAAAATGACAAATTACCTTAATATAAAAACAATCAAATTGACAGCAATAACAGACACTGTAAAGCAATGAAGTGATATCTTAAAGTGAGGGAAAATAACTGTCAATCTTGGAATTAAGATCCAATTACACTCTTATTTAAAAGTGAAGCAGAAACATTTCTCTAAAATTAAATAAAAACATTTAAAATTATGAGTTTACCAGAATATATTCCTACAAAAATATTTCCTGAAGGATTTATCTCAGGAAAACGGGAAATGAACCCAGATTGAAACTGGGGGCTACAAGTACTAACGGCAAACAAACAAGTCAATACATTTTGGTAGAATTCTGAAACGTATCTCCTACTAACACATAATGATAACAGTAGCTTTGTGTTTTTAAAAACTCTCAAAAATAAATGAGAGAACTAAAAAAGGGAATTCTGCTGGACACTGGTGTGCCTGTTTTTTCTTCAGGAATAATGCTGAGCAACTGTAGACTTTGTAGGAAAGTATTTGGAGATAAATGTATTTAAGAAAATAAGGATTGCCTTAGTCAGCTTGGGCTGCTGTAACAGACTACCATAGACTGTGTGGCTTATAAACAATGGAAATTTATTCCTCAACAGTTCTGGAGGCCGGAAGTCTAACATCAAGGTGCCAGCATGGTCAGGGTCTGAGAAGAGCTGTCCTCTGGCTTGCACTGTGTCCTTACTGTGTCCTCATTGTGTCATCACATGGTGGAAAGAGCTAAAAGACACGAATCCCATTCATGAGAGCATCACCCTCATGACCTCATTACCTCTCAAATGCCCCATATTCAACACCATCACATTTGGATTAGGGTTTCCATATACAAATTTCAGAGTACACAAACATTCAGTCCCTTGCAAGGATACATCAAGAAACAAACTTTAAAAGTCCCAAACTGAGAAGGAACAGAAAGAGTGGCCCTTACATTAGGGAACAACTCACTGTAAGCTATGCCATCAGTAGACAAGAAACTGAGAATGCAGAATTATTTTCACGAAGATCAGATTGTTTTAACGAAGATCTGTCTGGAGACTAAAACATTTTAGAAGAATACCGTTTCAGAATGAGAAAGGAATCTCAATCAACTGACAGTTCACTTATTTTTAACTAACATTTATTGAACACCTGTACTGTGACAAGCACTGTGCTAGATGATAGGGTTACAGACCCGTAAATATATATATATCTCTGCTCTTGAGTTTATTTTGGAATTCAAACAGGTAAACAGATTATCTCAATATAATGTGGTAGACGCAGAGATGGAAGTATTCACAGATGGCAAAGAGGGGGGCATTGTGCCTCATGTGAGGCAATTAGGAAAAACGTCCTGCGATAAATAGCATCTGAGCTGTTTTGAAAGGCAACGAGAAATTTTCCAGGTGGTAAAAGCAGAAAGAGCATCAGCAAGGAAAGAGAAGGACACAAGCAACAGAGTGGGTGCAGGGAACTAGGAGCTTTTCAGCACTGCATGAGCATGAGTAAAAAGCAGTGGGGAAATTAGGTTGGAGAGAAACACTAGGTCAGCAGGCAGGCAGCTCCCCACCGAGGGCCTTGCTGATGAGCTTGGACATTGTTTCCTAGATAGTGTTGACTTGGCCCATTGCACAGAGATGAACATTTTATTATTAGATATACATTATTTAATGTTTACCCAGAATGGACCATCGGTTTAAAATAGGAAGCTTGAGGAAGAGTGAAGTTGCAATACAACCCAAAAGGGAGCGCGGTGATAATAATTATGAAGATGTGATTTAAGATCATCCTTATCACGTATGTAAGTTGCATTCTTTTAGTTAAAATTCTTATAATGAGATGTCTCTACTACAACAAAAAACAATCTTGTAGAAGATGATATACAGGGCAATTACATATAATCTGGGATTTCAGTTTTAAGGAAAGAAGTATATCCATACTTACAATATGTGACTTGTGGATATATATGTGTAAATGATGCTTTAACACCTCTCATCTTAATATTTAGACATCAAGTGTAAAATTTAAGTAATAAACCTAGGTGATATTATGTTCACGTCAATTAAAATGACAGGGACTGGATTTATCCTTCCACCTCAGACAACCAAACACCTGAGCAAAACATATGAAACTGATTTTCAGGACAGTCATCAAGTGTTGAGGGATGGTGATTCTGAAAACATGGGAAGCACATGAGGGGAGCCCTCTCGTTGCCTTAGCTTATGCTTGTGAGAGAAGTTTGGACTGCAGTGCAGAGAGAGGTAATCCAGGCATATCTCAGCAGATTCCTTGAGTAGAGGGGCAGATGAGAGTTTGGGGGAGACCAAGGCAGCTAGAGAACATTTCATCACAACAGAATGTACATCTTTTTCGAGAATATACATTATATTTATCCAGATAGACCATAATCTGAGACATAGGATGTCTCAGCAAATTTAAAATAATCCAAGTTATGGGGCGCCTGGTTGGCTTGGTTAGTTCAGTGTCTGATTTCAGCTCAGGTCATGATTTCTTGGTTCGTGACTTCAAGCCCCACATCAGGTTCTATGCTAACAGTTCAGAGACTAGAGCCTGCTTCACATTCTGTGTCTCCCTCTCTCTCTGCCCCTTCCCTGCTCATGCTCTGTCTCTGTCTCTCTCTCTCAAAAATAAAGATTAAAAACATTTTAAATAATTCAAGTTATAAAAAGTATCTTCTCTGACCAATGGAGTTATACTAGAAATCACTAAGAAAAAAATCTGAAAAATTCAAAGATATTTAGAATCTAAGCAAAATAATTATGATTAACCAATATGTTAAAGAAGAAATCAAAAAGGAAGTTAGGCAGTATTTGAGTTGAATGAAAATGAAAAAAAAAAATTATGATTTACAGGATGCCACTAAAGCAATATATAAAGGAAATTTTATAGAAAAAATATCTGTATTAGGAAAGAATACAAGTCTCAAAACAATATATTCAGTTTCTACCTTAAACTAGAAAATTATAAAGTAAATCAAATGAGGAAGTTAAGATTAGATCAAATCAACAAAAACAAAAAACAGAAAAATTATAGAGAAACATCAATGAACCCAAAATCCAGTTTTTGAGATCATCAAAATTAATCAAACTCTAGTCAGACTGATCAGGAATATAAGAGAGAAGACACAAACAACCAATATCAGAAGCTAATGTGGGGTCATCACTACAGAATCTAGATATTAAAAGGATAACAAATGGGGTAACTGAGTGGTTCAGTCAGTTGAGCACCCAACTCTTGATTTTGGCTCAGGTCATGATCCCAGAGTGCTAGGATAGAGGCCTGCACTGGGCTCCATGCTGAGTGTGGAACCTGCTTAGGATCCTCTCTCTCTCTCTCTCTCTCTCTCTCTTTCTCTCTCCTTCCCCCCCCACACACTCTGTCTCTAAAATAAAAAAAGATAATAAAGAAATATTACAAACAACTCTGCTTATATAGTCGATAACCTAGATGAAATGGATCAATTCCTTGAAGGATATAAACTAAGAATACTCACTAAAGAACAGATAGATTGGGTTGGACATACTGAATATCCATGTATCTATTTAAAAAAGTGAATTTATCATTAAAAACTTGCCCAACGAAGAAAACTTCAGGCCCCAATGGTTTCACTGATGAGTCTACTACATATTCAAGGGAAAAATAATACCAATTCTACACCAACTGCTAGCAACAACAGGGAAGAATATCAAAATAATTATAATGAGTGAAAGAAGTCATACAAAAAAGATACATAGTTTATGATTCCATTTATATAAAACTCTAGAAAATGAAAACTAATCTATAGTGACAGAACACAGAATAGTGGTTGCCTGGAGACTGTAGTCAGGAAGGGACAGAAGGTAGGGATCACCAATAAATCACAGAAACCTTCTTGAATGGTAGACCTGTTCATTATCTTAATCATGTTGACATTTTCACATGTGTACATGCACTTCAGAACTTATCAAAACATATCCTTTAAATACCTGTGATTTACTGCATATCAGATTTATATCAGTAAACCTACTTTTAAAAAGAAAGAAGAAAAAAAAAAACAAGACTGGGAGTAATAAGAGGCAATTTAAGGAAATTCCAAACAACATACTATGATAGCAATGTTATATGTTCCTAGAGTCATAATATACAGTAAAATTAAATCCACATTTTATGATATATTTGGTTACTGAGTCGTATGCAGTAAAACATATTTCATCTACATTTCTGTCTTTCATGTATACCTATTCCTGGTAAATTAAATGCCCTCCATAGTTTGGAAATGGGAAGAAGTCAAAACTAAATAAATAATGATAGATAAATAATTGTATTGAATTGTATTTTACAATCCAATTTTTAATAGAACATGAATAAAATAACCTTTTAAAACTTAAAAACACATTAATTACATACCTTGCAAAGATGACAAAATGGTTTTTAAAAATTCTTACATCAATTAAGATTATATAATACAGTAGAAAATGTATAAGAGTTGAAAAGCTTCAAAGAAAACTTTAGCTGATACAAAGTCATTAGAGACTTTTGAGCAAAAAAAAAAAAAAATCAGAACCTGATTTACATACACACAGTCCTATACATGCTTTAATGATTTTATTTTCGCTGTAGGGATTAAAACTTCAATAAAATGAGGGTCTGGAATTTTGCCATTGTTTTCTTCAAGCATGCTGTTCAGTGTAAAGACATGATTTTATTCATAGTGGGAGGCAGTTTATTTGTGCAACGTGCAATCAGCATGCCTTCTGAAGTAGTGTCAGTAAGTATCCTGAAGGAATTAGAACATGAATGGAATTGCACAATCGACTTAATTTGTGTTGGGGCATTCTGAGCCAGCCGCGATCTTCAGAAGTATCCAATAGGTAAGGAAATAAACTGCAATCTTAAAAAGTTAAATTAAAAATAAAGCCAGGTTGTCGTGTTGACCTTTTATTCCCTTGGTTTCGTTCAAATTATTTAATTGGGCACTTAATTGTAAAAGTTCAACATTTATCTCTTTTTTTCAATACGTTGTGCTTGAGTGAATATGAAGATACCAGTAAGACTTGGTTTTATTCTCAAATAACTTAAAATTAGTGAGAATAAATACACACAGTAAGGGAACTGCAAAGGCAAAAGCGGAAAGAGCTCAAGAAAAGTTAAAAACTCAGTGCTTTATCAGCACAGAAGAGGGGATAGTGGCTTCCAAGTTAGCAAATCAATGATGGCTGCGAGGAAAAGCAGGTCTTAGGACATGCATAGAATTATAGGGTAGGGTGAAAGCAACTGTAAGCAGAGAAAAGAGAATGGGGAGAGGCACAGAGACGGAAAAGTGGGAAAATGTAAATAGTATGTTAGTATTTGGTTGGTAACAGAAAATAGGAGGGAGTTGAAGCTGGTTGTGGCCCGATCAACCAGGTTGCTTGCTCTCTCTCTCACTCTTTTACTTTCTCCCTTCTTTCTTCTCTCTTTCTTTCCTTTTTTTCTTTCCTTTTCTTTCTTTCTTTCTAGCTTTCTTTCTTTCTCTCTCTCTTTCTTTCTTTTTCTCTCTTTTTTTTTTTTTCAAAGCAGGAACAACCTACTGGTGGAATAGGGTGTTAAGATTACTAACAGCATTGCATATAAAGAAGATTGGAAATTAGACTGAAGGACAAGGAAATTAGAATGCTTTTTCAGTGGTTCCACCTGGAGTTATTAAAGGCCCAAACTAGAAAATGACAAGGAAGAAAATGAAGGCTAAGCCAGGCTAGAGAAGAAATTTGAAGGTAAAATCAAAAGAACATAGAGACCACCTAGACGCAATGGGCAAAGAGGAGGGAAAAGTCAAGTACGACTGAACTGTGGAGTCAGAGTGTCAGCGAGGATGGTAACAAGATTCTTTAAAATGAGAGACATGGGGGGCGCCTGGGTGGCTCAGTCAGTTAAGCGTCCGACTTCAGCTCAGGTCACGATCGCGAGGTCCGTGAGTTCCAGCCCCGCGTCGGGCTCTGGGCTGATGGCTCAGAGCCTGGAGCCTGCTTCCGATTCTGTGTCTCCCTCTCTCTCTGCCCCTCCCCCGTTCATGCTCTGTCTCTCTCTGTCTCAAAAATAAAAATGTTAAAAAAATTAAAAAAAAAAATTAAAATGAAAGACATGGGAAATATGTACACTTGGGAGAAAACAAACAAACAAAAAAAAAAAAAACCATGACCTCCATTGTGGATATATTTAACTTGGAATAGTAGAGCACATCCAAGCAGATTTGTCCACTTGAACTTGAGCTCAATTACACAGTAAGTACCACTGATGCTAATTTAGTCGACTTTGATCAGGAATGACTGTTTTAGATGATCAAAGGAGAGATAAGAGAGGCAATGAGAGGAGAGGGAAGTAAGACCATTCCAGAATGACTTAATTTGGGGGGTAGAAGAAAGAAAACAAGACAGGTAGGCCGGAGAGAAAGGAGGCCTCTAGGAGAGGGCAAGAAAGGTAAGATTCAGCTGTAGTGACACATGCTCCCCTGTTAGGCAGCTGAACCCTCCGGAGGGACAGGAGGAACTGGGAGAGTAGAACAAGAAGTTTCTCACTCAAAAGCCCAAGTATGCAGGCCACTGGGATCTTAAGCTTCCCATGTGCCAGGATCTGACACCCTACCCTCCAGCCGCAAAGCTGGTATTTATAAAGCACAAACATAAAACATGGTGGGCAAATACGTGAAACAGTGTCTACAATGACTTTAAGCAAAATCCACTGAAGAAACAACAGGTATGCAGGACCCACAGGCTTGTACATGCACAGGTTCCAACTGACTTTTTTTTAACTGCAACTCCAGCTGCTATCCTCATAACCTCATTCTCTGTCTATGGTGGAAACCAGTCCTAAATTCCTACTGGGCTTTGACCCAAGGTGGCACAAACGTGAGGCTTTGTCTCTAATTTCCAATTCATTATAATAGTACGCAGAATGGGCCCTCTTGGGACTGCATGCGGTACAGACTTCACCTTTGACTTTGACCTTACCTGGTTAAACACTCACTGTGTTTCTGACCCAGACTAACACAGGCACAAAAGTCCAGAGTTCTTCCTGCTTCCATTCCTTTTGCCTCTGATTCTACAAGGTTTGATGAGCTGTAGACACATTCTCACTAATTTATAACTAATTTATAACCTTCCCTCAGATTCAGTAGGTAGCTCTTCTGCATACCCCAGTTTGCAGTTCTACTCGGAAACAAACACTGTAGAAAAGTCTGAAGATGTAGAGAACAGAGAAGCTCTGAGCTGACCCAGCCTCTGAGAGTCTCCATGGAGGCTGTGGATGGAAACCACAGAGCCTGGAGTGAATACTGAGAGGTGAAGAAATGAGGGCAGAAAGGGCACACTGGGTTTTTAAGAACTTCAACAGAAGTAATATATGTAAGTCTAATATTCATCGTATCAGAACGACGGAATAAAAATAATCACAAAATATTTGGACCATCACATTCATATTGACACCAGCAAAAACAAAAAACAAACAAAATAACCATTCAAAATAAAAGTTGTTTACTTTAAACATGTGGCTTGTGTTAATTCAGCCATATAACTCAACAGAGTTATAGCCCCAGAACCTGTAATTAATCAGCCTGGACCTATCCCTGGAGGATTGTTAGTACAACTTCAAAACACCTAGTTGGATACCTTTTATCACAACGTATGCGTATGATCTTTGTTGGGATGAAAGTGAGAAAGATTAGTAATATTTCTATCCAATCTTTCACATTCCACATATTATATCAAATTATACAAATCTGTCTTAGATACAGGTTTTAGTCATTTTATCTCACATTAAGTAGTATAATCAGTTTGTAAATTATTTAATCCCTTGAATTAAATAAGCTGTGACCTGGAAATGTCAAGGAAATGTTAAAGTCCATTAAACTACTTTTAAATAATCACTTTTGATGGAGGCAATATTAGTTTGCTCATCTGAGAAGCACTGGCAACAACATTACTAGTTTCAAAGTACACATTTGATTATGTTTTTAGGTAACAATAAAGTACAAATTCTATAGGAGTTTATAAATTTAAATCTTTTTAAGGTATCTTCTACTTCCTTAGTAATGTTACTGAGTCAACTTTAGAGGGAACTATTTCTTCTCCAAAACTAAACAAACTAAAAATTGGGTGTTTAAAAAAAAAAAAAAAAAAAAAAGATTTCACTGTTAGAGATGATTCTTAAGCCATGTCAAATCTGAATAAATTATTTAAAAAGTGCTTAGATGAGGTTTATTTTAAAGGGAGAATTGATGGCAGACCCAACCAAGATGAACGTGATACTTCTATTCTCACGAAGCAGGACTTTGGGCTGAGATATTATATTTAAAGCTATGCAACGGACATTTATGTAGTGCCCTAACCTATGCCAAGTGTCGCCCTGCATTCTGGGGATGACTGACAGGCCCCTTCCCCTCTGGCTCTCGAAGTCTTTCTCTGGTTCTGACTCAGAGGGTTTTATGGCCAAGTTGCCACACCAGGTTTCCGGTTCAACTCAGTTAAATCATACACACATTTATTAGACATGCATTGTGCCAGGCCTGAGAGAATGCAAGATAGACCAGACAAGGCCTTTAGAAATTTGTCACTGAATTTTATTTACACTTTTTTTTCCCCTTGTCTTTTCAGACAGAGTGGCGTCATAGCTGGACATCACAACAAATATTACCATGGCAATAGAAAATCAGAAATTTGGGTTTTGTAGTCTTTCACTTCAGTCAACTTATAGTTAAGCTCTGCACCCATCCACTCACCCTTTAAAAATGTTCCTCACTACCATCAAGAGTTCCCCAAATTAGGCATTCTCCATCATCTCAGACCACCACTTATTTCTTTGCTATGATTCTTAATCCAGCATAAAGTCCATGCAGACGATTGTTGAATTATTCCTCACAAAGCATCATTTTAATATAGAAAAATATCTATGTTTTCCCTCATAGTTTCAATCCCTTAATATAGTTTAAATCCCTTGGTCTGTCCCTCTCATTCTGCTGCATATTCATTCTGGGTGCCTAATGTGCCAGTCCATTCATACACAGACTGTCTATACCAGCCATCCGGATGGCTTTCTGGGACCTAAACGTTCCCGTTGGCTGCACTGACCATCTCACCTGTGCCTTCTGATTTGGGCATTGGCTGTTAGAGGAGTGAGGACAGACCAGCTCTAGTTGGAAATGATCTTCCTCTCCTCTGCCTCATAGAGCCCTCATTTTAGGAATCTCACGATGTCTCTAATCTAACCCCAAGCCAACCTATGGCTCCTTCCATGATTTCTAACAAGTACCTCCTGATCAGTGTGGCATCACCATATGCTTCTTAGTTACTTCTGTATGAATCTTAAGGGCTTTTTTTGTGCTCCCCGATTACATAACCCTGGAGAGAAGATACCATGTTTCACAACTCCTTGTCCTCCCAGACCTACCGGTGACTTGGGCATGAGCAGTGCTCATTGAACAGTTCAGAAACGAACATAAAGAACAAGCTTCCCCCCAGGGAAGCATCTGTCACAGGAGCTGACCTTTCAAATTTGTTAATTGACTTTAGTTGTTGGGGTCCACAGAGGTCACCTGGGGAAATCACAAAACTCAGTGCGAGCCCTCGGTTGTTTCCTCCTCTCCTGGTCTTTTTACTTCTGCCTTTCTCTGTGGAGCTGTGAGGACTGGACATGGGGCTAGAGGGAAGCTTTCCACTCTCTGGTGAGGAATTTCTTTCCTGATCTCTGAAGGTGGAGGAACATATGCATGTTTTCATTTAACCAGCTCTCCCTCGTGAACCTCTGGTAACCAAGAACCCACTTAATTTAATCCTCAGTAAGATATGTATCTTCTATTTTATGTTGCTTTCATAATACCCATCACAATTGGGCTTTTCTAATAGTCCCGTTTTCAAATTTTCACATAGGCTGATGTGGTGATCTTTTTTGAGAAGTCTACAAAATTTAGATATGCACTTAAGGCACTAAGGACAGATTAACTCGGGCATTATGAAATACGTCTCATCCTGTTTTGGAAAGAGGTTTAATGACATTTCATCATCACTAAGAATCTACAAGGTGGCATAATTTTGTTAGTTTAAGAGGTTGTCTGTTCATTTGACTTGGTTTGTGCTGTTGGAAGTGAAACAAAATTTTGTTGCCCATAAACACTCAATTATTTCCCTTTCTCATACTGTCCATTAAAGTTCCAAAGAATTTAGTGTTAAAAAGTATAAGCTTGAACATTTCTAATAACTATGAATACTTAAAATTCATGCTTCCTTTTCTCTCTTTTAAGTTATCCATGACCTACCAAAGGCTTATATTTAGTACTTCCAAGAAAATCAAATTTTTGACTTGGTGTCACTACATATCTTTCTCATTGCGTCTAGCAATGAAAGTGTCAGTTGGTTTTCAAATTGGTTAGATTGGTTCATAATTTCTATTTATCATTAGCTATTTGATAAGGAGAGCTGCAACTTGTGACATTTGCTACGGCAACGATTTTTCCTGAAGATGGAATTTTAAAAAGATAACTTTTTTTTTTTTTTAACATTTATTGTTGAGAGACAGAGACAGAGCATGAGCAGGGGAGGGGCAGAAAGAGAGGGAGACACAGAATCCTAAGCAGGCTCCAGACTCTGAGCTGTCAGCACAGAGCCCAACGCGGGGCTTGAACCCACGAACTGTGAGATCATGACCTGAGCCCAAGTCAGACGCTCAACCGACTGAGCCACCCAGGCGCCCCTAAAAAGACAACTTCTATTAGAAACCATAAATTAAATCAAAGTTTGAAATGCTTAACTCTAACAAAATCCCTCACTCATTACGGAGACACTGGAGTTTTTAAAAAATCTGATGAAGTCATGTAAGTTTGTTGCTGGAGGGAAAAATAAAGCAGAGAAGGAAGGACAGAGTGCATTGGGAGCAATTTTAATTAGTTGGTTCTTCATTTAAATAAGAAAAACACTGAATGTCAGAATAGAAAAATGACATGTCCAATGTCACAAAAAAAATTAGTGTCAGAATGAACCATGTAACAGAGATGCCATTCTTCCTGATACAGGGAAACAGAGCAAATGATAATAAGTTCACCTAATGTCAAGACTGACAATTCAGCTCTCTGGCATAACTTGTATTAATGACTCAAAGTCACATTTACTTCTGAATTTGGTCAGAGCTGGACATAGATGCCTCTGCTTTCTCAGTTGTAACATCTCATTTTTTGCACTTTGCCAACAGCAGATCGGATTAGAAAGGGAGGGAGAACCAGGCTTTAATCCAACCCAGAAGGGATGGAAATCAAGCTAGGTCCCTAACCTATGAGCTCATTTAATCAACAAGTGGCAATGCTCAGTACTAGCCAGCATGCTAGGCAAAAGCCAGACGTGTCCCCATTATGACACATAATTTTAGGGAATAAAAGAGGTAGGTTGGCGACTGGTATTTTCAAGGCTCTGCAGACCTTTTCTCTCATTTCCAGATCTAGCACCACAGTAGAGTTGGTTGCAACTATTGGCTGTGTAACTGCAAGGTGTGGTAAAATAATATGTAAAACTTAGTATAAATGCCCCCAGCACATTTCAAAGGACAATTACACTGGAGCCTTGACAGACTATGATCTCTAGGCCCCATGCTGGGTGGTACCTTATCTTTTAATGACGACTAAGCCTGGTAGCTATGATTGGATTTTCAGTTAAACTTAGAGGGCCGACTTGATTTATAACAAACTTCACATTCTGTCACATAATGCTACAGTAAAATCTAATGGTTTGATGTTTAATCCTCAATAGATAGTTTCTGGCAAAGCCTAGATTTTGTGTACCTATTTGCCTTTGCTCTTCTATTTTCACAAATATACATGTTCAGTTTTATTGACATAATTCAACTCAGATGTTTTCTGGAAAAAAATTAACATGTTAGAAATAACATTATCATCTCAAAAAGAAATGGGAAGTGCTGGACAGGAGAGAGTTAGTGTCTTATCAGTAAGCACCTTATCTCTCTCATGTGACACACCCATCATAGGACCAGGCCATGTACTGTGCTTTATGGTATCTCGTTTGATCATTTTATTTTTTTCCTTAACAATCTCATCTCTTCCAGGATATAAACTCTTTAAAGTCAAAGATTTTCCCCCAAACTCCTTAAGAGTTATAAGCCTTCAACATGCATTAATTATAACCATCATTGACTAGGGTTTTTTTTAATATATTCAATAATTCTTTTGCAACCCTTTCATAGTCTCTTATTTAATCACTGTCATTCATTCATTAAATAAGCATTCTTGAGTGTCTGCTACCTATGATCCAGGAATCACTTTAGGTACTAAGGAGTCAACAGCATATCAAATAGAAAAAGAAAAAGCTCTACCGTCATAGAACTTACATCTATCCGGGAGACATAAAAATAAACATAATTTTTAAAAAGTAAAATATGTAATATTTTAAATGAACAAAAATTTTAAGAAAAATAAAGCAGGAAAGGAAAATATGGAGGGCTTTGTTTGTTTGTTTGTTTGTTTGTTTTGTTTGCTTGTTTTGGTTTTTGGTTTTAGCAGGAAAATGGGTGTTGTGATTTTAAAACAGTTGGCCAAAGAAGCTGACATGAGAAAATGACATTTAGGTACACACTTAAAGGAGATGAGGGAGAAAACCATACAAAAACCTGGGGGAAGTGCTTTCAAGCAGCAGAAATAGCAAGTGCAAAGGCCCCGAGGTAGGAACAGCACAGGGGTATTCCAGGGAGTGGAGAGGAGACTAGAATGTGAACAAGGAGGTGGTAAAGTTAGAAATGTAATAAGAGCCTGATCTTATAGGACCTCGTAGGCCTTGTACCTTTAGTAAATGTTGAAATGACCTGACCTACATTGGTATTTAGCAGGAGAGCGATCTTGTTAAAATCACTTGTGTATGTAATATAGTACCTGAAATTTAAGTTAATAAAATGAATGGGTTATCTGCCAGGTAGTTGGAAGCCTGCTTACAAGCAAAGACAGAACTGGGGACTAGGGAATCAGGAACATGGGAATGAGTGTGGAAGAGGAGTTATATTAGTAACGTGAACTACATATTGATATAGTTTTAACTTTTTAAAACCATTTTACATCTGATGGCATCTGATTAAAGGCCTTTACTTGTCCTACTAAGGCAGATACAAAATAGGGAATCACCATTAAGCATTAAGGTCAAAGTTCTCTTTCTGTCTCTCTATCTCTGTCTCTGTCTGTCATTATTGGGGCCAGACATGACCATAACTGGACAGCCTTTGAGCTATGCCTCTTCCTTAAGGCAGCTGCAACCCTTCTAAGAGTCAGGGTGGCCTATGAAGGAAGTGAGGAGGGGCGGGTAGAGAGGGGGGTTCACGGATGGAAACCAGAAGTGCAGCTGGGCAGCTGAGTCAGGGAAACCAGGGGCTCTGGGAAGGGGACGGATCAAGACAGGCATGGGGTTCCCAGCGAGGATACAGAAGCAGGGAGCAGGCCAGCCCCACTCCCGCCCTGGCAGAGCCTGCTGCAGGGAAGCAGCCCGGGGAGGAGGGGTCAGGCCAAGAGATTAGGCCAGGGGTGGGATGGGCAGGCAAAGGTCCCTTACTCTTTAGATTTATCCGATCCGTGCGCCGAATTGATACGATGCACTTCTCTCTTTTTGGCTTGTTTGGAGGCCATGGCAGTGGCGGACTCAGGCCCCAGGACCCTGCGCGGACTGAGCTCGGAGCGAGCAGCCGGCCTCGGCCCCGCCCGGCTCCGCGTCTGCTGTTGCCAGGAGACGGCGGCCAAGCGTCTGCTGCCGGGCGGGGGCAGATCCCCGGCTCCTCCACAGCGACTCTGCGGCCGCGGGTGGGGCCGCTGACGCGGTGAGTTCAGGTCTCCAAATCCAGGTGGGAACCTAGCAGTTGGGTGTCCGGGGAGGAACTCGGAGGGACTGGATTTGACGCTAGGATTGATGGGCAGCTCTGAAAAATTGCAGCCGTATCAGGTCCGCTCTACCTGGCTGTACTCTTCAGAGCCATACACACTATTCTCTCTTGGATTTTCAGTTGTTTGAAGATGGATTATTATGCGATGTCGCCTCTCTCCAGGTCTTCTCCCCGCTGAACAAGTTCTTTCAATTATAACTAAGGAGACATTATGGACGAACTGAATTTGCTAATGGCTTGAAAAGGGCGGGGCCAGAAATGAATACAGGGCAGTGCGGGGTGGGGGGGGGGGGGGGGGTAGATCCCTGCAGGGAAGGCAAGATCAGGGCACCCTAGTCGCTCAAGTTTAGCTAATAATGAATGAAGTCTGTGACGAAAAAGTCCAGTGTCCCTGTTGTTCCTGTGAAAGAAAACATTCAAGTCATAGAATCCAGTGGCCCTTGATACACTCACTTGAGAAGGCGCTGGAGACAGAAGAAACAGATCCAAGAAAACCAAGACCTATTAAGACTCAAGCCTAATGCTCAGCCAGTCCATGGCAGTATTTATTAGTCATCCTGCCTTGGCAAGTTCTTCCTTGTGAGCCTCAATTTACTCATTTGCAATCAGGAGATGCTAACATCTAACTCACAATCCTGTCTTGAAAATAAATATGTGTGTAAAATGTTTAGCACACGATGAAAGCACAGCATATAGGAGCCCCTGTTCCAGAGATGACAGCCCAAATGCCATCAAAGAGTGGGCAGATAATGTGAATAAATGAAGTTGGAAAATGCTTAGACTGGAAACACTTGAAAACTTATTATAACGAAGCAAAATATTGTGCAGGCCCGATGCAATTTCACCATAGAGAAATTTGACCGTGCACAGACCTGAGGTTTAGAACCCCGATCACTCTTTGGGCTCTCCCATGAGCCTAGAAATAATTAACAATTTTTAAATTTTTGTTTAATGTTTATTTATTTTGAGAGAGAGACAGACAGACAGACAGACAGACGGACAGAGTGCAAGTAGGGGAGGGGCAGAGAGAGAGAGGGAGACACAGAATCCGAAGCAGTCTACAGGCTATGAGCTGTCAGCACAGAGCCCGAAGCAGGGCTCGAACCCAGGAACCGTGAGATCATGACCTGAGCCGAAGTCGGAGGCCCAACAACTGAGCCACCCAGGCACCCCATAATTAACTATTTTTAAATAATCCCCTCTGCTCTTGGGACTAGGCAATGCTCAGAAGCCCAGCTCTGCAGGGGAAAACCAGCTTCCTCAAAAGCAAATCGTTCTGCTCTCCTGACAAATGAATGCCCAGCCCTCTCTACTCAGCATAGCCTTTGTGTGGCAGACTGTCCCAATCTTATTGTTATTGGGGGTTGCACAGATAACAATCAGGCAGCAATTTCATTATATTTCTATATGCAAGATAAATAACTTCAGCCCATTTTATGATTGAAAAAGTGCCCTACAAACATCCCCTTTATACGTGGGGGAAAAAATGAAGACATTTTGAACACCCTGCCTCATGTATCCCAAGGTTGAAATTTCCAGAGAACTCTCCTGAATGAAAGCAGAGGACCAAACTTTGAGAAAATATTATTTAACACCAAATCTTATCAAAGGAATCAAATGCATAACCAGAAGCATATACGAAGATGAGTGGCTAAAAATAGCACCATTTTAAGCAATCAACCCATTAACGGGTGAGTTTCATCTTGAGCCAAGGCCATCCCTGAAGCCATTTGTTAATGGTTACAAGATGCCAAGACCCTTGGAGAAGAAAAGTCTTAGCAATTAAGTAATCTTCAGCCCACCCATAGTTTATAGATGAAGACCCCCAGACCAAGAAGAGAGAAGTGTCTTGCCAAGAGTTTCTGGCTGCTGGTGTAGTCTAGACTAGAGGCGTTAAAGGAAAGAGCACTGGTTGAAGCCAAACATATCACTACACCCACTCAGAGACTACTTTCTCATCTATTAAATTAGGATAAAAATAAAGGAGTTGACATAAGGATGGAATGAGATAATATTTTTTTAAATATGAAATGCTTATTCATTCTTAGTCCAGTGTTCTTTCTCCTTTATTATGCTATGTATGCAGCATGCATAAACAGAATTTCTCTTCTTTCTGCAACTAAACTCTGGTCAGACCATGATTCCAAGAGATAAATATGCTCTTTGTGAAACCATAAGATGGTATTCATATGTGCCAGTGCAAAAAGGACAATTGGCCCTACATCTATATATATATATATATATATATATATATATATATATATATATATATTTTTTTTTTTTTATCCGTATTATGGACAGGTGGTAATCATGGTCAATGCCATTATGTAATAGCAGTGATTTATTACATTCCTGGCACACCCTGGGCTTAGGAAGGCATGCTAGCTCCTTAGGGAATAGGCTTTAGAAACAAACTTGAATTTTAATACTGACTGAGTTACCCTGGATAGGTTATTTATACTCTCTGAATTCCATTTTCTTCATTTGTGAAAGAAGAAGAATAATACTCTAGCTCAGATGTTATGTTTGGAACATCATAAGCACTCGGATAATGATAGCTAACATCACCTTTTACAGGTAAAGAAACAAGTGCAGAGAAGTAAAGAGACTTACTTGCCTGACGTGGGGCGGTTGGCAGAGCACGATTAGCCACACACCGCAGGCTTCGCTCTCCGCCCTACTCCAGGCTAACCACCCTTGCTACAACCTTCCAGGGTCACAAATCCAAATAGTTGCCCCGCAACTCAGCTTATGGATTTCCAAGTTCTCTGACTGTTTAATAAACTCCAAAGGCTGAGAAACAGGGCTTGTATTTTATTAGAACTACCCACGGTAGAGCCTCTCTCCAATCTATGTTTACCTTTTTCGAGGAAGAGTTATTTGGCTTCAGGCAGCAGGAATGCTACCCTGCTCCATAGGGAAGTGGTTAGAAATACTTCCCCATGCCTGCACAAACAGAGCAGGCAGGGCTCTCTGGTCTACTTGGGGATCTGCTGAAATGGGGAAGTGAACTGTGGTAAACATTCTGCCGCCCAGCATAGGGGGTCCCAGAGGACTGAGGCAGGGCGGGCTATTGCAGAGAGAGGGGAAGCATTTCTGTTTCTTCAAGTCCTAGCTCGTAGCTCAGGGTGGCTTTGGACACTTGGTCCCACAGTCAGAGACAATAACGTCAAAGGTGCTCAGCCACCTCTTTGCAGTCGGGTCAGTTATAAGTTGCCTAGAATTTAGCCAATCAAGTGAGAAGGTGTAAATTCTCCACGTTCCGCTTATGGCTCAGGTTAGCTGTCCTTTCATACCCTGCTCTTGAATTGTCATCTCTCTTTGACACTCATATCATTTTCCTCAATTTGCCACAGAGCTTTTTTGTGTGTTAAAATTCTCAGCATACCCTGCCCTATTTTTATCCTTACTTACGCCCTGGCCCTTCTCATCCGCTAGCCTTCAAGGGCATGAGAGCAGGGCGTGTTCTAGTGTTAATCTTCTTCACCAAATTCGGTTGAAATTCGCAAGCCCCCTGGGCATCTCATCATCAGAGCTCAGGCCGACTGAGAGCTTGCTGTATGCTTGGCACTCTGTTAAGCTCTTTTCCTGCATTAATGCACATAATTCGTATAAACACCCTAGGAATTTGTTAATAATACAATCTCTCTCTCTTTTTTGTAAACACGGAAATGGGCGGAAAAGTGAAAATAAATTAGTAAGTGTCAGGCAGGATTCTAGCCCATGCAGTCTGGTGCCAGACTCTTCCTCTTTTTACAACCACATTATTCTGCCTCTGACTCACTGAGAGGTCACGACTCTGTGATGGATACAATCAGCCCATTTTATAGAGAAGAAAGGTGAGCTTTTGCCCAAAGTCCAAGGCACAGAGGGAGTGGAGCCATAATGTAAATGTGAGCAGCCTGGCTTCAGACTGCACACCATTACATCATTCTGTATTGCATTGCATTGTATTATATTGTATTTCTTGATTGTGGCAAGAACACTTAGTACGAGATCTACCCTCCTAACATATTTGTGAGTGTACTATACAGTATTGTTAATTATAGGCACAATCCCCAGAATTTATTCATCTTGCAAAATTAAAGCTTTATACCGGTGGTCACTCTTCAGCTCTCTGCTACACTGCCCCCTTTGAACAGAGGGCCTACAGAGAAATGGTTATTCTGTCATCGAAAATATTATTAAAAGTTGCAGCTTCGATGCAGTTTTGTCCCCTAACGTTCTGTCTCTTCAGAGCCCACTAGTTATGGAGGATTTGAATCCTGCAGATATGGTGCCAAATGTCCCTGCCAGAGAGAACCTCATTATTTTGGATAAACCATAACTTAGAGTTTTAATTATCTTTGAGAAGAAATTTCTGGTAGAGTTTCTTTAAAAATGGGAGACGAAGGAAATACAGTATTTTCATGACACTCGCTGAAAAATTATTTCCATTTTGATTAGCTGTATAATTAATAAGCAATAGTTTTCCTGAGTATACTAAAACACTCCATCAGGTGGCATAATAACCTGCCGCTGAATAATGCTACTAATCCAGATACCCCTTCTGGATAGAGGCGCTCCCTCTGCTACTGGAAGACACTGTGTCATTCACACCAAGAAGAGCTTCTCCCTAAAAGCTACCTGCACCTCACTCATGTATGTGAGGGAGTGGGTATAACTGGGACAATTCTGGAAGCTTCTTGAGGCCTCTGTTACAACGGCATTGCAGTTTATTTTATTCTGCCCAAACTTGCTTGCTTTACACTCAGAGAAGTTACCCAGAACACTCAATAATAAACATCATGCATGCAAACCTCCAAGTGTTAGAGTCGATTTCCTGAACGTTGGCCCAGGATCGTTGATTTCAGGCATGATTCTAGTGAGTGGCCTTTCAAGTGAGATTTAGAAAGGTTACTGCTCTGAAGCAAGGTGCAGTAACAGAACGTGAATTTACCTTCTCACATGCAATAACAAATAAACTGAATAGAATAGATGAAGACATCAATATTGAAAGGCAGTATTCCCCAAGAGGTAGAAAACAAAAAAGACAGGCTTTATAACTGTCCTAGCTTATTGTGAGGCTCTGACATAGGGTGGGGAACCCAGGCAGAGCCTGATGGTGCCCTTGAGTTGGGGAGACAGAGCTGGAGTCCAGGGAAGCTTTGTGGCTAAGGTTCCCAGCGCAGAGTATGAGGGGGAAAGCCCTGTGCAGGAGGAGACCCTTGGAGGGTAGGCCCTCAGTGTCTGAGTGCTGATCTGTAGGAGCATGTGAAGAAATGTCCCGAGGCCATGGAAAATCCAGGAGACTGAAACGTTCTCTGAGCTTACATGGGACCTGTTCCCACCAGGAAAATAGTGTCTGTTCCAACTGGCATGACTGGAAAAATCTCTTAATTCATAGGGAACCGCTTGTGGCATTTGGGTCCCTCAGTAAGGGTGAAAGTTTCACCATCTACATATGCTTCATTGTCCCATCCAACAACCTTAAAAGCAGAAGCTGAAATAAACTATTTCCATGTAATTTAACAGCTTCCCTGAACAAATCTTAAGAATGTTCATAGGAATACAAATATAACAAGCACCCAACAGGTAAGTTTCAAAATGACTGGTATCCAATAAAGATTACCAGGCATGAAAATATGTCCCATTAAAAGGAGAATAAAAAAAAAAAAAAAAAAAAAAAACACAAAAAACAAAACAAAACAAAAAAACCCAGCCACTTGAACAGGACTCAGGAAAAAAAAAAAAAAAAAAAAAAAAAAAAAAAACATGGATGATGGAATTAGACAGGTATTATTAAAATAGTTATTATAACTGTATGCCATGTGTTCAAGAAGCTAGCAAAAAAATTGAATATGTTAAGCTCAACTTAAGAATATCTAAAACTGCAAACACAATGTTAATATTGAAAAACATGCATATGGGATGGGATCGAGGCATATTAGATACTGCAGAAGAGCAGATCAGTGGATTTGAAGACAAAACAATAGAAACAATCCAAAATGAAAAGGAGAAAAAGAGACTTAAAAAAAAAATGAAGAGGAGATCATTAGGGAGCTGGAAAACAACCTCAAATGGACTAGTACATGTACAGTTGGAACTCTGAATGGGCAGGGAGGGTGGGCAGGTGCGAGAAGAATATACAGAAAAACTTAAATGGAAACATAATGATTGAAAAATTTCCAAATTTTGTAAAATCCATAAATCCCAGGGACTTAATAAACCCAAAGCCCAATAAACATGAAAATACTACACCCAGGGACATCATAATTGGATGGATCAGAAACACAGTTAAAGGGAAGACCTTGAATTGGAAATTCAGAGCTGACCAACAGGTAATGAGGAGCCCATCACAGGTGACAGAGGGAGCCTCTGCAGCCCTGACATGGGAATGCAGTGCTGCTGTGGGAAACTGGGACAGGTGTTCATGGAAGAGAGTGCACCAACAGGTATTTCCCAGGCTTATGAGAGGTTCCAGAAATAGTTATTATAAGAACTAAAGGGGTGCCTGAGTGGCTCAGTTGGTTGGGTGTCTGACTTCGGCTCAGGTCATGATCTTGCAGTCTGTGAGTTTGAGCCCCACATCGGGCTCTGTGCTGACAGCTCAGAGCCTGGAGCCTGCTTCAGATTCTGTCTCCATCTCTCTCCGCCCCTCCCCTGCTGTCACTGTGTCTCTCTCTCAAAAATAAAAACATAAAAAAATTTTTTTAAAAAGAACTAAAAACCTGGAAGGCTTTTTCCATATTAAAATATGAAGTACAGTTATAATAATAACTGTTTTAATATATCAATCTATTAAATTGTCACCTATGTCATTTCTGGGCCAATTTTAGTTGATTTGATTTCCCCCTCCTAATGGGATATGTATTTTCTTCCTTACTTGCTACATTTTTTCATTAGCTCCAAGACCTAGTGAATTTTACCTTTTGGGTGCTGGCACCATCTACTACAAATAATAATATTTATTTCTTTTGTAATTTTAACTTAATTGTGCTTATCTAGAGATTTAGCTTGCTTAGAGATTTAATTCTATGCATCAGATATTTCCAAATAGGTGAATAAGATGTTGTTCCTGTCAGCGAAGAATTCACAATCTTGTGGAACAAGTGGAAACCAGAACAGATAATTACAAAATGATGCAATGAATTCTACAGGAAAGATGTGAGTCAGGCACAGTGGAAGCCCCGAGTGTGGTTATCCAAAGGGATGTCCTCAGCACACGTGACTGGAAACAAGCATCGAGAGAAAGCCGGCAGCATGTGGGCGCAGGCACAGAAGAGATACGGTGTGACAGCGGGAGTGACAATTCAGATCTGGATCACGGAACAGCCCTGGGTAACTTGCTGTGGCCAGAAGTTCTGGATGGTGAGAGGTGGTGCTTTGAGGGCCTGGGAAGAGTGCACGAGGAGATGAAAGGACCCTTGTGCTGACAAATGCCATCAAATTAATTTAAGACAGACAGCAGACCAAGTTTATTGATGTGTAGACTTAAGCGCCAACCAAACTCCATCACATACTAGAAAGTATGAGTTAGGCGAGCTATTTAGACTCTGAACCTCATTGTATTTGTCCAAAAAAAAAAAAAAAAAAAAAAGGTTATAAATGGATAATTGTGATGACTGATCGAGATGCTCATGTGACAACAACAAAACAAAGTTTAGTGCCGTCGTTCTCCTGAAGCACTGTTACTTGTACCTATGACAGTTTTAAAATAATTTGACAAAAACTGCAGTTGCAAAAAGGAAGTAACGATTCTGGGTTAGAGTGATCTATGAGAGCTTTAAGGAGCTTTAAAAAAACTTTACAAATTAGGGGAAAGTTAAAAAAAGAAATTAGTTTGAAGTATAACTTTAGAATGTGATAATTACAAGGAAAAAGGCAAGGCTTTCTGATTGTAATGGTGTGTGTATTTCCACAAAACAAAACAAAACAAAACAAAACAAAACAAAACAAAAAGCCCTCACCTTAGATACCTGGTTAAGACAGTTAAAAGTCCTTCCCTCTTTCAGTTTAATTTCTAGTGATTCTTTACAGTCACGAAGCTTGTTCCGTTTTCCACACATTTATATCTCATGCTTATTGTAGGAATGCTATTTATACAAAAAAGTTAACATTTATAAAGGTACTGTCGTGTTTAAAAATACAGACCTTGGGGCGCCAGGGTGGCTCAGTTGGTTAAGCGGCCGACTTCGGCTCAGGTCATGATCTTGCGGTCCGTGGGTTCGAGCCCCGTGTCGGGCTCTGGGCTGATGTCTCGGAGCCTGGAGCCTGCTTCCGATTCTGTGTCTCCCTCTCTCTCTGCCCCTCCCCTGTTCATGCTCTGTCTCTCCCTGTCTCAAAAATAAATAAAACGTTAAAAAAAAAAAATACAGACCTTAAAATTAATCAGAAGTGTGGTACAGGGGAGAAATTTAAACTACACTTTTGTCACAAAAGGATCGATTTTGGAATTATAAAGTATGAAGACAAATAAAAATACCTCCAGCCTCATCTTCCAGAAATGTCAATTGATACCATTTTGATGTACAGACCCTTCCCTTATGTACACAAATCACATACACAAAATTGCAATTTTACTACTTGACTTTTTCACTTAGCCACATTACCAATATTTACCCTTGCCATTTAATAATTTTCTACCTCACAATTTTTCATAGCTGTGTAGTAAACCATCATATGAGGACACTTAACCACTGTCCTATTGTTGGACTTTTAAGTCGTTTCTTATATATAATTAATGTGAGTAATAAGCTAGTGAAACACAGTAGAGTAAAGGTGAGCAGGCATGAGGCCTGCTCATCCAAGGTCAGCTCTGAGGGGTTTGGGAAAAGTCATTTTACCTCTCTGAGCTCCAGGTTTCTCACTTAGAAAACTTCCTGGCTGGACACAGATGCAGCACTTCCGGGATGGAAGAACACTTTGGTGGGAAAGGTTTTGAGTTGGGTGCTCTGGTGGAGAACTCTCAACCACGGGAAGGTAGGAGAACAGCCTACAATTTGTGTGTGGTTTGCCGAACTAAAACAGCAAGAAAGCATCAAAATACCCCGGCTTCTGCTAGCTCTTTCCTTTCCTCTGAGGACCAAGGAGGATTGACATCCAAACTTGCCTTCTCTTCTAGATTCCAAGCATACACGGAATCTAGGGGTCTTTTGGAGGATGAAGCTTCCAGGTGTGATTGGGCATTTTACAGTGTTTTGCATTTGTGTATATTTTCAGCTTCCTAAACACATTTTTGAAAAACACAGTCTAAAAGTATGTGTTAAAGGTAACTCATTTAAATTGTTTGTTTTAACAAGGAGTCTTTTGGTTTGTTTGCTTAATGGAGCTAAAATTCAAGAATGGAAGAGGAAGAAGAGCATTGGGTAATAAAAGTTCTGTCAAATAAATATTGACTCATTCTTTCATTTAACAGATATATTGAACATCTACTGTGTTCCAGTCCCAGTTGCTGGGGATGGAGAGATATAGGGAGGGTACAAGATCTCTTGAACTTTACATGCACAAAATATATAATGTTGTTACCGTATGTCAGATGAGGTTAATTACTAAGCAGGAAAAAGGAACCAGGATAAAGAAAATGGGAAATGTGAGAACTAGGAGGAAGTTGCTATATCACATCCAGGGCACAGAAATGGCCACGCTGTGCATCTAAAGAGAGAACGGACGGACGTAAGAGATGAAGCCATTCGGAGCTCTGGGGGAAAGATGATTCCAGGCAAGGTCAACAGCTACTAATTTTTTGAGGCGGGAGGGTATGTGTTGTGCTATATTGCCACCAATGAGTAGAACGAGCAGAACAAGGAGAAACGTAGTAAAAGATGAAGTCAGATGGTGACTCCACTTAACGTGGCGAGTGGTGAGTAATGTATGGAGTTGTCGGATCAATACGTTTTACGCCTGAAACTAATATTGCCTGTCAGTTATGCTTCAATCATAAAAACAATTCATCAGATTTCCACTTACAAAAAGACGAAGTCAGAGAGACAGTAGAGTGGCAGATCCAACAGGCCCCTGTCAGGTATGTGGCATTTACACTGAGTCAGATGGAAACAATCTGAGGATGTGGAACAGAGAAGTTACATGATCTGACAATTTAGGTTTTAAAGTGATCTTTTTAGGTGCTTTGTGGAAAATAGGCATGGGTGAGTATGGAGGGATGAGGAGGGAAAAAGCTAGGGAAAACAAGTTAAAATGCTACTGTGGAGATTTAGAGAAATGCAATATTGTCCATGCCTGGGTAAATGTGTAGGCGGGTGAGACTGGTCTGGTCCTTGGTGCGTTTCCATCTATAGGCAAGAAGGTACGTAGGGTATGGGATAAAAGAGAAATCAAGGATGGCAGCAAGGATGTTGGCCTGAGTGACTTAAAGAATAGAACGGAGGTACCTGGGTGGGTCAGTCAGTTAAGCGTCTAACTTCAGCTCAGGTCATGATCTCAAGGTTCCTGAGTTTGAGCCCTGCATCAGGCTCTCAGTGCCAAAGCCTGCTTCAGATCCTCTGTTCCCCTCTCACTCTGCTCCTCCCTAGCACTCTCTTTTCCTCCGTCTCTTTCTCTCAAAAATAAAAATAAAACATTTTTTAAAATGTTTTAAAAAATAAAAGAATGGCACTGCCTTTCACTGAAAAGGGACCAAGGGAAAGATTTGAGGAACAGAAGGTTTGGGGGAGAAAATCTGGAGTTCAGGTTTGAACATGTTCGGTTTTAGATGCCACTGGAAGCTTAAGCGGAGAGTTCACAGAAGGAGCTGGATATGAGGCTGGAGTTTAGGGGACAGGTCTGGGTTAGGGTTAGAAACTTGGGGGTCATAATCACAAAATGAATTCCCTAAATAACTTCACCCATACCATAAAAATATATTTTAGTGTTACAAGAATATATGGGGAAAAAATCAGGTCAGAAAATGATCAATAAGGTTTTATGCTTGAATCATTCTGGATATAAAGTCACTCTGGTTATTATTTATAAATCAATCTGTGCTACTTAGACAAAATTCCACGTTAGAACAATGTCTTTAGATGACTACTCTAGCTTATGAAAAACATTGTTCTCCCTCTACCCAGAGCAGCTGTTGACTTAAATGAAATTTGTGTCAGGTTTCACGAGCAATCATTATATTTCACAGCCAGAATGATCTTAATGACCTCATTTAATGTAGGACTTCATTTTATAGAAAGAAGAAAAAAAGTTCAAAAGCAAAGTCATTCTGCTTGTGTCCTTATTAATTATTTACTTAATACAACAAATATTTACTGAGACTAGGTGCTGGTGACGGTCCAATGGTTGAGGTGAAACAGTCAACAACACAAATAAAGACTCTATCACATGGAATTTACAGTCTCTTTGGGGAGCTGGAAACAAACAAATATGCAAATCTACTATATGACACAATCGAAGAAAAACAAGTGAAGAAAAACAAATCATGATAATGGCAGGGTGATAAGCAATTTATTGTCCAAATTGGGACACTTCTTATAATAAGAGCAGTTGAAAACTAAGCAGGGTGCCATGTCAAAAGGCATAAGCTGGAGTGTCCGGCCTTAACAAATGAAAATGTGAGTCACCCAGATAAATTGGATAGGGGGTGCAGAAGGAGCGAGTCAGGTTTATTTCATACAAAGTAGTCAGGAGTCAAGGGCGCCTCAGTGGCTCAGTCAGTTGGGGGTCCGACTCTTGCTCTCCGCTCAGGTCATGATCTCATGGTTCGTGAGTTCAAGCCCTGCATGGAACAGCCGTGAGCACAGAGCCTGCTTGGGATTCTGTCTCTCCTTCTCTCTGCTCCTCACCTGCTTGTGCTTTCTCTCTCTCAAAATAAGTAAATAAACTTAAAAAAAATTACAAAGTAGTCGGGAGTCAGGTGATATGGTGGCATCTAAGGAGAGATTGAAAACAGTGAGGGAGAAAGACATGGATGTATTTGGAGTAGACTATTGCTGGCAAAAGAAACAACAATGAAAAGTCTCTGGAGGACAGAGGTGTCTGGAGAAACAGCAAGGGGGTCAGTATAGTTGCTAGAGAGGGAACAAGAAAACAAATGGTAGGCATTGAGGCTGGATGATGTAGAAATGTTTAGTTATTAAAATAATTTTGGTGTTTATGATGTTTGATAGAAGTCACCTTCGTTAGTTATGAAATGGGGAGTAATATCGAATTTTCATTTTAATAAAACAATCTGGCTGCTCTATTGATGATAAATTGAAGTGGGGACAGGGGATTAAAAATAATACCATTTACAATGCCACCAAAAAAAAAAAAAACATTACTCAGTAATAAATTTAACAAGAGCCATCCAAGGCTGTTACCTGAAGATTTTATTGCTAAAATTAACGAAGACCTATATAAATGGAGAAATGCATCATATTCATAGGTTAGAAGGCTCAGTATTACAAACATGTCAATTTCCCAAAATTCTATAGATTCAGTGCATTTCCAACCAAAACTCAAGCAGTTTATTTTTTGGTATAAATTGATAATCTGGTACTGATATTAATAGAGAAATGCCAATGACTGGGGTGCCTGGGTGGCTCAGTCGAATGAGCATCTGACTTTGGCTCAGGTCATGATCTTGCAGTTTGTGAGTTCAAGCCCCACATCGTGCTCGCTGCTGTCAGCACGGAGCCTTCTTCAGATCCTCTGTCTCTCTCTGCCCGTCTCTTGCTTGTGCTCTCTCAAAAATAAATAAACACATGTGAAAAAACAGAAGGAAATGCCGATGACATAGAATAATTAAAACCAATTTTAGGGGTGCCTGGGTGGCTCAGTCAGTTGGTGTCCTACTTCAGCTCAGGTCATGATCTCGCAGTCCGTGAGTTCCAGCTCCACCTCAGGCTGTGTACTGACAGCTCAGAGCCTGGAGCCTGTTTCCGATTCTGTGTCTCCCTCTCTCTCTGCCCCTCTCCCACTCATACTCTGTCTCTCTCTCTCAAAAATAAATAAACGTTAAAAAAAATTAAAACAAATTTTAAATAAAACAAATGTGGAAGATTTGTATCACTTTAAGAACTATTATGAAGCCATAATTATTGACATGGAATAGAAAAACATAATCAAAACAGGAAGCCTCGAAATAGATACATATACAATGAAATGTGATAAATTTCTTTATAAGGGCACTGGTGAAATTGAATGTGGAAAAAGAAGATTATATGTGCTTTTCAACATATAGTACCAGAATTGGATGTCCTCACGGAAAACATGCAGCTCAACCAATTCCTCACCCCAGATACAACAATGAGCTCAAGATGGAATGTAGATCTAAACATAAAGAAATCTTGACATTTGCAATGACATGGGTGGACCTAGAGAATATAATTGTAAGTGAAATAAGTCAGTCAGAGAGAAACAAATATCATATGATTTCCCTTGTGTGTGGAATTGAAGAAATAAAACAAATGGATGAAGAAAAAAAGAGACAAACAAACAAAAAAACCAAACACTTAAATATAGAGAACAAACTGATGGTTACCAGAGTGGAAGTGGATGGGGGATGGGTAAAAACAGGTGAAAGGGATTAGGGGTACACTGATCCTGATGAGCACTGAGTAATGTGCAGAATTGTTGAATCACTATACTGTGCACCTGAAACTAATATAACACTGCATGTTAATTATATTGGAATTAAAGTTTTAAAAATCATTCTAAAAGGCTCATTAAAAAAATATCAGAGAATAGCTTTGCAAGCTTGGGGTATTCAAAGATTTCTTAGAACACCCAAAACCATAATAAAAAGTTTGATGAACTGAACTTTATTAAAAACTTCAGCTCAAAATAGTCGCTACTAAGAAAATTCAGACGCAAGCCTCGATGGGATAATATCATTGTCATATATTTATATAACAAAGAATTTGCACTTAGAATATATAAATTTCTAAATTTCAGTAACAGAAAGACAACAAACAATAGAAATCAGCCCAAAACTTGGACATTCACAAAGTAGGGTATATGAAGGGCTCATAAGCACAATCATTAGTGTAATATACATTAAAACCCAAAGAGATAGAATGAGCAGATACAGATCTCCTGTAATGCTGAAATCTAAAAATGCAACTAATAATAACATATTGGACTATTCCATGTCAACCTAGTTAAACGGAGGACTACATTACTCAGAATTTCATGTTCTGTTTTTAGATTTGGCCCAAAGAGGAACTTGCTTGTGATTTAAAGCATATAAGGAAATAGTGGCTGTCATTGTCGTTACTCTCCATCAGTGTTAGATTTAGTGTCAAATGTCTGCAGGTGTGTCCACGGGGTCAAGTATGATCTTATTTTGCTAAGTTGCTTAACTCTTCTTCTAGGCTGATCAACAGCAGCCCCAGTTCTACTATCAGATGCTTGGGGCGGTGGGGTGGGGGGGGGTGGAAATGCTTGACTCTGGTTGTGCAAAGATGGCAGCCTCACAAAGCCAAAAACTTCCCATAAATCTCGCCATGAACTTCCTCTTCTTGATCCTTCTGCTATGGCTGGATATGCTCAGTTTCTCAGATTTCCCTGCAAGCTCTAACTTCTCTCTCTGCACCAAGACTTTAGGTGGACTCAATAGTAATTCCTTCGGATCCTCCAAAATTCTTCCATTGACACCATTTACTCACATATTGTATAAGGTCTAATTTCTATAATCAATCCCTTATTCCAGTAAGACTCATGTTAGCTCTGCTTCTCTGACTAATCCTTGATTGCTATGGTTCTTGGCACTTCATCTGCACGTGGATCTGATTTAGAGAGCTAGATCCTAAACTCTGAGTCTAATGTCATTATTGAAATAAACTTTTGGGATTTCTGGAATGAGAGTGATTACATTTTTCACGTGAAGAGAGTAGAAATGATTTGTGGTCAAAGGGAAGATGGTGGAAGACAGCAAAAAGGCCTCAAATACTTCTTATCCGTGTAGCAATACTTTTTTCCAATGTGACTTTTTGACTTTCCATTAAAGTTGTAGTCTATATCTGTGCCCCTTAATATGTTCTTAGCCATGACTTACTTTGGCTGCTCGGATGTTAGCAAAATCGACCAAGCAGAAGATTGAAAAATGAATGTATACTGGAGCTTGCCTTCTCTTACTGATTCTGTAACCCAGTTACCATGTAGATGAGTCCTGGCTAGTTTCTGAAACACCCATGGCCAAATATGCCCATCATCCCAGTTGACAATGAGGTAACCATCAAATATCCAAGTGAGGCTAGGCCATCAAGTTCCAAAGAGCTGGCTCAGATCAGTGTTGTTTTATAGCCCTAAGTTATGTAGACATTTGTTATGAAGCAAAATTAACTTATACCCATATTAAATGAGAGGCTGACCAGGCAACTGCAAATTTAAGTCACTGATGATGAGAAATGACTCTAGAGAACTGTTTGACAGTTTCTTATAAAGTTAAACACATGCCTACCTTAATATCCAACAATTCCAGTCTCAGGTGTTCACCTAAGAGAAATGAAAACACATCTTCACACAAAGATTTGTACAAGAAAGCCATGGTGGCTTTATTCGTGATTGTAAAAGTTGGAAATAATCTAAATGTCTGTCAACAGGGGAATAAACAAAATGCGATGTATTCAGTAATACCATTCAGGATTAAAAAGCATTGAACTACAGATAAATACATGGATAAATCATAAAAAAAAATTAGGTTCAAGAATTAAGCAACATACAACAGTGTTTTTACTATGTAATTCCATGTACACAAAATTCCAAGAGACATATATAAGAAAAGAAGATCAAGGGAGTAATAGTGTATCCAAAGACATTATTATAATGACAAACCATGGAATCTAAACTAGGCGTGGAGAGAAACAGGACATGAGAAGTTGATGGTCAATAAATCTCAGGTAGGATTACAAAGTACAGGTACTGGATGGGTCAAAATGAGATAGAAAGAAAGGAGGTTCAGGTAGAAGGTTAAATTCTTGAAATTGTCACCTTAGTTCTTATTTTCTACTATTTTTTCTCTTCTCTCCCCAGTATTCCTTTTTTAAAAAATGTTTATTCATTTATTTTGAGAGAAAGACAGAGACAGTGAGCAGAGGAAGGACAGAGAGAGAGAGACACACACACAGAATCCAAAGCACGCTTCAGGCTCTGAGCGGTCAGTACAGAGCCCGATGTGGGGATGAAACTCATGAACCTGTAAGATCACGAGCTGAGCCAAAGCTGGATGCTAAACCGACTGAGCCACCCAGGTGCCCCTTTCCCCAGTATTTCTGCCATGGTTTATGTTCCAGCTAAATATCAGTTAACTTCAGAGGCCTTTGTACGCAAAGCAGGCAAAGACACCTCAATCTGCATAAAATGTTCAACTTTGGCACTCAGAAAAGTATAGTAAAATAGTTTCCAGAATAGACAGGGGAAAAAAAACCCACACAATTACTAGAAATATAATTCTCAAGAATAACAATAAAACAATTTTAGTTAAAAAATTTTTTTTACTCCTTAAATATGCATGTATGATCACTTGATTTTGAAGAACTACCCTTCCAGGTAAACAGGAAAAAGATGGTTATTATTTTTTTCCTGATTCAGATATTGAGGGGAGGGTGTGTTGGCCACTTGCTCAGAATTATGCAGCTAGTAGTTTTTCCTCAAAGCCATCCAAGAAGACAGGTTTAACTCCAAGTGCACTGTGTTTCTTGGTGGACTATATTGGAAAATGTGTTTTATTAATCCAGGAGAGCATGTGTTGACATTTAACTCAACTCTGGGATCTGAGGTAAAAATATAACAGCCTAAAAGCAAAAACTAACTCAATTTTATACCACTAATTTATTCTGACCAAATTCAGATGATAGAAACCAAACTCAAAAATTAACTCAACGCATTGAGATTTCTATTCGCGGTTTACTGACTCTGAAGTTTTCTTTTAGGAGAAGTAGGTTGATTGTCTCTTGAGGTGATCTGCTTTTGTTTTGTTTTATTTTAATCTCTTTTAAAAACATATCAATGACAACATAAAAGTTCAATATAGAATTTAACATTCTTCTGCTCTCATCGTGTTAAAAACAAATAAGTGAACCATCTTTAAATAAAGGAAAGTTCTGAGTAAAACTGTCTACATGCTCAAACCTTAGAGAAGAGAGAGCACTTTCAATGTGTTCAACGGGAGGTACTTAGAGATTCCTTCACATACTTTTTATCGAGGACCCAGTGGAATATAAATTTGCTTTGAGAAAAGAGATCAAATCTGAAGGTACTCAAGTGAGTTGGGAAAACTCCCTTGCGGAAGTTCTGAGGAGACCATTAGATTGCAGACACAATTGTTGATAGAGCTCAAATATACTAATTTTTTACTCTGCCATCTATAAACCTTAGTGTTAACACAGCTTAACATACATCTTGTTTTTTAATTTTTTTTAATATTTATTTATTTTTGAGAGAGAGAGAGCGTGAGCAAGAGAGGAACAGAGAGAGGAGACACAGAATCCGAAGCAAGCTCCAGGCTCCGAGCTGTCAGCACAGACCCTGACGTGGGGCTTCAACTCACGAACTGCGAGATCATGACCTGAGCCGAAGTCGGTTGCTCAAAAGATGGGATCACCTGAGTGGCTCTAGTCTTGAGGATGTCACTTGGGACCACAGTTACTGGGTGGCTCTAGACATCCAGGATGGCTCACTCACACAGCTTCCAGTTGATGCTTACTGGAAGCGGGGCGCTCGGCTGGACAGACTGACCAGAGCACCTCACATGCCCCTCCATGTGGCTTGGGTTTTTCACAAGATGGCGGTTAGGTTCTGAGAGGCAGAATTTTAGGGGTCAGTGTTCCCAGAGGTCGGACACAAAAGCTGCCTGTCAGTCCTCAAAAGTTTAGGACTAGCGTGGTGTCACTTTTACCATAATCTATTGCTTAAGAAGTCACAGGGCCAAAGTAGAATGAGGCTGGGGAAAAGAAACCTCCTTCTCTGAGGTGGGGGTCATAAAGAAATTGTGGCCATCTTTAATCCACCAGGTCCCTTATCAAAAAATAAATCTAGGATTACATAAAAGTACTTTTTAAAACACTTCATGTGTCTTTCATCTCTACCATGTTTATATCAATGATATGGGAGCCATGTGGCAAATAATGCCACGGTCATAATCAAATTGCAGTCTGCATTCTGTGCTTTTCTTTACTGGAATCTGTTTACTTCTTTCTGTAGGGTACAACGTTAAAGGCATAACTTTAATAACCATATTTGTTCCTTCCTGATAGGGATTTTTCCCCATTAACTTATGTGAAATAAAAGTCAGAGCTGCCAGAATGTCTTTCATATCATAACGCGGTATCTTTCTATCACAAGGTCACGTTTCCCCTCTTCAATCACCACCTACATCCCACACAGAGCATCACGTGTGAACCTGCATGACTTCTCTCATTATTTATTCCCAACTTCTAGCCTCTGCACGGTAAAATTATAACTGAGTGGGAAGCAATTTCTGTTCAGTTCAAGAATCTGTTGAAATCACTAAAGTAGCTTGCCCACAGTAACAGAAAGAGCCACAATGTCATACGTGCAGTACAATACTGAGCTTGGCGAATTGCACAGATTCTTTTTTCTTTTTCATAAAGATGAGCCATTCAAGTGTCAGAACAGGTATGTCCCTATATAAGCAAGCTCTCTATATACGAAGTTATAAATTGCAAATTTATTTATTGAGATTTAGTGTTTTTCCTTTCATTAACATTTACCTCTTCTTGGAAAATTCATTTTCTAAATGTCCCATCAAACATGTTAATGTGTTTAGCATATAGGAACTTGCTTATTATGCATTACACACCACCTATTCCATGACTGTGTAATGTAGCAAGTTTCGAAATCAGGTAGATCCTTCTTCAAGATTATTTTGGCTATTTGGTGCCCCTTGCATTTCCATATGAAATTTAGGATCGGTTTATCCTTTTCTACTAAAAAAAAAAAAAAAAAAAAAAAAAAGCAACTGGGCTCTGATAGGGATTGCATTTTATCTGTAAATCATTTTGAGGACTATTGTCATTTTAACATTGTTAGGTCTTCCAATCAGGATTTCTTCTCATTTATTTAGATCTTTCATTTCCTTCAATAATGTTTTGTGGTTTCACTGTAGAAATCTTATACTTTCTTAATTACATCTAGCCCTAAGTATTTTATTTTTTTTTGAGAGTACTGCAAATGGAATTGCTTTGTTAATTTCAGATTGCTTATCACTGCTACATAGAAATACAACTAATTTTTGTATATTGTACATTGATCTTCTATACTGCCATTTTGCTGAGCTAGTTGATTAAAAACTAAAGCTACTAGTTTTTACTGGGTTCCTTAGCATTTTCTATGTATAAGATAAGGTGTTTTACAAACAGAGATAATTTTACTTCTTTTGTTTTTCCAATCTGATACCTTTCGGTCTTTTTCTTGACTAATTGCCCTGGCTAGATCTTCCAGTATAGTGTTGAGGAGAAGTGGCAAGAGCAGACATCCTTGTCTTGTTTCCTAAAAGCTTTTAGCTTTCACCATTAAATACGACATTTGCTCTAACCGCTTTGGAAAACAATATGGAGGTTCTCCAAAAAGCTAAAAATAGATCTATCATATGATTCAGCAGTTCCACATCTGGATATTTGCCCACCGGAAACGAACACAGGAGTTCAATGAGGTATATGCATCCCTCATGTTTATCACAGCATTATTCCCAGTAGCCAAGATATGGAAACAATCCAAATGTCCAACAAGGGATTAACGGATAAAAAAGATGTGGTACATACATCTAATGGAATATTATTCAACCAGGAGAAAGGAGGATATCCAGCCATTTGCAGAATGGACCTTCCATGAATGGACCTTGAGCACATTATGCTAAGCAAAGGAAGCCAGACAGTGAAAGGTAAGTACTGTATGATATCACCTGTATGTGTAATCTAAAAAGTTAAACTTATAAAAAACAACAACAACAACAACAACAACAACAATGCAGAGTAAAATGGTGGTTACCTGTGGATGGGGTAGGGAATTAAGATTGATGATGTTTAAGGGTACAGACTTGTAATGAGTACTAATAAGCCACAGAGAGCTAATGTATAGTATATTAAATGTATGTGAAAATACCTTAAGTATGTAATGTGATCAATATTGTTACAGTGGCAACCATATTGCAATGTATAAATGTATCAAAGTAATACTGTACAAGAAAAAAAAACATGATGCTTGTTTGCTATGGATTTTCTTTCTTTTTTTAATTTTTTAATGCTTATTTATTTTGAGAGAGAGAGAGCCTGCCAGCAGGGAAGGGGCAGAGAGAGAGGGAGAGAGAGAATCCCAAGTAGGCTCCACACTGTCAGGGCTGAGCCCTATGCAGGGCTCAAACTTACAAACCTTGAGATCATGACCTGAGCCAAAATAAAGAGTTGGATGCTTAACCAACTGAGCCACCCAGGTGCCCCACTGTGGATTTTCAACAGATGACCTTCTGTTCCCAAATACACTTTGTTGAGTATATTTATTAAGAAATGGTGTTGAATTTTGTCAAATGCTTTTTCTGCATATATTTAGATGATTGTGTATCTTGTTCTTGTAGTCTATTAATATTGTGCATTATATTGATTATTTGCATAGGTTGAACCAGTCTTGCATTCCTAGGGAAAATTCCACTTTTCATGGTGTCTAATTATTTTTATATACTGCTGGACTTGGTTGGCTAGTATTTTCTTGAGAATCTTTGCATTTATATAAAGGATACCATAAAGGATAGTGGTTTGTAGTTTTCACTTCTTGTGCTACATTTTACTGCCTTTAACATTGGTGTAACATTGGCTGCATAGAGTAAGTTGAGAAGTGTTCCCTTTCGTCTGTTTTTCAGAAGGGTTAGTGAAAATTGGCATTAATTCTTTTTTAAATGTTTGGTAGAATTCACCAGGGAAGCCATCTGGTCCTATACTTTTTTTTTTTTTTTAAAGTAGATTACTAATGCAATCTCTCTACACTTGTTTTAAAGTCTGCTCAGATTTTATATTTCTCCTTTAGTTGAGAATAATGCCAACTTGATTTCAATAATATATAAAAATGCTCCTGTATATCTCTGCCCCCTCACTTTCATGCTGATATCATCAGAAATTACACCTTTATATACTGTGTGTCAGTTAACACAGATTTGTAATAATTGATTTGTTCAACTATCTTTAAAATCAGACAGAAAGAAATGAATCAAACAAGAAATACATTTATACTGTGTTTATGTTTACCTAGGTAGTCAGTTATCTCAATAGTGTTCTTTATTTCTTCGTGTGGATTTGTATTACTGTGTGATATCTTTTTATTTCAGCCTGAATGGCTCTAGCAAACAAATAACCAGCGCTTGTTATAGGCTAAGTCTGCTGGTGACAAACTCTTGAGGTTTTGTTTGTCTGGGAATGTGCAAATTTCTTCCTTATTTTTGAAGGATAATTTTGTCAGATGTAGAATTCTTGGTTAAAGTGTTCACTACTCGTGCAACTTACTGAAGTTCCCTTATAAGTGAGATCACTTCTCTCTTGCTGCTTTCAAGATTCTCTGTTTGCTACAAGTCTTTGCTTAGTTTTCAGGGTTCCAAAAAAGGTAAATTCTCATAGTTTTGCCAGGTTTTTGTTCCTTTTGTGGAGAGGTGGAACTTTGGAGTTCCTTACTAGGTTGTTTTGGCTGACTGTACCTTTTTAATGTTAGTAGTTAGTATTTCACAAATTACTACTTAGCCTAATCTAAATCCTTATTATTTTTACTTGGATTTAAAAAAAAAAATTAATGTTTATTCATCTTTGAGAGACAGAGAGAAGCAGAGCATGATCAGGGAAGGGGCAGAGAGAGGGAGACACAGAATCGGAAGCAGGCCCCAGCCTCCGAACTGTCAGCACAGAGCCCTACGCGGGTCTTGAACTCACGAACTGCGAGATCATGACCTGAGCCGAAGTCGGACACTCAACCGACTGAGCCACACAGGCACCCCTTTACTTGGATTTTTAAAATAGTTTTCTTAATTGGCCTCTTTCGTCCCAATTACAACTCCCTCTGATCCAACTGTAGCACTGCTCAATCTGTAAGATAGTGTCTAAACTTCTTAATATGTTTGGGGGGGTGGACAGGAAGGGTGGGGATGCCTTCCTTCTGACTCTTCCCCATCATCCCATGAGCGACAGTGCCTTCAGTACTCAACTCTGAGTATTCCCCAGGTGTCCCACTCTTCTACGTCTATAGCTGTGCTCATGGAGTGCTATTGCCTACTTTCAATTCTGTCCTTCTCCTATACTACTCATACCTATGCGTACCTCCTATCAAAGGCTTCTGACACATACAGGATAATTTAGATACCCTTCCTGGATATCCATACAGGTTCATACCTCTATCATGTATCTAGCTTGTGGAATTATTATAAAGATCAAGTAGGTTAACACACATAAAGTGTATATATAAATAATGTATATAATTTTTGTCATCACACTGAATCCTAACTGTTGGCTTACTTATCTACCCACACTAGACTGTGAGCGGCATGAGGGATAAGACACTATTACTTCTTGGTATTCCAGTTCCTAGCACTGTGGTGGACACAAACTTTTTTCATGCATTGTAATTTTATTTTTTTTACATTTTAAGATCCCTGAAATCAAGATGTGTCTTATAATTTATGAAGTCTTATAATTAATGTAATTGTAATCACACAATGTGATCATCATAGTCGTAGCCTGAACATAGGAGAACATGGCCACAGCTTTCCATGATTTTCTCACTTATATCCAAGTTGTATGGGTCGTTGCTACTAAGTGTGCTGAATTTAACCTCTATGTAATATGTCTTCAGTAAGGTTATAACATAATTAGCTTTGAAATTAAAGGTTACTCTGTATGTAAAAAATGCATTGCAAAAACAACAGGGCATAAGATTGGTATTGATGAAGCAAGATATGTCATTTGAGGACTAATAATTCCTTTGTCTCCTTTTCCTTTTCATTTCTTTTACTTTCTTTCTTTTCTTTTTATTATTGTACCTAAGAAAGGAAGACACTCATAAGGAGTTGAAACTGTGTGGTATGATGTAACTAAAATAAATAAAAAAATATTGCTTATATAATTGAAGCCTCAGAATAGTAGAAACTCTAAAACAGTAAGAAGCTGGTGTGATCAAATTTTGAAGGATTGTCATCAAGACATCAAACATCAATTTGTCAGAAACATTGTTATCCTTTTATTCACATGCAATTTGGTAGAGGATAATATGGTATAATGTGTATGTTATGGTATGATTTGCAAAGTAATATTTTCTCAGAGGAACATCACACAGTGATGTGTTTTATATTTCACATTTCACGAAATACTACAACAGCTACAATTGTTTTACCACAATTACACTAGCTGCAATCCTTTATGGGATTTGTAAATGAGTGAGTTCATCAGAACTGTCACATACTGAGTTGCCTTTGACAAATGCCTGAAACTATTTGAGCCTCTGCCTTCTCTCCTGTAAGGATGTTTGATGTTACATATCTTATTACCTAGTAAGGATTAAATACATACAAATACACACACTTAAAAAATAAATAGGGTGTCTCCTATGTAGTTAAGTGCTAAGTGTGTTTGTTTCCTTCCTTCTGCCTATGCAGGAAGCCTGTGCAATGTAATCATGCCTGAGTGATGTCACCAGTTCATTCACCAGTGGTGAATTATTGACTTATGTACCTATATGTTGTTTTAAAATGCATTAAAATTTAGCTGACATCTGAGAGAATTTCTAAATTATTAAGAGCTATATCACACAAATGAAAGGGGAGGATGCTTAATTCTGTTTTAGTCATTTGCAAGTGTCTGTCTTATAAGTTCTTCAGAAGCAGGAAATTGTTTGTTCATCTTTATAGTGTGGTTTGGGTAGAGCCATGACAGCTACAGGGTAGCACTTGACTGTCCTTGTCTGTTGCTTTGCCAACGTTAGGATGCGGTTGTTTGTTCCACTTGCATGAGAACTGGCAGAGAAAACGTCAACCATCTTTTCGGAGCAGAGGAAACTATTTTTACCCAATAGAGTAGAAGGTAGGTTAGCACTTTAGTAACAGGATCATAATCTAGAAAGCAGTTATCCGAGGGTCTGTGTATCTTAAAGGATTTCTTGAAAAAAAAAAGTATGGAGAGGCACTGGCATTTAAAAAGTCATCTTGTGAGAACATATTATTAAAAGCAGGTTAAATAAATCTTTTAAAATGCTCAGCACAGTGTTTGGCATATAGTCACAACAATGACCATAATGATCACTGAGCCTTCATTGCTAAATCGAGGACACACATTGCATACGATGTCTTATTTCTACCCATGCCAAACAGACTGGAGTTTTAGCACTTAATTTTCAAAGGGCTTTGGATAACTTATGAAATGGTTATGTTCCTATATAAAGGATTTGTACCCTTTCTATATTCACATTTGATTTGATTATGAAAGGAAAGCCACAGCACTGTTCTGCTTCTAATCTGTTCTTTCTAGTAGTTTCTCTCTTCTAAGCATTGCTGGACTGAACATCCTTCCCACGTGAATTATATTTACAAATATGCAGGCATACCTGTAGAATGAATGTCAATGAGAAAAGGTGATGTAAAATAACATTTATAATTTTCATAGGTATTGTCCATTTGTCCTTTGTATAAATTTTGTCATGTTCCACCCTTTTCAGCAACACGAGACTCTGTTTCACCAAACTGTAACTAATCATTGTAGCAAATACATTTTTGGTCAACCTAATAGATGAAAAATGGTTTCTCAGTGTGGCTTTGAATTCACATTTTTGTGAGTGTGTTTGAGCATCTTTTCATCTGGATAATAATCATTTGTATTTCCTTCTCGGTGAACTGTTTCTGTTTGTTCTTTGCTCATTTTTCTATTTGGCTGTTGTTTTGTTTGTTTTTTGACTTGTAAGAGTTCTTTAAAAATCAAGGACAATAGCAGTTTAATGATAATATGGGTTACTTTTCCAGAATTATCTTTTGAGTTTATTTATGGTGGGTTTTGGCAATGTATTTATTTACTTTTCCGTAGTTGAGTGTATCAGAGTTTATGGTTTTTGTGTCATCCTTAGAGAGATTTCCCCAATTTTAAGGTTCTTTTAAAAATCCCATGCTGGCACAAAAACAGACACATAGACCAATGGAATAGAATAGAAACCCCAGAACTAGACCCACAAACGTATGGCCAACTCATCTTTGACAAAGCAGGAAAGAACATCCAATGGAAAAAAGACAGTCTCTTTAACAAATGGTGCTGGCAGAACTGGACAGCAACATGCAGAAGGTTGAAACTAGACCACTTTCTCACACCATTCACAAAAATAAACTCAAAATGGATAAAGGACCTGAATGTGAGACAGGAAACCATCAAAACCTTAGAGGAGAAAGCAGGAAAAGACCTCTCTGACCTCAGCCGTAGCAATCTCTTACTCGACACATCCCCAAAGGCAAGGGAATTAAAAGCAAAAGTGAATTACTGGGACCTTATGAAGATAAAAAGCTTCTGCACAGCAAAGGAAACAATCAACAAAACTAAAAGGCAACCAACGGAATGGGAAAAGATATTTGCAAATGACATATCGGACAAAGGGCTAGTATCCAAAATCTATAAAGAGCTCACCAAACTCCACACCCGAAAAACAAATAATCCAGTGAAGAAATGGGCAGAAAACATGAATAGACACTTCTCTAAAGAAGACATCCGGATGGCCAACAGGCACATGAAAAGATGTTCAGCGTCGCTCCTTATCAGGGAAATACAAATCAAAACCACACTCAGGTATCACCTCACGCCAGTCAGAGTGGCCAAAATGAACAAATCAGGAGACTATAAATGCTGGAGAGGATGTGGAGAAACGGGAACCCTCTTGCACTGTTGGTGGGAATGCAAATTGGTGCAGCCGCTCTGGAAAGCAGTGTGGAGGTTCCTCAGAAAATTAAAAATAGACCTACCCTATGACCCAGCAATAGCACTGTTAGGAATTTATCCAAGGGACACAGGAATACTGATGCATAGGGGCACTTGTACCCCAATGTTCATAGCAGCACTCTCAACAATAGCCAAATTATGGGAAGAGCCTAAATGTCCATCAACTGATGAATGGATAAAGAAATTGTGGTTTATATACACTATGGAATACTACGTGGCAATGAGAAAAAATGAAATATGGCCTTTTGTAGCAACGTGGATGGAACTGGAGAGTGTGATGCTAAGTGAAATAAGCCATACAGAGAAAGACAGATACCATATGGTTTCACTCTTATGTGGATCCTGAGAAACTTAACAGGAACCCATGGGGGAGGGGAAGGAAAAAAAAAGAGGTTAGAGTGGGAGAGAGCCAAAGCATAAGAGACTGTTGAGAACTGAGAGCAAACTGAGGGTTGATGGGGGGTGGGAGGGAGGAGAGGGTGGGTGATGGGTATTGAGGAGGGCACCTTTTGGGATGAGCACTGGGTGTTGTATGGAAACCAATCTGACAATAAATTTCATATATAAATAAAAAAATAAAAATAAATAAATAAATAAATAAATAAATAAATAAATAAATAAATAAATAAAATAAAATAAAATAAAATAAAATAAAATAAAATAAAATAAAATAAAATAAAAATCCCATGCTTGGGGCGCCTGGGTGGCTCAGTCAGTTAAGCGTCCGACTTCAGCTCAGGTCACGATCTCGCCGTCCGTGAGTTCGAGCCCCGCGTCAGGCTCTGGGCTGATGGCTCAGAGCCTGGAACCTGCTTCTGATTCTGTGTCTCCCTCTCTCTCTGCCCCTTCCCCGTTCATGGTCTGTCTCTCTCTGTCTCAAAAATAAATAAAAACTTTAAAAAAAATTTAAAAAAATCCCATGCTTTACCATAATAATTGTTAAATATAAATTATTACTCATCTGAAATTAGTTTGAATAAATAACAAGAGGTAGGGAGTCAACATCTTTCCCTGTATAACTATTCACTTTTCTCAACATGTCTTATTAGATAATCAAATTTTGTTTGCTGATTTGAAATAAAACCTCTTCATATTCTACACTTCCAAATTCCCTCACATTCAATTTTTGATTTTTTGATTCTTTAATCTGTCTAGCTATTCTTAAGCTAATCCGAAATTGTTTTACACGTAGAGGTACACAAATACATACCTCAGCAGAATGTTGAATGACTTAAGCCTATTTAATCATCACAGAAGGAATTTTTTTGCTTTACAGAAGCAAATAGAAAGCTGCATCAAAAATTTACTGGTCACAATTAAATTATTATTTTCCTAAATAAATTGTAATGTTTAGTTTATTTTTGAGAGACAGAGAGAGACAGCACGTGAGTCGGGGGGGAATGGAGAGAGAGAGATACAGAACCCGAAGCAGGGTCCAGGCTCTGAGCTGTCAACACAGAGCCGATGTAGGGTTCAAACGCACAAACCACAGATCATGACGTGAGCCGAATTTGGACGCTCAACTGACTGAGCCACCCAGGCCCCAAGGTCACAATTAAATTATTAAAAAATATTTTAGTATCCAAATTTAGAAGTTTAATGTAGAAGTTTATATATGTTCCCTGTCAAAGTCCCTGGAATTGAACGATGAAATTCTATTATAGCAAATATTGCTTAAGAAATATATGCACTCTGGGATGCATTCATTGGTTACTTCATTAACAGGTTCCAGCAAACTAATTACATCCTATACAAGCAACGACTGATGATCAAAAGAACTTACATCATTTAATAATGAAAGATTTTTGTGGTTTTTATTTAGAGTCTCTTTTATATAGAATGGCTTCTGTTCTACATGTTTAAACATCTATGTTCAGAACAGACAGTTCCAAAATGAAGAGTGTTAACAGCACTAAAACTCTTGTAGTCTCCAACATACTTGTTCTGTTGTTGTCAATGATAATTTTATGGCACTTTTCCTTATAGTTTTCCATTGTCTAAACATATCTTCATTCCCTCCCACTGTGATGATTTCGGAGTGAGACCTAGAAATCTCTCTGCAATTAAGTAAAACAAAACAAGCATTATTAAATTTATTATTAATCTGTCATGCTGTTAAACTTACTATTCCCGCATGTCCAAATGCCTGAAATAAGACTCAGAAGGGTACACTTAACATCACTAACATTAAAAATATATATTGTTTGAACAGCAAAATGTAATTCAGGAAAAAAATGTTTTTCAACTTCTAAAAGGAATTTTTACTACAATTCATAACTTGAGAAAAATCTAAAAAATTCTCTTCATCTATTAAAAATTACTATAAACCCATAGCAATCTTCTTCTCAATGACATTGTCCTTTAAATTCCTAGTTTCCATAGACCCCCAAACAGAAAATTGTCTCATTAGAATACCCTAACCAAGTCTTTTGTTTTGAAGTTTGTGCAATGGAAGGAAATATGTTTTGAATACTTTGCTTTTCTCTAAGATTTATTTTTTCTTATTGTTGCTTAGATGGGTCATTATGTCTGGCTGAAGGGTAATTTGTCACAGATCTTGTACATGATTTTGAAGTTTTTGTCACCTCGATTATAGGAGAAGCAAAATTAACCTTCTTGTTTTTAATTTATCTTAACCAGATTTGAAGATTTCTCAAGAAGAACTTTTTCTTGAAGGACGCTTGTCCTAAAGGGAATTAAACAACTAAAAGTAAAATTCAACCTTTACAGGATAGTTGGTTAATGTTATGAACACTAACCAGTTGGTTAAACAATTCCACAATGACCAGAAGTCTACAGTTGAGAAACCCCCTCTCTTATTAACAGCAATGTTCTTGGGTCCAAATAGAGAAATTGTGAGACAGAATAGGTTTTTGAATAACGTTAAGTTTCTGTAGCATTAAAAAGGATGTAGGATAAGTAAGCACACAGAGTGCTTGTAAGGTCAAGACCATGGTCGTGTAACTCCCAGGAAGTCTTTGCTATCCCGGTCACTCAGCACTCATAGGATCGTAAGAGAGGAGGTTAGGTGAATCTACTCCATCTTATCTCAGAAAGCCCTTCAGCCTTGATTGCTACCTAGTCATATGGCCCTCTCCAGAGCTACTTTACTAGACCCCATGCTTCCCTGTGGCTGCTTGATCAATACTGGTTACTCTTTACAAAGAATATTGACAATGAAGTCTGGTTGCTTGGCCTCCTACATGGTCCTCAGTCTGAGTCTGATTTATCTTGGATCCAGTATAGGTACACATTCTAACAATTTTTTGAGTTAATGTTTCAAGGAGGAAATGACCAACAGTAAAATTAGGCATCACCGAGGCTAGACAAAAAACTACCAAACCAGGGGTTAACGCTTTCCTTCCAATAATCTGCTCAGTTTTATACTAAATTTGTATAAACGTTACATTAATAATTTTTCTGCCTTACATTTCTATAAATACTCATTACTTTAAAAGGACACAACCCTGCTATCTAAACATACCCTCTTAATATTGGTATTAGCTGTCAATGTATTTCTGTATTTAAAGACATTTATTAATAATTGTTTTTCCACATAAAATTGTTCTTACGGTTTTTTATACACTATCTATGAGATGTTTAAACAAGATAAAATGGAAGCTAGTATATGCTAAGAAGGAATCAAGGAAATCACAAAAAATCCTTAAGTATTAAGTAACCTATTTTGTATTAATAGCCAAAGCTTGCTTGGAGAGAATATAGTTTGCTGGAACCTTCTGAAAAAGTAAGCAAATATACCAGAGTGCCTATATTTTGTTTATGATATTTAACAATCATTTATCTCTTAACTCCAGGAAAAATACCGTTTTTCAAAATAATAAGATTGTCTCAATTTGTATCTGCAGCTCAGGTATACTGGATCCTCACAAATGTTAGTATTTTCCTTGGATGTTAACTTTTGGGCACAATGGATTAACTTAAAAAAAATCATATTCAGGAAATAATAGCCACTTATCCCAAAGTTTGCAAGTCACAATCAATTTTTGTGAAATTGTTTTGTTCAGCATTTATGGAAAAATTACACGGTCCTCTTGATTTGTTTTCATGCCACATTTTTCTCGGCTTTCCTAACAAATCTTAATAGTAAACAACTTTAGAAGCCCCTATTGGGCATCGTACATTGATCTTTATTGTGCTATTGGCTTCATCTGCTAATTATTCATATGGGGTTTTTGCATAGCTATAAGGTTGGGGGCTAGTTTACTATTTTTATGCAGCCTTTCCAGGTTACAATATAAATATCATGCTAACTTCCTTTAGCATGTTTTTAAATCCTAGAAGAACCTTACCATTTGGTCATTTTTATTATAAAGTTTTTTTTCCCCCAGCAAATAGCATTTCTTTTATGGTTAAGAATTTCAATGCAATCATTGACTCACAACAGTGTGTTGTTTCATTCTTGATAGTAAGCCTGGGATGATGATGAGACACCAGCTAGACAGAGGTCATGGAATTCCGTTTGCTTCTTTTTCCCCTCGTTATGGAAAGTCCACTCCCTTCTTATGCCCCCAACATGGTGATACCGTGTGGGTGTGCACAGATCATTGTTCCCTGGAGGCCTTGGGACTCACCTTCTTTGCGTTCCCCAAATTACTCCACAGCACTTTTCAGATCCCTAAACATAACTAGCCTTCCTTTAGACAGTATGACAGACCCTATCCATGAACTGGCTGGTAAGTCACTGTCATCAGCTGTGCGACTTGCCAAGCAAGGAGGTGTCTGTTATACTTCAAGCTAACTTCCTTGAAACAGAGACCTTCCTATTCTCCACGTTTGAAACCATTTAAATAGTATTGGGAAGATCAACTCCTTAAATATTTTTATTGAGTTCCCTGTAATCTATTCTAGATCTCGTGTGTTTTTGATGATTGTGGTTACAAAGAGGGCTGAGCTTGGTAAAGGTGAGATTTTTGACCACTTATTTCTCAGATATAACAATTAGATGATTTTCTCCCTGGAGCAGTTTAAGAAATTTAGGTTTTCCTTTGAATTCATTTGCATGGTGTTGAGTGAAGTTTTCAATTAGGATTTTTTAACTTTCTCATGTAACAGTGATTATGTTCTTTTCACCATAATTTTCAAGTTTATCTGTTGCATCTTCTCCCTCCAAAAAATTTACAATAGTTAATATGTTTTCTACTAAAGAAACTTCTGCTAGCATTGATTTTTTTTTCCTTCATTGGTCTTTTAAATTCTTATATTGAAGGTTTATTCCATTCCCTTTTATTCTTTAATCATTTAGAAGTTAGTGTTTTGATTTTGGCATTGCTATTTGCAGCTCAGTGGTTTCTATATATGGTATCTTCTTCATAGTGATTTTCCAGACATTCTGTAATTTTAGGTTCGATTTTCTCTTTGGCCTAAGGTACGCATCCAGGTTAGTTTTTCTTTAGTTGGCTTGGTTGTGTGCCTTCTGCTATTTTTTTGAGCTTATTCCTTTGTTATAAATGTTGTCAACTCTTTTTTTTTTCTTTTTAGGAATTTGAGGCTTCTTTATGGCTAGGCCAGGTGACTTGTGATTGATTTTCCCATGATTTCTGGAAAACAAGCTATTTCCTTTGGGAGGGGGGAGGAATCTGTGCATGTTTACAGAGGGCTGTTGTAGACTCTGGGTCTGGAGTTCTCTCTTGTCCAGCAAGAGAGCAGATGCAGGATTAAAATGCGAGAGAGGCTAATGTCCAGGAGGCGACAAGAGCCCCAAGTATGGGTCCTTGCTCCGATTTTATTAGGATCAAAAGGCTTACAAGCGTGATGGGCGTGCACAAAGAGACAATGAAACTGTGAACATGAACTCATGGACATGAGGGAAAGGGAGTTTCAAAGATATGCAGTGTTAGGGGTTTGGGTCAATACGAAACAAAATTCTGGTGCTGGGCAGAAGGTTGTGTACAGCAAACATGAGGCACCACCCGTTTACCTGAACTGACCTAGGGGACTAGAATGACAGAGCATGCTACCTCAGGGTCAATAAGCACCTTTCTTTTGCTAATTAGCTCAGCTCTGGGCAACTTCACCCTGCTGAGGTCTCAAGTCCCATTTTCCTGTTTTTTGTCCTTCCTTCCTGTGAAAGCAGCTTTCTGCTATTGTACTAAATTGGAGGGCATTTCCGCCCCAACACCTAATCTAGTTTACCTCATTTTTGATGTTTTTCTTCCTGAGGCTTTTCTATTCCTGTATCTTTGTCCTATACTGGGGCCTTTGCCCTGTTTTCCTAATCTTGGATGCGTACATTCTGTGGCCTTCTATTTCTTTATGCCTTGTTAACCCATCGGTGCAAGCTCAGGGAATTCCTAAACGTATTCCCCAGAGAGGGTCTATCTTATGTTATTTCACATTTGATTGAGGAAAGCTCAACTGAAATCTTATCCTACAATTTTTCTTCCCTGACCTATAAAAGAAGCAGAGCTGATGTTGGGGGGTGTATTCATTTCCTTCAATTACCAGAACTCCAAACGGAGTGGCATAACATAGCAGGAATGTATTGTTTCACAGTCCGGAGGCCGGAAGTCTGCAAAGAAGGGGTCAGCAGGGCCACGCTCGCTCCGAAAACTGTAGAAGAATCCTTCCCTCTTTCTAGTTTCCAGTGGTTTGCTGGCCATCTGTGGTGTTCCTTGACTTGTAGATCCATCACTCAATCCTTTGTCTTCACATGGCATTCTCCCTGTGTCTTCACAAGGCCACCTTCTTATAAGGACATCGGTCCTATTGTTGTAGGAGCCCATCTTATCCAGTATGACCTCATCTTCACTAATTGCATCTGCTACCAATCTATTTCCAAAAAAGGTCACATTCTGAAGTGCGGGGGGCGGGTAGGACTTCAACATGCCTTTTCGGAACGCCATTCAACCCATGACAGGGTGCATCCACCCTACGTTCCTTATTCTGACTATCTCCTGTATTTTAACAATTGTTTCATTTAAAAACAAAGATCTTGGAAATATGGTTGTTTATATAGCCGCTCCTTGGTAAAAGTTCTCTTATGAAGTGTTTGTCACTTTTGGTTCCTGTTCCTTTTTTTTTTTTTTTTTTTTTCTGTTATCTTTGTATACATTCTGATCTGGTTATAAAGTTGAAATATAGGTAACAATGTCATTTCTTGTGAAGTGTTTGTCACTTTGGGTTCCTGTTCCTTTTTTTTTTTTCTTTCTGTTATCTTTGTATACATTCTGATCTGGTTATAAAGTTGAAATATAGGTACCAATGTCATTTCTCATAAAAATTCTAAGAGATCTCATTATACACCAAAATGCTTTTTAAGAAGCAAATGGTCATTTTTGTTCAATAGGAAACTGATTTTGAACTCAGTGTATGAAACCTCATCTTTACTTCAAGCTTCTTTTTTTTAAGACGTAATGTTAATTGTGCAATATTTAGGGTAAATACTAATGCTGCCTTAGAAATAATGAACTCCAACATTTTAAAGTGACTTCTAAAACCAATGTTAGAACAGGATTAACCAACCATGATATATTGGTCATTTTATTTAAACTTGGGGATGGGAACAGAATAAAACATCACATGTAAGGACCTGGTGGGAGTTAGCTAAAATTTCTTTTCTAATCTAAGCATACTGAGTGGGCCAAGAAGCTCATAGGTAATTCCATTGGACAGACCTGCTTCATTCTCTTATCAAGTTCACCATCAACTTTGGTTTGAAAAGAACAAAAAGGCTTCAAAAATAGACTTACAAATACGTTATTGAGTAAAGGTTAAAAGACAGACTCGGGGCGCCTGGGTGGCGCAGTCGGTTAAGCGTCGGACTTCAGCCAGGTCACGATCTCGCGGTCCGTGAGTTCGAGCCCCGCGTCAGGCTCTGGGCTGATGGCTCAGAGCCTGGAGCCTGTTTCTGATTCTGTGTCTCCCTCTCTCTCTGCCCCTCCCCCATTCATGCTCTGTCTCTCTCTGTCCCAAAAATAAATAAACGTTGAAAAAAAAAATTAAAAAAAAAAAAAAAACAGACAGACTCACTCACTTATAATAAGGAGTTCCATAAATATCACTACTAGAAGTAGCCATTTGGAAGCTTCTCCAATAGGTTAAGGAGGAAATAAAGTCTCAGCTTTCTTTATCTGTTGACTAATATAAGACACGGGGAATTAAAGAAGGGAGAAAGCCTTTACTTGTCTCCCTTGAATTGTAGGGACAGGAGTTTGGTGCTGACCTTTCAATGGTAGTTCATGCCTATGCATGGCCACCATTTTGAGTAAAGGGTTAGTTATCACATCACATCAGAGTCTGGCACCCACAAATCAGGACAGGCTTAAATCATAATGAGTTCAAGGAATAGAGTACGGGAGTGGATTTCATATACTCTCAGCTGAGTCTGATTCAGCCTAGATCTATCTTAAAATTTACATGAAGTCAATTCTTTACGGTCTTTCATTGAGTTATGAAGTGCCTTAAAAGCCTGCTACAGAGTGAAGTATTCATTTCATGTTCCCTATATAAATAGAAATGGATGATAAGAAAATATTGGAATATTTTCATACATAAGTTTAAACTATCAGAACACAGTATTTTCAACTTACCATCAATTTAGCATTCAGTCTTCATGTTATACTGTGACAGGTCTCAATGTTTGAACATAAGCTGATTTCTGGTTAGCAGCGACTATTATTTCAGAACAGGATACACAGTATCATGTATGCCTGAAGAACGGCTATCAGCAACATGTATTGCATCTATATTAAATCATCTTCTTGTTAAATAGGACTGGATGGACATATGCTCAAATAGTACCACAAGAGGAGTCTAGAGTAAAAGAATATATTCGATTTTTAGAAGTGTTATATTCTGAAAAATTAGATTCCACTCCCAGCTGTTAAAATCATTCTGAAGCAAACCAGAATGAAAGTCCTATAGCACTTTATCACATTTCCATAGGAGAAAAGTTTTTCGATATTACCTCAGTTTGCAATCAATAAAAGAAAAGAAATCCACGAAATTTCATCCTTAAACCTCAGATGGAGAGAGGAGTGGTATGTTGAATTGAAATTGAAGCCGGGTTATTACAAGACTTTACTTAAAGCAATTATTGTATTTCTTTAGAGTTCTGCAAGCTCTCAAATCACAATTTAACTGCATGACTAAAGCTGTATTAAAGACTCAAAAGCAAAGTTTTCGTAAAGGGAGGAAAATGGCAGCTAGAAATTTAATGGGGTTCAAAAATACCAGCTAGATAATCATGCCACTAAAAGGTAGCATTTCATGTTAACTTCGAATGAACATAAACAAAACTTACTTAAATTATGATCTGTAAACACTTAAACCTCTAGAGCGGGTTTGGCAACGGGAAGATTGAAGGATGACGGGTTTGGTTTGGGAAACGCCGATAGACTGTCAGGACAATACCACGTGGCATTCGGGTGACTTTGGGGAGGCAGTGGATTGAATTAGTAGCATATACACAGTTCCAGCAGTATTTTATATGCAACTCAAACCTTTACCACCCACATTCCTCCCTCCTTTCCCACCATACACACAGAACTTGGAGAAACAGAAAAAAGAATGCGGGCTTCACACATTCATCTTTCAGAACAAAATCCTGCATAAAAGAAATGGGTAGTTGATATGATCTCACATGCCTATGAAGCCTGTCCTTGTCTATTCTTGCACACTGGCTAGAACGAATATCAACAAAAATCCACCCGTCACAAATGTACATTTTTAACGGAGATGAATAGTTCCAGCTATTAATCTTAGGAAAGTTAAGTGATTTAGGGAGTAAACAAATACATGTAAGCTCTGACAAGGGGGAGGTCATCATAGATGAGGTTATTAAATGTAGTAAAAAGTAAAGATAATCCGAAGCATTTTTTTTTACTTTATCTTCTTTCTTTCTTTTTTTCTTTTTTTTTTTTTTGTGAAAGAGAAAGAGTATGAGTGGGGGAAGGGAAGAGAGAGAGGGAGAGGAAGAATCTTTTTTTTTTTTTAATGTTTATTTTTGAGAGAGAGACAGAGTGAGAGCAGGGGAGGAGCAGAGAGAGGGAGACACAGAATCCAAAGCAGGCTCCAGGCTCTGATCTGTCAGCACAGAGCCCAAGGCAGGGCTCGAACCCAAAGACTGCAAGATTATGACCTGAGCTGAAGTCGTACACCCAACCGACTGAGCCACCCAGGCGCCCGGGAGAGGGACAATCTTAACCAAGTTCCACAGCCAGGGTGGAGCAAAAGATCATGACTCTGAGATCACGACCTGAGCTGAAATCAAAAGTCTGATTCTTAACCGAGCTACCCAGGCGCCCTCGCCCTTATTATCTTTTAAAGTATTGTGTTCCAAATGGGAATGTTCCTTGATTTCAGTGTTAGGGTAAGAAACATACTGACTGCAGGAAAATGAATTGCACCATAAAAATGTAGACATTATCTAAAAAGCTCAAGTCAGCCTTAACTGACATCCACAATTCTTACCATCAGGAATTACAATTAGGAACTTGGTATTTACTTTTCTGAATGGCTCACACAGCATTTAAATTCTTAATACATTTATTTTTCTTATTTAAAATTTTTTTAATGTTTATTTATTTTTGAGAGAGATACAGCATGAGCAGGGGAGGGACAGAGAGAGAGGGAGACAGCATCGGAAGCAGGTTCCAGGCTCTGAGCTGTCAGCAGAGCCCAACGCGGGGCTCGGACTCACCGGCCTTGAGATCATGACCTGAGCCAAAGTCAGATGCTTAACCTCCTGAGCCACCCAGGTGCTCCAGGTGTGCAGACTTTTTAATAATACTGACGTATAAATGGAAATAAAAGTGATGTATTTTTAAAATGTTCATGTTTTAGGTAATGCTATAGATTTCAATCTCAATAAGGTTTTATTATTTAAATAGAAAACTATTTAAATAAGTCTGAAGGTTCAGGAATTTTCACTAAGCAATTAAGTGAATAAGGAAATCAAAATATTCTCTTCTTTCCTTTGGCCATTTATGTAGCTAACCTTAAATTCAAATTTTATGTTCACGTTACAAAAACAAATTGCAGTGAGAATTTAGGAGTAAAGTGAAATCCTCAGTTTTACTTCTAAAATGTAAAAAATGATAAATAGAATACATTGTCACACACAACATATGGAACCCTGAGTGTCTATCAAGAAACCATTATGTAAGGTACTCTCAATCCTTAAAATTATCCTAAGAAAACAAATACGACAAAGAAAGCCCAATACTCCTGATTTTCAATACACTGCTCAATTTAAACAGGATGAATACCTTATACAAATGAAAATCAATATGTAAAAAAGAAAATTCCAAGACTTGTTGCTTTCAGCCATCATCCAGAATGAGTTTTACATTTCTTTTTTTTTTTTTTTTTTTTTTTTAACGTTTATTTATTATTTAGAGACAGAGAGAGACAGACCATGAACAGGGGAGGGGCAGAGAGAGGAGGAGACACAGAATCCAAAGCAGGCTCCAGGCTCTGAGCTGTCAGCACAGAGCCTGGCCCGGGGCTGGAACTCACAAACCACGAGATCATGACCTGAGCCAAAGTCGGACGCTTAACCGACTGAGCCACCCAGGTGCCCCGTGAGCTTTATATTTCTAATGTTTAGGTCTGGCACCAACTTTTCATACTACTTACATTATTGGACTTTGGAATTAAAGAAAAATTAAGAAGTTGTACTTTGTATTGAGACCAGAAAACATTTTAGAGTACAGAGTATAGGTTTAAACATTTTAGACACGGGGCACCTGGGTGGCTCAGTCGGTTGAGCATCGGACTTCGGCTCAGGTCACGATCTCGCAGTCTGTGAGTTCGAGCCCCGTGTCGGGCTCTGTGCTGACTGCTCAGAGCCTGGAGCCTGTTTCCGATTCTGTGTCTCCCTCTCTCTCTGACCCTCCCCCGTTCATGCTCTCTCTCTGTCTCAAAAATAAATAAACGTTAAAAAAAAAAATTTAAACATTTTAGACACATAGGTTTCTTAGAAAGATTTAATGCAATACCTTTTTAAAAATTAAGAGGGACTGTATTAACTATATGAGAAGTAATATTTAAATAAGGGTGTTCTTTATATTCTGTAACTTTGGAAAATCTGATTCTATATAGAATACATGTCTCAAAAGATCAAAGAGCTTATTGACTTAAGTGCAGAACATATAAACACCTTTGTGATTCCTAAGCAAAACTTAGACTTAATGAGAAGAGCAAGCTATGTTTTATGGCCCATGTCAACTATTTATTCCCAGAATACACCTGTCAGAGCAAAGGCAATTCTTGCTGATTTTTTATTTCCTGCTCTCAATAAATACATGGATCTTTTCCTATCCCATGTTCATAATAATGTATAAGACAATTTGGTCAATGCCTCATTCGCATTAGCATTGGATTATGGCACAAACACCTTTAAAATTCCTTTGAAAAGTAAGTTGGACCTTTCAGAAGGTATCAACTCCCTTAAAAACAACAGGAAAATGTGAGCAGACACGAAGTTTTCTAAGGCGGAAAAGTATACCCCATTTACCTTTCTAGAACCACATTAGTTAAAGAAAACAAAAGAGGTTTCAGTCATAATATTTATTCTTTTCCTTAACTGGGTTAAATGGTAATACAAATATTACGAGGCTGTTCTAAGTTTCTCATGTGTTTTACTTTAAATGTCCAAAACTTTACATACAAACTACGCATGACCTAGTTTCCTTCACAATTCATACTTAGAGAATCTCAGATTTAATTGTATATGCTTTCAAGTAGCTTCTCTGTTACCGTTACTAATACAGATTTGAAAAGACTAGCTCCAGTTAGAGAGAACTCCAACAGCAATAGCTCTCAGGTACAAAAATAAACACACGGGAGGAAGAGGAAAGCAGGAATGTTCATTTATATTGTTTCCAACTGGCAGCAACCAGAAGCCAGGACACCAGTGCACCTGCGTTGTTAGCAAGGGCACACCACGCTGGCCAGGACTAATGACATAACGTGTGATGACAACAATTTTATAGAAGTATCAAAGTTTTAAGTAGGAAAAGAACTGCAAAACAGCCTTCTGTGACTAACAGAGATGACAGCATCCCTGGAGAGAACGTAATGTGGAGATAAAAACACAGGCCCATAAAATTACTGGAAGACCTCAGGTCAGGTTTCATGACCATCCCAGTGCTTCCACTAAAAGGCACAACTTGAAAATCTTACCAAATCCTGAGGACCATCATTTTTAAAAAATGTTAAAGAGGACGTAAACATTATCCTGAATTCACGGTGACCACCCTAGAGGCCTAAGTGTGCCTGCGTTAAAGTGTGGGGTCGCGGGCAGAACCACTTTACCACACGCCCCGTGTCAGCGTAGGCTCCCTGGGGGTGCCACCACGGCCATTCTGTACAAGGAGAAAGATCTACACAACCTGAAGAAAAACTGGAGCATTCGTCTGAAGTGCAGCCCTGTGAAGATTCACAGAGCAGCACAGCCGCCCCCTTATCCATTCTCGGGCTTGGATCCAGCCCGGTCAGGCTGCACTCTGCACACACGCCAGAAGCAGAAGCCATGTCAGCAACATTGGGACTTGCCCTCTGCTCTCAAGGTCTCCTGATCCAGTTTAATTTTGTCCTCGTTGTTTTCTTCACTAGGAAAGCTTTGGTGGTTTGCGAGAATATTCTCCACTAGGAACCGGGCGGCTTCATCTATGTTTATATTATCCTGTAATGCAGAAATGACGAACACGATGAATTCTTCAGATTAATGCTTGGAAGTAAGCATTAAGAGTATTAACGGGACTAGCCGAGTTTGTCAGAGGGGACATTATAACACACGAGCTACCGTCTTCTTCTCCCGTACTAAAGGGTTAAACCCTAAGCGTTTAATGCCATTGAGTATAATGTGGCTAGGGAACTCTTTTCTTTTCACAAATCATCGCCCTTTCTGATGCTCCTGTTCAAACTTCTTGCCGCTGAGATTCAATGAACTATCTCAATGGTTGAAAAGGAATCTTCATTCCCACAATGGGTTCCCACTCACATAAATGAAGGCACTAAGATGAAAACCTTCCGCCCTAGAACATCTAAGTCAATTGTTCAGGACACATTATAAAGAAGAATGTCAACGGGCTCATACCACATTAAAATAAACGCATTATGTCGTCCCCCATCTCTGAGTGCAGATTATTACTTTTAATTGTCATGTGTAAATTAACCTGAAACAATGTGGTGGGTGCAACGGCCATTAAAAATATTCTAATGAGTCACAAGCTATCACAACATTTGTGCGACAGATTTATTAGCTGTCACTCACTACACGAGTAACAACACAGAGCAAAATCTGGGCTTATTTTATTTAAGTACTTAACTTCATTTTTAAATAATTTCAGGTTTACAAAACCATTGCAAAAATAGTAAAAATTCCTACATACCCTTCACTCATCTTCCTAAAATATTAACAGCTTGGAAATCCAGATTTTCAGATAAAACCAGGAAATTAGATAATAGTGTGGGCATTAATTATGAGCCTTATTCAAATTTTACCATCGTCCCAATGTCCTATTTGCCATCCAGGTGACCAGCTGTATTTCGTGCTCATGTCTCCTTGGTCTCCTTTAACCTGGGACAGTTTTTCAGTCACCTTCCCTTCCACGACTTTGACACTCTTGTAGAGTACTGGCCAGAAAATATCCCTTAGTCTGGGCTTGTTTGGTGTTTCGTATCATTAAACTCAAGTTATGCATTATTGGCAGAAGAAGGGATGTGTCCTTCTCAGTGTACAAGGAGGCACTTGCTTAGAGTCACGTCTGCCAGGCTTCTCCACTGAACAATTACTATTTATCCTTTGCCCTTAGTAAGTTCCAATATATAAATCACCTGATTTGTTTTTTTTTTTTACCAGTTTTACCCATTAACTTTATCATTAATTAATTTCTCCCTGAAACATTTACTACCATGGTGATTAAAGGTGACTTTCTATTTCCATCATTCCTTCTACATATATTAGTTAGAATTCTACCGTCAGGAAAAGTTTTCTCTTCTCCCTTACTTATTAATTGGTTTATTCATGTCATGGATTATTATTTTATTCCACAGATTAGATCCATTACAATAGTTATTTACTTCATTCCTCAAACTGTGTTACATTTTTGGAGCTTCTGTAAGTACGGTTCTGTTTCTTTTTGACACGTCTCCATCATTTTGTGCTCCCTTAGTTTCTGGCTCCGCAAAATATCTCTGGCGCATCTTTATTTGTCCCACTAGTCCTGGAATCAATCATTTCTCCACAAAACCCCTGTTCTTTTTACAGGAGAACAGTATTTAAAAAACAAATTCTGGGGACCAGTAAGCTCACTGGATCTGTGGTATCATTCCTCCTAAGCCCTCTGAGCAGAGAGAGGTAATAAATAAATAAATATATATATATATATATATATATATATATATATATATATATATGCATCCACAGACCTGTAGACATCTATTTCTACATTTATCTCTCTGTTTATGCAAATGTGTATATATACAAACACATATATACACAAACATATATATATATATTTATATGTACATATGAAACATTAAGCTCATACTGATCTCTCCAATTTCAGTCTAACAACATGAGGTTCATTCCAGTTTTCTTCCTTATTTGCTATAATTTTCTCAGACAGTGAGAAACCTGTAAGACCTGTGCTATTTATTCAGGTATCTTTTCCAGCATCAACACAAGTTTTCTTTAATTAAAGTACTGATCTCCAAATGTCTAAATGTCACTCGGCCCCCACCCTTCCCATTATCCCAAAGAACTACAATGCTCTCTAACTGCATTTAGCAGCAATTGACTAGGAACAGAAATTCCCATATTGTAATTAGTCACACATTTTCATACTACAAATCCATTGTTTGTCATAAAGGTGAAAAGATGAAGTTCACAAGTTCAAAACTGTCTTTTGGCTGTGTTCCCATTAAAATTCAGATCACTGGGATTCAAGCAGGAATCAGATGTGAAGTTAGCGCCGGCCGGCTCAGAAATACAGACATTAGTGACATGTGGGCAGTACTTTTAAGGCTTGCCTAAAATTTTTAACCTAAATTTTATGCTACTGTTATTCTCTTGGGCCATTCCTGGTTTACTACTAAGGAAATTCTGCAGAAGGTGTTGCTAATATATTTGTAGGAAAGCACAGAACATATCTGACACTTCTACTGCTAACCAGTGTGTCCCTTCTCACCTCCACATGTAACGCTGTCTATAAATTTAACAAAGCTGATGACTTGCACAGTCTCAAGCTGCAGGCCACATGACACTATCATTTGTGAATCTCCCATCTAGACTCTGGGGACAAATTTGGATTTATTACCTGAGTGATTAATTCACATAAAACTTAGAGAAGAAATTTTATCTGTAATACGTGCCATCTCTTCCAACAAATCTCATGCTCTAGTAAACATTACACATACCACTAATTATTTCCCAACAAAGCTGGGAAATAAAGCAAATTACCCGATGGACACGCTGCAGGAAGGGGGACAGGTTCCAGGACAAGGGTCTCCAGGAGCAGCCTCCCCCTTCTGCCATTTCCTCCGTCCTGCCTGGCTAAGTGCTCTTGCCACACCCACCCCTGCACTGCAGCTTTCTTCTGCTGCTACTTTTTACTCATGAAACGAAATTTTAAGATTCTGGAATGTCTTTCTTTCAACAGATAGCCTTTAGCTTAGGAGTAAAAACCTCTGCCTCCAGCAGACACTAGTTCTGCTGATGACCCCAACATCACTCAATAGCTTTCCTTTCATTATTCTGATTGCCGGTGGCACCCAATGGTCTTCTGCGATGAGGGTGGGTTTCTGGTAAAGCTAAAAGTAACCTAGTGGTAAGCAGGTACTCAGACCAGTAGATAAATCCGGTCACATTTGTTACCTAAGAGGAAAAATTCTTTTAAAAACAAAAAACAAAAAAACATCTGCAAGAAATCCACAGAAGGCATTCCAAATGCTGAGACTGTGTTAAGATATGCCAGTCTTCTGGTTTCGGATTTTGTTTGTCATTGAGAATTTCTCAAACATTTCACCATTCTTATGTAAGTCCAATTGTTATTTGACCTCTTATGTGAAATTCCCAATGTGCATAAACAAGTTCTCTCCCCACCAATACTTTGTGCCTGTGAATTTCACCTTTGCTCTCTTGTGTATCTAGACTGGTACGATTTTTAACAGCCGACTTAAGTGTTTTTGTTTTTCTTCAAAAAATATTTATCCCATAATCGGTGAAAGAAAGAATTCTCACTCCACTATTCATGAAGAAGCATGTCACAAATGTTGACGCTTGCCTCTTGTTCAAATTCTTTCATACACAATTAATCTGAAACTCTTCAAACATCACCTGAATACATTGTCGCTCTGACAGTTTCTGGTCCATTTTTGTTAGTACTGCACGTGACCCACATATTCGCCAGGGTCATCTCTGTCCCTATGTTTTGTCAAGCCTTCAGTAAAAATTAAAAAATCCTTGTGCTTGACAAGATCCCTAAATCCCCCATAAACTCCAGTTGCAGAAGTGCTCCATTTAAAGGCTCAAACTCAGAGAATGTCATTGTTCTTTATTCTAAGTAACAGCTAATTTTTACTCTGATGGAAAACCTGCCCTTCTAGTCACCTCCCCACTAGCCAATTTTGAAAGCATTTCTGCTGCCCACTGAAGGAAACTATTACATATCCATGCTATGTTTTGCTTTTTATTAGGCTCCCAAAACCCACTCACATAAACCTGTCTAAATGTTTTATAGCTATAGTTCAGATTTAGGACTTAAGAGCAGAGCAGATACAAACACGAAGCAGACCTCACCTTTGCTGAGGTTTCAAACCATCCAGTGAAACCATGTTCTTTGCAGAACTGGTCCAACTGGGAAGGATTCTGGCCACCATCCTTTTTCTGGTCACATTTGTTAGCTAAGAGGACAGCAGGAATAGGGCTGCCATTTGGAAGATGGACTTTACTATCCAGATCACTTTTCCATTTTAAGACGGCCTCAAACGTGGAACCTCTCGATATATCAAAGACTACAAAAGCACCAACAGCTTCTTTGTAGTATACTCGGGTCATGTTGCCAAACCGCTCCTGCCCTAGAAGTAAATATAAAAAGAGATTAAGAACTCATAATTCAGACTGAGTCTATATTTAGATATAAGGCCTCTGACTCTAGAACAGTGCTGTAAACACGGGTTTCCCATTCCATAGCAAAGAAACTGGTGGGATGCACAGAACCATGTGGCCGATCGTGTGGTCTCAGTACGGAACTAACTAGCGTTGTGTTCTGTGAATGTACAACATATGCTCCATAAACATCCAGATGACGGTGCTTGAATCTACAGAGCCCAGCATTTCCCCCTGCATTTCCCCAGTCTAAGAGAAAGGTACTAAAGGGAAAAAGAAAGCCAGGAGCAGAGGGGAGCAGAGACAGAACAGAAGAAAATGAAGCTTGCACGAAGAAGATAAGTATGGTGGGTAAAACGCAGTCGAAAAGACTAAGACTGGATAAGAGATAAAGGAGTTCATCTTTCATCCCTGTCTCTAGGCTGTACCCACTTTGGACGCTGCTTGCAAGATTGCTGTCTTCTAAGAAGGCAGACGTGTGCAAACCTACTAGCAAAAAGTGGCACAATTATCTGTGTGATTGAAAGAAGGACCAACTGCAGAGTTCTTCAAATATCATACTTTTAATTTTTTTTTTTTCAATGTTTATTTATTTTGGGGACAGAGAGAGACAGAGCGTGAATGGGGGAGGGGCAGAGAGAGAGGGAGACACAGAATCGGAAACAGGCTCCAGGCTCTGAGCCATCAGCCCAGAGCCCGACGCGGGGCTCGAACTCACGGAGCGCGAGATCGTGACCTGGCTGAAGTCAGACGCTCAACCGACTGCGCCACCCAGGCGCCCCCAAATATCATACTTTTAAAATAACTTACCATGTTCAATAGTTTGGGGAAAATCCTACTGCTTCGCATACCACATGGACTTTGCAAAGTGTTCTCTTTCCGTCTGGTATCACACTGTTCTTTGACATAGGAAGGACCCTTATCTTCATCTGACAGATGAAAAACCACGCAAAGAGCTGCTTGGCCAGGATTACAGTGGCACTGACTAACTAAGACAGCACTAGAACCCAGGTCTTCTGAGTCCCATGCACCCCTGTTGCCAGCCATTCTGAACTATCTTACAGTTACCCTGACTTCTAAGGCATTTACCTTCCGTCTGTCGAGTTACTGACTAGAGTACTAAGGAAATATGACTGGCAATCAATGTAAATCGAAGATGTGAAACTCTGATCAATGATAAAAACAAAGCTGACAGGACACTTTCCTGTTAAAACATATGATGAAAAAACACTTTATCTACATTTCCTTGATAGTAACAAATGCAAAGCTGCCCACAAAAAATATTTTCTTTCTCCTCCAAATTCTACTAGAGCATCATACAATGTTAGATATTGCTTAATGAAATAATGGGAAAAGAACACAACAGGCAAGCTTAAATGGATAAACCTGAAGTTCATTTGTGGTTTGTCGTAACTCCTCATATGGGCTTACCTGAAGTTGTACTATGACAGTTCAGATGTCTGAACTTTATTATAACAGTCACATATGAAACCCCACTATCATATTTATATTTTACTGGTAATGTAAATCTGCCCAGCCAACTATATAGTTACTGGATCACAATGCTGACAGTTATAAGAAATTAACATTGTACCTTTTCCTTAAACTTATACTTCATAACTACACACAGCATGTTCACAGAGGATATACCAACTGATCAAAGTCAATATCACTAATCTGCAAAAAGACTATGTAGATGCATTAAAGTGGTTCTGAGTTCAATTTTAACTAGAGAACACATACTACCAATCTTTGTTTTTATAAAACTTAATTATTAAATATAAAATGACTATGGCAAAAAAGGAAATTAGCCTCATTAAGATAGTCCAGATTACATGATTATTTCATATTATAAGAAAGTACTCTTTAGAACTATCCCTTCAATTTAGAAAAGAGGGTAGGGTGCCAAACTAGTAAAAGTATAGAAATCCAGAAGTAATAAAGAACGATTAAGCTTTAGTGAGTGTTGCTTTGTTTACTGAATCATCTATAAATCCCTAAAAAGATTTCTTTCAACCAATCATACTAAGTCATATACAAATTTGTATTCACATAAACTTTCTGATAAAATATAAGAAAATCAGAAATGTTATGACAAGGAATTTTCGAGATGGACCTGTGGATTAGAAATATCAGATTACTGGCGCACCTGGGTGGCTCAGTCGGTTAAGTGTCTGACTTGGCTCAGGTCATGATCTCACAGTTCATGAGTTCGAGCCCCGCATAGGGCTCTGTGCTGACAGCTCAGAGCCTGGATGAAGCCTGCTTTGGATTCTGTGTCTCCCTCTCTGCTCCTCCCCCACTCATGTTCAGTCTCTCAAAAATAAATAAACATTAAAAAAAAAAATCTTTAAAAGAAAAAAACGAAATAATCAGGTTACTTTCCCTAGGTTCCAAGGTTAGTATTCAAAACTCTCTGATAGTCTCAGAGTGTCCTTTCTAAAAACCACACTATATGGCAATTCAAAATAGTGTCAATTATACTATTAAGCAAATGAAAAGGAAAAGTACAAACTGGGAGAAAAAAATGCAAACCCTCTATCTGGTAAAGGACTTATACCCTCCAAACTCCAGAGTACGAAGATAAAAAATCTAATTAATAAAGTAAGCAAAAGACTGGAACAGATGCTTTAGCAAAGAATGCATACAATGACAAGCAAAGGAAAAGATGCCTAGCATCATTAATTACTGGAGAAATGCAAATTTAAATCATAACTAGGGTGCCTGGGTGGCTCAGTCGGTTGAGCATCTGACTCTTGATTTCAGCTCAGGGTTGTGGGATTGAGCCCCATACCAGGTTCGGTGCTAAACATATAGTCTGCTTAAGATTTTCTCTGACTCTCTCTCCCTGCCCCTCGTCTCTGCTCACGCTCTCTCTAAAAAATTAAAAAGAAAAATAAATTTTTAAATCATAACCAGCTTCCCCTTCATGCCTATGAGAATGGCTAAAATTAAAAGTCTGGTTTTACCAAGTATTGGTGAAGAAATGGAGCAATCAGAACTCTTACATACTACTGGTAAGAATAAGAATCTAGAATAGTACATCCATTTGGGAAACGATTTGACAGTTTCTTCAAAATTTAAACATATACCTACCATACAACCAACACATTCTACTCCTAGGTATTTGCTCAAACAAAATGAAAGCACATGTCTACACAAAGTCATGTTCATGAATGCTCATAGGTGCTTTATTTTTAATAGTCGAAAATGGTAATCAATAAAATATGGTATATTCATACAATATACCAACAGAAAGGAATATAACAACAGAAAGGAAAGGAATAGATTATGGATGAAAATAACAAAATAGATGAATCTCAAAATAATTAAGCTAAGTGAAAGAAACTAGACCAGAGAGGGAATAGGTAATACTATATGAATGCATTTATATCAAATCCTTAAAAATAAAAACTATAGTGACTTAGTAAGAGGAAGCCCATCAGTGATTATCTCGGGCAAGGCAGCGAGACAGGTTCGGAAATACTTTTGCAATCTTGATCATAGTGATGTTTCACTACTGTTTACATGTCAAACATCAAATTGTACAGTTTGTTGTATTGTCAATTAGGTATCAATAAAGCTATAAAAAAATAATACCTACAGATGGTCACTGGGAAGGTTTAATGCAAAATGTCTCCCTGAGAGTCTTTTAGGGCAGAGTACAACAAACTATAATTCATGGTCAAACCTCGCTAAATAAAGTTTTACTGGAATACTATCACCTTCATCCGTTTATGGGTTTCTTCATCGGTTTTCATTCTACAATGGCAGAGTTGAGTAGTCGCAACAAAGAGTAAATGGCCCATAAAACCTAAAGTATTTGCTACTTCTATTCTAGAGGGTTAAGGGATAGTCTATACCTTGAACTGACACTGGTATATAAAAATTCATGAAGGACTTAAGATCTGTGTATGTAAATTATACTTTAAGTTCAAAAAAGTAAAATGTCAGGCTCATGGTAAGCACTGTGTAAATGTTAGCTAGTATTAAGTGCTCAATAAATGTATTACATGATGAAAGCCTAAGTATCCTTTTTAAAATGGTACAATTAAACATAGCAAAACCTTTAACTATTAGCTAGTTATATGCTGTAAACTGTAGTGGTGAAAACAGTTGGCAGAGGAAAATGAACTTGAGGAAAGTACAAATGTACTAGAGAATCAAAATACCAAGCACCCAGGGACGCTTCAGTCAGTTAAGTAAACATCCAACTTTGGCTCAGGTCGTGATCTCACAGTTTGTAGGTTCAAGCTCCACACTGGGGTCTGTGCTGACAGCTCAGAGTCTGGAGCCTGCTTTGGATTCTGTGTTTCCCTCTCTCTCTGCTCCTCTCCTGCTCATGCTCTGTCCCTCAAAAAATGAATAAACATTAAAAACAAAATTTAAATACCAAGCACCCAAAGGTCAAGCAATCCTAGGCAAGTAACTCTGTCGGCCTCAGTAAGTCATGTGTCTTTAGAGGATTTTAGGGATCTTCTAAGCCCTCCCAGCTCTTCCTTCTGATGTTTTAGGTTTCTGTGTGATAACTTTAATGTTATAATGATTTGCTAAAGATTCTTCAATCACTGAATCCAGACAGCAATGGGGATCAAATATAAATAATCCAGCATGAAAAGGCCAAGCCATGCATTTAGGGAAATTGCTTACTTTCCAACAGAATAGTGAAATATACTTCCTATTTTACTGAGTTCATTATCTTTTTAATTCTGAAGTAATTCTGAAAAATTCTGAAGTAATCCATTAGTGCTTCAGAGATATTCCTGAACTGGTCAAAAAACCTAAAAAGCACAAATTTCTAAAATATGTAACATTTAATTAGAAAATAGGGGCGCCTGGGTGGCTCAGTTAAGTGTCTGACTCGGTTTTCGCTCAGGTCATGATCTCACAGTTCGTGAGTTCTAATCCCACACTGAGTCCTACATTGGGCTCCACGCTGGCAGTATGGAGCCTGCTTGGGTTCTCTCTTTCTCCTTCTCTCTCTCTCAAAATAGATGAACTTAAAAAAAAAAAAAATCTTTAATTAGAGAATAAAGAGACAATGAATTCATTTAAAATAATAATCTTAACATGAAATTGAGAGTTGTTCTCCCAAAAAACCTAACAAGGCAAAACCTAGATTTAACTATTTTGGTTTCAAAGGTTTAAATACATGGATATATCAAGCTCTTCCAGTCGTTAAACCGGAAAATAACATAAAGTTTGCCACTGGAGTAAGAGCTGCATCCTATAACTTCGTTATTATTTCTCCTTGGGTAATTTTATCTATTCTCTTGTTATTAAAAAGAAAGAACCATGTTCTTTGTTCTATGTTAAAAGAAAGAACCACAGTGGAAAACAAAACTAATGTTCATGAATATTCCATTCTCCTCCATTTCTAAGTGTGTGAAGGATCACACTCTTCTGCCCCCACTGAGTCAGGAGTGGCTACGAACTCGTCTTGGCCAATGAAAGGTGAACAGAAGTGTCACTTTTAAGCAGAATCACTTGGCTGACAGTGTCCCTGTCCTGCTGCAGCAGGCTCGAACCCTAATTTTGAGAGGAGAGTATCATGAGATAGTAGAGCCTCCATTAGTCTGAGTCTTCAGGTAGTTTCAATGAAAAATGCCTTCACATCTCTACCACTGCCCCAACCTCTGCCCTCACCGTGGGCATGAAGAAAGAGTGAGGAATAATTATTTTATGCCATTGACGTTTTTAATGTGGTTGGAACTCCAACATAACCTAATCTATCCTGACTAATACAGCTCCCAAATCGTGTCTAGATTTGATCTCCACTAAAAAACATGCATTAAGTTCCTTGCATGTATCAGGCACTGTGCTAGATACTGGTGAACAGCATGGAATAATCAATATGATTTCCTCTCCTGAGGAGCTCACAATCTATTTGAGGAAATAGACAAACTGCACCACAGGGTGTTAGGTGTCATCAGAGATATGAAAAGTATATCATGGTATCAAACGAAGGGATGCTCTTCATTGAGTTACATAAGCTAATCTTAGTAGTTCTGAAAGACACATTATCAAGAAATGCCATTCAAATGCTTACCTGTCATGAAAATCAGTTGTCTTTATTCCTTTGTCTCTATACTGTAGATGCGGCAATGCCCAAAACCCACCAGCAGTCACCCTAGTCAGAGCCAGGCTCACCATCAACGGACTAACAGATTCAGATTCAGATTGTATCTCTAGATACAATCTCCAGCAGTGCTGAGTCTTTCTCATGGGATTGATGCATTCTAGTACTTACCTTTCACAACACTTCAGGAGTTAGCCCTTTCTAAGTTTAAAAAAGGGGTAAGGACCAAACCTGCCAACAGGGAAGACTTTCACATTTACATTAGAATTGCACTGGAATTCTGTAGAATCTTGGACTTTTTTTTTTTTTTTCCTTAATTTTAGACAAGAAATATAAAGAATGCTCCCTGGGAAGTAGTCAATCAACCATTCTAAGTTCAGTCCAAGAAAATTTTATTGTTCTCGATCCTACTTTCCACAAATGCATAAATAAAATGCAGGAAATTCCCACTATGCTGAGTGCCCCTGGGTTGTATCATAGGACAGGAGAGGATGGGGTAGAGAAGTCTGCAGTTATTAAATACAAAGACAGATGCATGAGTTTTGTTTCATGGGGTGTGTGTGTGTGTGTGTGTGTGTGTGTGTGTGTGTGTGTGTAGAGTTAAAGCTTATGGCAATATAAAAATTCAGCACGACCTGGGAGATCTTCCTGTCACGAGATCTGTAGAAGTAGCTCAAAGACTGTGACAGGGAATCAGCAACACCATCTTCCTTAACTGGTGTTGTAGTCATTTCTTAATGGGGGGGGGAGGGGAGGACCACTTTCATGCCTTCCTGACCAACACTTAAATGGACAACATTGTAACTGCCAGATGCCACCTCACATCACCGAGTCCTACCTCTCCTATTTTACAGATGAGAAAATAAAATCCCGGGGAGACAGAATTACTCAAATTGCCCAGGTTGATTTGTTATCTGATGTGCTGTCCAATCTGTTAGCCAAATACTTTCTGGAGGACACATTGTTCCACATGTCCCATACTTCCGAATAGACCCAAGGCAGTGCCATCAGCCTACAGTGACTTTCTTTAAGGATAGCAGAGCCCTATTACACAAGATAATCCCTTTCTCATAGTCTCTTAGGGCTTTACCACAGCAGCTACGAGAAATGCCCCACTGCTGAGTGCTTTAGTGACCCCAATACTAGTGGCAGCCTCTTTTATCCATATTGCTGTAGGCATATTTCCAGAATATTCCAAATGACTCTAAATGCTTTCTTTTAAAAAAGTGTGTTACTTCCTTCTCTAGAGGACGGAATCTTTATTGTAACTAGATATCTTGGCAATGAGAATGAAGAAAATGAACATAGTGCTAGTCATCTAGGCTCAAAGATATCTAATCTTGGCAATGAGAATGAAGAAAATGAACACAGTGCTAGTCATCTAGGGTGAAGTCCTAGATTTCCCAGCTGCCCTTGCAGCAAGACATGCATATTTGACTAGAGCACAAAGACGAAGAATATGACGATATGACGAAGGAATGGTTGTGTGATGCAGTGTCAGCTTTGGCCCATGGAGACTTTAAGGTTCTGCTCAGCAGCTGTGGACTGCCCAACCATGGACTTACCAGGTGAGAGAATTAGACTCTTGGTTAAAATCACGATGCATAGTGGTGTCAGAGGAAGGCAGATCTATCGAAACAGTTGATCCTAATGAATCTGCATTTTAAGCCCCGCAGGTGAGCCTGATGGAGGAGTCTCCATATAATCACACTAAAATAAAACAATGTATTTAGCTTAATTTCAAAAAGCAACAAAAAAAGTCACTACAGAGGATGCTTAAGGAAAATATCTGGACAGAAGTGAATGGAAAGAAGGCAGAAGAGGAGAATGTAAGGCCATGTGTCAGCTAGAAAGACCAACAAAGATCCATAAACTAACCCCTACTGTCCATTTATTTTTATGTGGTTCATCTTTCTCAAAACAAGACTGAAGAAATTACATGTTTCTAGCTTCCTTGATTGCAAAAAGTGAGAAAAGCACTTTTGAAAATACAACTGAGTAGAATTCTAAAGCATTTTTACCTCATCTTGCAGAAATCTGCAACCCCTATCATTTATGTCTGTACTGTTCTCACCATCCAGATCTCTGCAACCAAAACACAACCTAAACTTGTTCACTTAGCCTACCCTCTCCTTTTTTTTTTATTTTTGAGAGACAGAGAGACAGTGAGAGAGAGAGAGAGAGAGAGAGAGAGAGAGAATCCCAAGCAAGTGCCATGCTCAGCACAGAGCCTGACATGGGACTCAATCCCAGGACCATGAGATCATGACCTGAGCCAAAATCAAGAGTCGGATGCTCAACCAACTAAGCCATGCAGGCACCCCAGCCCACTCTCTACTTCTTAATTGTTGATTAAGTGTGAAATCATCACTAGTTTCAGGATATGCTGTTCTTGAACTACAAATCTGAGGCCTTCAAAGTTTTCTTCTTTGGAAGAGCACTTTATCTCTCAGTCTTTTCTAACAAATGCCTAGAAGTATGTATTCATGATGGGTTTTTTTCTATATTATAATTCTTTGATGTCTTGGGGCCTTGTGGACCAGCAGAGAGCCTGCCTCTCCCAGGGTTAGCTAGTTCTGAGAGACTGCAAACAACCTGCTGAAAGCACATCTTGGATAGGCAAACCAACCAATTCAGAATCCTTAACCATCCCTTTTTGCAGGCATTTTTAAGGCTCCTGCAGTCTAAGTCACTATCTTCCTGCCCTAAATCACCCATGGCCAGGTACTAAACAAATAGGGACCACCCCCATAGCCCAACGCCCACTGAAATAGGTCAAACTAACCAATCCTAAGCTTGCTCTGCTTGCCTGTACTGCCTTGGCCATTCCTTCTTGCAAAAACCACAATAAAGGCTCTAGCCCATGCTTATCCCTTGCTCCTTCTGCCTCTTGACCAACCCTGGGGCTTCCCCATGTGGTCCTGCATGGGGTGGATGCTCCCTCCTCTTGGGATCTATGAGTAACAAACCATCTTTTCAATGGTGATCATCTTCTGGTGTATTGGCCTTACCATACCTGATAAAAACAACAATCTTGGGTACACTTTAAAATAGAATATGAACGAATCACTGAAATTTCCATATCAGAAGCTTAAGAAAATCAGAAGGTCAAGAAAACAAATTCATAATGGATAAAATTTCTCCTATAATATATCTGAAAGTAATACTGCCTCTCGAAAATAACGCATGGCTTGTAGGTTTAATCAGTGAGATCACAGAGTAGACCATGCAAACATCTATAATTATTACCTTGCTTTTCCAGGTGTGCTCTACAAGCGTATATCAATAAAACAGCTTTGTTATCTTCAGAAATTCCAGTGTGGAAAGTCTTTCAAAATGCCCTCCAAAAATGATGGAGCCGACCAAAGAGTATCTACATTGGAAGTTCAGTGTTTTATAATTAAGAAGAGTATAATAACTGGAAATTCTGGACTGATGATATAAAGAGATGATAATTATTGCAAAGGGGTTTAACACATGAATCATGTGCACTACTATACGGATGACCAGAACATTTGCTAATTTAGACAAGAGTCTGTTAGACTCTCAGATGACATTCTTTGGAGTGTTTTGACACCAGTGAACCAAAAATTCACTGAACAATTAAAAGCTTATTTTCATATTTCAGCATCAGAAGACATGTCTTTGTATAGTGCCATCGATTATCTGTGTTTCCTTGGTCAAGTTATTATACTTCTCTGTATTTAGACTATGGGATCTCTAAAAGCCTATATAGTTCAACTCAAATAGTAGAATGATTAGGAAAATGGGGGAAAAGTCAAACTTTAGTACTTTTATCAATGTCCCACTCCCTCTACTACTAACCTGGGCACTTTTCAGTTTATGTGGGCGAATTGAGGCAACTGAAAATGGTAACAGATTAAAAAAAAAAAAAAGGGCAATAGGCATATGTTAATATGTTGTTACACTGACCATTCTGCCTGGGCAATTGGGGATACAAAATCCAGACTGGAGCACCCAAAGTGTCTCAGGATTCACAAACTGAGGAAGATTTAAAGATGTAAAATGGGGGCACCTAGGTGGCTCAGTGGGTTGAGTGTCCGACTCTTGATTTCAGCTCAGGTCATGACAATCCCAGGGTCGTGGGATAGAGCCCCATATCGGGGCTCCGTGCAGCCGGGAGCCTGCTTGGGATTCTCTCTCCTCCCCTCCCTCTCTTTCTCTCTCTTAAAATAAATAAATTTTTTAAAAAGAGATGTAAAATGGAACAGTAGGTTTTGTTTGTAATTCAACACAGCATTTTAGTCTGTATAAGGCTAAGGACAGGAAGACTGTACGGAAGTCAGATATAAGGAAGATTTTAAAAATCCCTTTAAGTGAGTTATTAAGTAATTGGAAAGTCATTGTAAATTCAGTGTTGAAGAGGGAGACTACAAATAGCTATAGACTAATTCCTCAGAGCACTTCTTCTGCATATTTAGAAAAAAACTGAATTTTAATAATTTTTGACTAATAGATACTTTGAAGGTCAAGAAAGCACTGGAGATAATATTTAAGATTCTTGCTCATGAGGGTTAAAGGAGAGTTATGAAAGACAAGAAGAGGCCACGAGGTACAGTGATCAGTGACTGCCACTGTGGAAAATGGGATAAGAAAAGCAGGATCAACATTCTAATTTAGGCTGGGGATCAAAAAAAAAAAATAAAAAGTGAATCTAAGTATAGTTTATGTAATTGATAATGTCTTCCAACCATGCATTTTATATTTTGGTAAATACTATTTACATGAACTTCAGAGTAGAATGTTCCTGATTGGTTCGTTGGTCCAAAGTTTTTTTTACAGAAGATTTTTACTCAGATTTTTATACAGAAATACTAATCCTAAAAAGTGAAGCGTGGCAGAAGAGACCAGGCCCCCAGAAAATGCCACTTTGGCATAAGGATTAATTTGAACTAAAGGGACTTTAAAAAGAGCAGGTGCCCGAAAGGTACTCTAATCTCTCTTTTTTCTTCCTGAAAGCAGACGAGAAAACCCCCATAGGAGAGATGTCCTCTCTCTACCAGGAGGAAAGAAACATTCCTATCACCACGGACAGGAATTGAAGCTGGGAGAATTCTCTATAAACAGACCATACAAAATAACTCTTATTTTCCTTTAGCCTCCCCATATATTTTAGTTATTTTCCCACAATGCCCTCCCTTTGTTCAACCTGGTATAAAAGCACTTAGGTTTTGTCACTTCTTTGGGTGTTCATTTTCTTATGAGGACTCCTGTGTCAGGTAAAACTTAGGTGACATAAATTTCTGCTGTTAATCTGTCTCGGATTGATTTTTTTTTTTTTTTCTTTTTTTAATTTTCAGGCTCTGCTGAAAACTCTAAGAAGGCAGAGATAAAGTTTTGCCTCCCCTACAAAAGCAATCACTTCAGTGAATACGGGAAGACAAAATTATATTAGTTCTAAATGGACAAACTTGTTTTTACTTTCTTTTTTTTTTTTAAATGTTTATTTAGTTATTTTGAGGGGGAGCAAGGGGAGGGGCAGGGAGAGGGAGAGAGAGAATCCCAAGCAGGCTCCACAGAGCCCCAGGTAGGGCCTGAACTCACAAACCATGAGATCATGACCTGAACGAAACCAAGAGTTTGATGCTTAACTGACTGAGCCACCCAAGCGCCCCAAGAGACCACTATTTAAAACATTGCTGGCCTATAATAAATGGGTTCATTTATGTAACAACAACAAAAAGAAGATCAGAGACATCTCTTGCTACCTCTTAATTTAGTAGTATTTATTAAAACTTTTTGAAAAGCTTACTGAAGACTTCAGTGTCTTAGTATATATTTCAGTCCTGTGTTAAGAGCCATCTTCAAACAGGTAGGGGGTAAGAGACGGTTGCCCAACACAAAAATTATATTGAGGTGCATCGGTATTTTGTTTTTTTTTTTTTTTTCAACGTTTATTTTTGGGACAGAGAGAGACAGAGCATGAACGGGGGAGGGGCAGAGAGAGGGAGACACAGAATCGGAAACAGGCTCCAGGCTCTGAGCCATCAGCCCAGAGCCTGACGCGGGGCTCGAACTCACGGACCGCAAGATCGTGACCTGGCTGAAGTCGGACGCTTAACCGACTGCGCCACCCAGGCGCCCCGAGGTGCATCGGTATTTTGTAGCTACATTCATTTGATGCAATAAGAAAGCATTTGGAAGGCCTGTACCCAAGAATCACTGTAGTTCCTAATCTGAAGAGTTTAGCTTAAACTGCCCGGCCACATTTATGGAAAACATTTGGCCAACTCCTCCCTGTTACCCCTGCCAAAGTTTCCAAGTATAGAGACCCAACAAAATTCCTTGACCATCTTTCTCATCTCTAACACAACAGTAAAAAACTAGTCACAGGGCCACACCTTAAGTTAGTCATATCAACTGGCCAGCCCTGCCTACTGTTTTGCAATCAAGGAGTATTTCTAAACTTTCACAATTAAAGATCATTCAATGTTGTAACTACATAAGGCAAATATGTTTAGCCATGGGGAACTTTTTGGAGTGGCCTTCAGTTTGCTTCATTACATCATGACCACTTAACTCAAATGGTATGAGCTAGGATTCACTAAGAGGTCAAATATTCAAAGCAAACATAGTTAATGATGTAGCTCCCTAAGCCCCAAGTGAAAGCCAAATTATTTCTGTGTTAACTTCCTTATATATTAAGACTCCATCTCTGGAAATCTTATTTATAAGGTGAGACTAGTAATTTTCAACTACCTCATTAATTTACCCCTAATCTTTTTAACAGCTCGTGTGTACTTGCTGAATGGTACTAAACATCCAGGAATCCCTTTTAGAGATCTTAAAATTCTGCTTTCTGTCCCGGCACAGCTCAACCTTTGCATTTAGGGAAAAGTGCAAGCACATTCCATCTAGGCCAATGTGTACCAGAGTCTGACAAGACTGATTATGTCTCTTTCCTGGCTGCATAGGTCTGTTACAGCTGGACAAAAAAATAAGAGGTGATACCCAGGGAGAAAATTACTCATGACTTTGCTTTCCCAAGCCTCCAAATAACCAGCATTTTTGCTGGAAGCTTAAAAACACAAATGTGCCAATAAAATCTTTTATTTACCTGCAGTGAAATCCAATCATAATAGTTAAATATGATATTATTTAACAAGAAGAATAAGGCAAAGTCAACAACCCTCCTAGGTGAGGGGTGTAAAATCTTCACGGAAATCTGTAGCAACAATGAAGATTCCTGCAGAATGACTATCACATGGTAAGGCAACCTTTAGAATTTATGACTTTGTCAAGAAGCAATACTACTATTCATAAGTGTCTGTGAAACAGCAGGAAGTATTTCAAAAGAAGCCTGACTTCAAAAGATGACTTTTCAAACGAACTTTTGGTTTTCTGTAACCAAAAGGGAAAAAAGAAAAAAAAAAAAAAAAAAAGCTGAGCCCAGGGCAGATTATCCTCCTTTCTGTGAGGGACTGACATACATAAATTTATTTGCATATCTGAGGCAGAAAAGTCTGTTCTTGAATAAATGAGTATTTAGGTTAATATACATAGGTTAATTCTTCAATACTTTTTCATATGTAATAAGCTGTTGGTGAAAAAAACACTGCCTAGCAGACAGACCTGTGTCCCCCCCACTCATTTGCCAGCTGGGTGACCATACCTTCCACAGTTGATGCATCTGTAGCGTGAAGGATGGTCTCTCACTCTGAACACTCTCCCATCCAGATTCTCTATTGCCGACTGAGCTTCTTACCAGCAATGATTGAACAGGGTAACTTTTGCTATCACTTCCATATTTAAACTTTCCAAAAGTCACCATCTTTTTAAATGCCCACACTCCACCCACCCCACCAGACAGAGCTCAAATTTTCATAAATTAGAGCAAGGAGAATATGCACCCCCTTCAAAGAGGGGCATTATGCTCCCAAATTGTCAACTGAAAGCAAATGCCAGGGAAACAATCTATTGTGGTGTGGAGTGGGGCAGGGCCAGGAGTGGGGTTAGGCCTTGGGTTAAGGAGGGAGGCAGGATTCAAGAGTAGCTTTCCCAAATCTTCCCCGGGGTGCAGGGGTTGTTAAGGACTCACCTAGGAGATCACCCTACCTGAAGAATAGAATTTCACTCAGAAAGAAGGGTCTCAGATCCAAGGTGGGTGATGAAAAACATTCTGAAAAGGCACCTGGTTGCTAGCCTTGGTTGTGTCACTATCTAGGAGGGTCACTTGGGGGCAATCATTCAACTTCTGTGCTCCTCTGTGAAATGTTAAAGCTGGTTGAGAGGAGCTGGCCCCTGCCCCCCCCCCCCCCCCACTCCTCCCACTCTTCCTCGTGTATTATAACTTGTCATCATTCAGAGTTAAAACTCCAGGAAAAGCCCCCATGGCTGTTTCACCTCTGGTCAGGGGAGGGAGGGAAAGAGAGAGAGCACGTTGGAGTGGAGAGGGCCACCTTTCCATCTCTTAAAAATGAGATGCTTTCTGCAGACTTAGTAGAGGCATCTAACCAGGGTTATTTATTTACGCATTTCTCGATCTTGTCCTGCTTTTAAACCCTTCAACTACTACTGCCCCTTACCGTTGTCGTGATCCCACTGGGGTCCACCCAGCCACGTCCCTTTCCGTGTGGCTACCTGAGTTAGCCGCCGGCTCTCGACGGAGGCCGCAGCCCGCCACTTACCGGCGATGTCCCATAGCTGCAGGCGCACCAGCGTCCGGCTGTCCCAGTTGAGGACCTTGAGGGCGAAGTCCACCCCGATGGTGGCCCGGTAGTGCTGGGAGAAGAGCTGGTGGACGTAGCGCTTGATGATGCTAGTCTTGCCCACGCCGAGCTCGCCGATGACCAGCACCTTGAAGAGGTGCTCGCGGGTCTCGGGCGCGGCGGCCGCCGCCGTCCCCAGGACCGGGTCCCCGGCTGCCCCGCCCGCCATGAGCGCCCCCGGCCCCGTTCCAGCCGGCCGGCTGCCCCCCGCGAGCTCGGGCTCCGCGCCGGGGTCGCCGCCCTGCCGCGTCTTCCCCGCGCGCCCGCGGAGCCCCCGTCGGCCGTCGCAACGTCCCGAAGCCGGCCGCCCTGCGCCCGGGCCACCGCCCGACGGGTCACAGGACCCGGAACCTGCCGCGGCGGCAGCCGAGCGGGGCGGGGAAAGGGCCGGGGACTGGCCGGCGGGGGAGGACCCTGAGGGGAGGCCGCTTCCCTCCGCCGCCTGCGCTCTGGGCGGGCGGCCGGGCGGGAGCCGGGAACTTCCTTTCCCGGGGCGTCCCCTCCTCGCAGGGGCGCGCGGAGCCCGGCCGCCCCCTGCTGGCCCTGGGCGGTTCGAGGTGGGCCTGAAAAAGTGCGGAGGCCACGGAGCCAGCTCGCGAAAGCCGGGGTCGGGCGGCGCAGGCGCGGGGGTAGTGGTCCGGGGGCGCGGCTCTGGCCGGGGGTTAAACCTCCTTCCAGCCTCTTCCCCGAGAGGGTTTAACACCTGGAGTTCCCGCCTGCGATTTCTCTCTTGCGGCCCTTTGGGAAAGGGAATGGCAGATTGACTCTGAACTTGGCAAAGGACTTATAAACTTATAACGCTTTAGTATTTAAATGAAGGAGTGGGTCTGAAGAAGAAGACCGAGGATCTGTAAAACAATCCTATTTAAGCCTTCAGCTACCAGAGGCTGTGACATAAACCCCAGGAATTGATTGAGAAGTAATAGGTAGTTTTGAGAGCTTTTATTTAAAGAACAAAGATAGGAAGCTTTGCCTTGCTGTGTTTATAAAAGCGAGGGAAGCCCCCCACCCGTAATATTTAGAAACACCTGGAGCCGACAATGTTCTGGCAGCGTCCTTAAATAAACTAAAGAAGCTGTTCACTCTGCTATAATCTGACAATCTTTGAAAAATGTTTTTCAGAGGTGGAGGCGTCTTAAAATTTAGACATCAAGGTGGGAGTAAAACCTTTACTAAAATAGCTATTGAAAAAAGCATGGATATGTCTTTAAACAAGTTTTATGGCCTGCCAGCATATGGCTTGTATGTTCACCCAACTAGAGAGTCCTTTCAATATGTCTCCAGCTTGAGGAAAGAGGAAATCCTCTATTTATTGCCATAAGTGCAGCATATTGTTCCATACATACATATCACCATAGATTTTTACAGGTTCCTCCTTCTCTAACTCTCTTAGGTTCCCACTGACATTAGAAATAGAATTGTGGTGCTAAAACTCATAGGCGGCAAATGGCTTAAAGTTAAAAATGGTCACAGCTAAAAGCAGGAAAATGGCTCGAATCCAGTGCTTCTCAAACTTGAGTGTTAAGAGTTTGTTAAGACAAATGACTATGCCTACCCCCAGAGGGGTTCTGGTCCCCCAGAACTGGGGTGCAGTCAGCTAATTTACATTTAAACAAGTTCCCGGGTGATGCTGACGCCTTAAGTGTAGGAGCACAGTGGTTTAGATCGGTGCATGCCTCTCAAACTTAAAAGTGCATATGAATCATCTAGGATCTTACGAAAGCAGATTCTGATTGAGTACATGTGGGGTGGGGGCCGAGATTAAGAATTTCAAATAAGTTCCCAGGTGATGTGAATGGTTTGAGTGGACCACACTTTGGTTAGCAGGATTTAGATGAGAATTTAGTCGTTAGCACACTTGCTCTGCATTCCTGAAGTTATAGACTACATGTAATCCCCGACATTTGTATGTTGAAATCCTAACCCCCAACATAATGGTGTTAGGAGGTGGACCGAAGGTGATTTGGTCATGCAGGTAGAACTCTCATGCATGAGATCAGTGCCCTTATGAAAGGGGCTTCAGAAAGTTCTCTCCCCTTCCACCCAGTGAGGACACAGAAAGAAAACACAGGCCTGTAACCCAGGAAGTGGATTTCACCGGAAACTGAATCTGCTGACACCTTGAACTTGGACTTCTCAGATTCCAGAACTGTGAGAAATGTTTGTTGTTTAAGCCACTCACTCTAGGTTAATGTTGTAGTAATTATGATAGTAATTTGTTGTATCAGCCCAGACTAAGACATCTAGGGAGCTGGCTAGTGAGCTTACTCAGACATTCTGGCTTAATCTTTCAGAAGGAGAGCCCAGGAAGCTATATTTAAAAACAAACAAACAAAAAAAATGAGATGACCGTGGCATGCTCTTGACTTGCAGAACTACTGACTTAAAAATAATACCAGGTAATGTAAATAAGTGCCGAATAACATCCGCTCATGCAACCCCAAACTGGAAAAGGCTGAGAGTTGGGTTGGGCAAATGGAAAAGTCTTCAGAATCCTGGGCTGGTATTTCAGTGTGGAAGCAAGTGTTTTTCATCTATCAAATGAAAAGAAAATAATACAAGTAATCTGAGACTTGTGACTGAATAAATGACTCTTTAACATTTCCATTTGCTACACAGAGGAATGGCCTGCTTGGAAAATCCCCCAGTGATGCTCTCACACATTCATCGTACCTTTCATCCTTACTACGCTCTTTATCTGGAATATGTTCCAAACCATTACCTCATCCAAGACTCTCCCAGGTAAACTCCTCCTCATCATTCAAATGCTGGATCAGCGGATTACCTGCTCTTTTCACTCCAAATTTCCCTGGCAGATTTACACATTCGTTTATTTAGAAATGCTTTTTTTTTTTTAATTTTTTTTTCAACATTTATTTATTTTTGGGACAGAGAGACAGAGCATGAACGGGGGAGGGGCAGAGAGAGAGGGAGACACGGAATCGGAAACAGGCTCCAGGCTCTGAGCCATCAGCCCAGAGCCTGACGCGGGGCTCGAACTCACGGACCCGCGAGATCGTGACCTGGCTGAAGTCGGATCGTGACCTGGCTGAAGTTGGACGCTTAACCGACTGCGCCACCCAGGCGCCCTAGAAATGCTTTTTATATAGAAAGCTAATGATCGTGCCAAGAAATGTTCTAGATACTCCAAGTACAACAGTGAGTAGAACGGACAAGATTCTTACTCTCAAGGACTTTATATTGTAGTGGAAGCTAGGTAGAATATTAAAAAGCAATCAAATGAGATAATTTCAGATAGATGCAGATTTTACAAAGAAAACTAGAGAAAAATGCCATGTAGTGAGTGATCATTGAATGAAGAATAAAAGCTACACTAATCAGCAGGACTGTTCTAAAGGAAATATTGAAAGTAGATATCAAGTGTCATTTGTTTCCCCCACACAAATAACCAACTGATGCAGAAATATTCACCTCCTTGGTCTTAATTCAAGTGCTCCTATGAGAATGGGTCTGTTCTGGGTTCCCGGGTGGCTCAGTGGGTTAAGCATCTGACTCTTGGTTTGGGTTCAGCTCATGATCTCACAGTTCATGAGTTCTAGCCCCACGTGTGGCTCTGTGCTGACAGCACGGAGCCTGCTTGGGATCCTCTCTCTCCCTCTCACTCCCTGCCCTTCCTCTGCCCTCTCTCTCTCAAAATAAATAAATAAACATTAAAAAGAAAAGAAAGAAAAAGTCTGTTTTCACTCTCTCCTTCCATCAGTCTATGTGTCTATACTTGGACCCATTCTTACGTGTATTAACTATTATAGCTTTATTATAAATCTTTTCAGGCAAGTCAAATCCTCTCATTTTGTAATTCTTTTTCAAGTTTGCTATAGCCATTCTTGTTCCTTTACATTTCCAGATAAATCTTAGCATTGACATCTCAGTTTTCACAAACACACCTGCTGAGACTTTTATTGGAATTACATTGAATTCATAGATTAATTTGAGAAGAATTGAAAATACATAGTCTTCAAAAATATTGATGTGGTATATCTAGCATTAATGTATGTCTTAATATCTTACAATAATATGTCAAGTTCTTGAATTGTTTATAGTTGGTTTATAACAATGAAAATAAAACATTTGTGGAGAATGAATTTAGCTTCAATGACTATGATAATTCTAAAAATTAACTTACAGAGTTGGCATTTTTTTAATGTATAGAAACATATTGTTTTTTTTCTGACTTTCCAACTCATATATTTTATTCCTTTTTCATATTTCAATTCACAGGCTAGGGCTTCCAATATGATTTTGAATAAAAATGGAGATAGTAGGCAACCCAGTTTTTGAGAGAAAGTTTTCAGCATATCCCCATTAATTTAGTTTAATGGGCTTTTTGTTTTAGAATAGTATTAGATTTACGAAAAAGTTCAAAGATAGTACAGAGAGTTCCTATATACCTCATATCTGGTTTCCCTTGTTGCAAATATCTTATATTAGTTATGGTACGCTTGTCACAATTAATGAACCAACATTTATACAATTAATAAAGTCCCTGCTTTATTCAGATGTCCTAGTTTTGACCTAATGCCCTTTTTCTGTTCTGGGATCCCAGCCAGGGTACCACATTGCACTTAGCCTTCTTCAGCTTTGACAGTTTCTCAGACTTTCCATGTTTCTAATGGCCTCGATTGACAATTTTGAGGAGTCCTGGCTAGGTATTTTGTAGACTGTGCCTCAGTTGGGCTTCTCTGACATGTTCCTCATGATACCAGTTATGGGTCTGGGGAGGAAGACCACAGAGAAGTGCCACTCTCATGTCACGTCAAGGGTATATACAATCAACATGTCAACGCTGTCGATGTTGACCTAGACCACTTGGCTGAGGTAACATGTCAAATTTCTCCACTCTAAAGCTGTTTGTTCCCCACCCCCTCCCTTTCCGTAGTGTTCTTTTTGGAATGAAATCACTGTGAACAGCCAGCACTTAGGGAGTGGGGAGTTCCGTGCCACAGCCTTTAGGGTACAATCGCTACATAAATCCTTTGGAATTCTTCCACATTGTAGATTTGTCTCTTCTCTCTCATTTATTTATTCAGTCATTTCTTTTTTTTTTTTAACGTTTATTTATTTTTGAGACAGAGACAGAGCGCGAGTGGGAGAGGAACATAGAGAGAGGGAGACAGAATCTGAAACAGGTTCTGGGCTCTGAGCTGTCAGCACAAAGCCCAATGCTGGGCTCGAACCCACGAACCATGAGATCATGACCTGAGCCGAAGTCAGATGCTCAACCGACTGAGCTGCCCAGGTGCCCTTATTCAATTATTTCTTTATATCAGTTTATCTGGATTGGTATTAGGATAATTCTGAATTTATAGGAAGGGATAGGAAGTGTTCCTTCTACTGCTATTTTCTGTAAAAGATTGTGAAGACCTTGCATTATTTTTTCTTTAAACATTTAGTGGAATTCACCAGTGAAATTACATAGGTCTGGTGCTCTATTTTTTGGAAGTTTATGAACTATTGATTCAATTTCTTTAATAGATAGACAGATATTCAGGTTATCCAATTATCCCTGTGAGGGTTGGTATAAGGAAATGGTCCATTTCATTTAAACTATCAAATTTGTAGCCATAAAGTTGTTTATAGTATTCTTTTCTTATTCTTTTCACGGGCTCTGTAATGATAGTGATGACTCCTTTTTCATTTTGCATATTAGCCATTTGTCTACTTTTTCCTTGGTTAATGAGGCTCTGTGTATGGATTTTGTTGTTTGTTCATTTAAGAAAACAACTTGGTTTTATTAACTTTTCTCCTTTGATTTCATTGTTTTCCGCTATAATTTTTATTATTAAGTTTTTCTATTTACCTTAGGCTTCATTTACTTTACCTAGCTTGCTGAGGTAGAAGATTAGGTTTTATTTTTTTTATTATTATTTTTTTATTTTTTTAATATATGAAATTTATTCTCAAATTGGTTTCCATACAACACCCAGTGCTCATCCCAAAAGGTGCCCTCCTCAATACCCATCACCCACCCTCCCCTCCCTCCCACCCCCCATCAACCCTCAGTTTATTCTCAGTCTTTAAGAGTCTCTTATGCTTTGGCTCTCTCCCACTCTAACCTCTTTTTTTTTTTCCCTTGCCCTCCCCCATGGGTTTCTGTTAAGTTTCTCAGGATCCACATCAGAGTGAACACATATGGTATCTGTCTTTCTCTGTATGACTTATTTCACTTAGCATAACACTCTCCAGTTCCATCCACGTTGCTACAAAGGGCCATATTTCATTCTTTCTCATTGCCATGTAGTATTCCCTTGTGTATATAAACCACAATTTCTTGGGGCGCCTGGGTGGCGCAGTTGGTTAAGCGTCCAACTTCAGCCAGGTCACGATCTCGCGGTCCGTGAGTTCGAGCCCCGCGTCAGGCTCTGGGCTGATGGCTCAGAGCCTGGAGCCTGTTTCCGATTCTCTGTCTCCCTCTCTCTCTGCCCCCCCCCCCCCCCGTTCATGCTCTGTCTCTCTCTGTCCCAAAAATAAATAAACGTTGAAAAAATAAATAAATAAATAAACCACAATTTCTTTATCCATTCATCAGTTGATGGACATTTAGACTCTTTCCATAGTTTGGCTATTGTTGAGAGTGCTGCTATAAACATTGGGGTACAAGTCCCCCTCTGCATCAGTACTCCTGTAACCCTTGGGTAAATTCCTAGCAGTGCTACGGCTGGGTCATAGGGTAGATCTATGTTTAATTTTTTGAGGAACCTCTACACTGTTTTCCAAAGTGACTGTACCAGTTTGCATTTCCACCAACAGTGCAAGAGGGTTCCCATTTCTCCACATCCTCGCCAGCATCTATAGTCCCCTGATTTGTTCATTTTGGCCACTCTGACTGGTGTGAGGTGATATCTGAGTGTGGTTTTGATTTGTATTTCCCTGATGAGGAGTGACATTGAGCATCTTTCATGTGCCTGTTGGCCATCGGGATGTCTTCTCTAGAGAAGTGTCTATTCATGTTTTCTGCCCATTTCTTCACTGGATTATTTGTTTTTTGGGTGTGGAGTTTGGTGACCTCTTTATAGATTTTGGATGCTAGCCCTTTGTCCGATATGTCATTTGCAAATATCTTTTCCCATTCTGTTGGTTGCCTTTTAGTTTTGTTGATTGTTTCCTTTGCTGTGCAGAAGCTTTTTAAGAAGATTCGGTTTTAGAACTTTCTTCTTTTCAAACATGAATTTAGTGCTATACATTTACTTCTAAGCCCACCTTTCATTGCATTCCATAGTTTGATAAGCTGGAGTTTCTTTAATTTAGTTCAAAGTAAATTTTAAGTTTATCTTGATACTCCTTTGACCCATGTATTATTAGGAATTATGTTAATTTCCAAATATTTTGGGATTTCCCAGCTATCTTTATGTCACTGGTTTCTAGTTTAATCCTACTGTAGTCCAAGGACATAACTGAGTGATTTCTATTCAGTACGGCAGCCACTGGCCACATGTAGCAACTTAAATTTCAATTAATTAAAGTTAAGGTTTGAAAGTATTCCCTCAGTCACTAGCTATACTTCCAGGGCTCAACAGCCATGTGTGTTTAATGGCTATGGTAACGGTTTGACGTAGATAAAGATCATTTCTATCACTGCAGCAATTCCCCCGCTTTTACAGAGATAAAGTGAACATATAACATTGTGGCATCTGAGCCTCCAGTTAAAACAAAAATAGGCAAAAAAAAAAAAAAAAAAAACCATATAACATTGTGTAGGTTTAAGATATATGGCGTGCTGAGCTGATAAACTTATATATTGAAAAAGGATTACTTCTGTAGCATTAGGAAACATCTCCATCACTTCACATAATTACCATTTCTTTTTCTGTGGTGAGAACATTTAGGATTTACTCTCTTAGCAACTTGCAAGTATATAATACAGAATTGTTAATGATAGTCATCATGCTGTACATTAGATCCCCAGGACTTATTCTTCTTATAGCTGGGAGTTTATACCTTTTGAGTTTATACCTTTATACTCCCTCATAACTACTATTCTACTCTGTTTCTAGGAGTTTGGCTTTTTTAGAATTCACATATAAACGATACCAAGCAGTATTTGTCTCTTCCTGCCTGACTTATTTCACTTAACATAATGCCCCCAAGATCCAACCATATTGTCGCAAATGGCAAGATTTCCTTCTTTCTCATGGCTGAATGTGTGTGTATGTGTGTGTGTGTGCGTGTGACATTATCTTTATCCGATCATCCATTGATGGACACTTAGATTATGTCCACATTTTGGCTATTCTGAATAATACTACAATAAATGTAGGTATTTCTTTTCTTTTCCTTTAGAAATATTCCCTGAAACGGAATTGCTAGATCATTTGGTAGTTCTATTTCAGACAATACCATTATAGAACATGACAAAAGAGGATATCTTTATGATTTCAGGATAAGTTAGGATTTTTTAAACAATAACAAAACTGACAGTTATAAAGGAAATTATGCTAAGTTAAACTACATAACATTTAAATTTTTCTCTTAAATAAGCCAGTAAGAGAGTAAAACGTAAGTTAACAGAGTAGGGAAATATATTTACTACACAATAAAAACAAAAAAACTCTAATTTGAAATATGTAAATAATTTATAAAACTCATTAAGAACATACATATGACAAAATAGAGGAATGGGAGAACAAGACTTGTAAAGACACTTCATAAAAACAGGCTCCAAATAGGGGTGCCTGGGTGGCTCGATTGGGTGAGTTTCTCACTCTTGATTTCTGCTCAGGTCATGATCTCATAGTTTGTGAGATTGAGCCCTGCATCTGGCTCTGTGCTGATAGCAAGGGGCCTGCTTGGGATTCTTGCTCTCCCTCTCTCTGCCTCTCCCCTTCCCCTGCCCCTTCATGTGCTGCTCATGCTTTCTTTCTCTTTCAAAATAAATAAACAGAAACAAAGAGGGTCCAAATAGCCAACAAACATATGCAAACGTGATCAGTCTCATCAGTCAGCAGGGAAATGATCATTTAGACCACAAATCAATCTTTTCACACTTCATAGATTGGCTAAAATTAAAAAGTGTCGGGGCACCTGGGTGGCTCAGTCAATTAAGCATCCAACTTCAGCTCAGGTCATGGTCTCATGGTTCATGGGTTCAAGCCCCGCATCAGGCTCTTTGCTGACAGCTTGGAGTCTGGAGCCTGCTTCTGATTCTGTGTCTTCCTCTCTCTGCTCCTCCCCTGCTTGTTCTCTCTCTCTCTCTCTCTCTCTCTCTCTCTCTCTCTCTCTCTGTCTCTCTCAAAAATAAATAAACATTAAAAAAAAAGCACTGACAGTACCAATTGTTGGCAAAACTATAGAGGCCCCAGAGCTCACATGTATTGCAGTTGGGAGTGAAAATTTGTACAACTATATAGAGAAGTTTTTTCCTTGTTTTTTTTTTTTTTAAGTCCATTTATTTATTTTTGAGAGAGAGAGAGAGAAAGCAAGCAGGGCAGAGAGAGAGAGAGAGAGAGAGAGAGAGAGAGAGAGAGAGAGAAAGAGAAAGAGAAAGAGAAAGAGAAAGAGAAAGAGAAAGAGAAAGAGAAAGAGAAAGAGAAAGAGAAAGAGAAAGAGAAAGAGAAAGAGAAAGAGGATCCCCAGCAAACTCCACCTTGTGAGTGCACAGTGCAATTCAGGGCTCAAACTCAGGGACCAGGAGATCATGACCTAAGCCCAAATCAAGAGTCACTGAACCGACTGAGCCATCCAGGCACCCCCCATATGGAGAACTTTCATCTGCTTAAGTAAAGGTACACATTTCTACTCCTAGGTACGCACTTGTGTGCACTGAAAAAAACATGCAATAAGTTTTCTGATATCATCCTATGTTAAGCAACAACAGATTAGAGAAATACATTTTTGTGTAGTTATGCAATGAACGATGCAGCAGCAGTGAAAATGATCACCTATCACTCTGTTCTGCAGCATGGACTGACCTCACAGACAGGTTGAGGAAAGGAAACCAGACTCAATCTAGTTCGTGTGGTCTGGTTCCACTTCTATAAAATAGTAAGACTAAACAATAAGATTAGCATTCAGGATAGTGTTTATTATTTGGCGAAAAGAAAGGGTGGAGTATTTAGAAGGAACATTCTAGGTTTTGGCAGTGTTTGATTTTTTAAAATCTAGAATCTAAATCCTAGATGATAGTTGTGGTGGAATTGTTTAGTGATAATTCATCGAATTCTACACTTTTCACTTGTGTAATTTTTTCTTTGTAAATCAAAACACTAATGAAAGTTTATTTAAAAAAATTAACGTGTTTTTTTTAAAGAACCTTATATACGAATGACCAAATGGGATATATGAAAAGCTTCTAAATCAAGAAATAATAGCAGTGAAAAAATACAAAATAAAATAACAAGATAATATTTCACAATCATCACATTGGTCAAAACTATTATAGTGTGACAAAGTTAAATGCTGGTAGTAATGTGAAGAAATGATCCTTCTCCTAACTGATGATGAGAATGTAAAAATCCTAGAATATTTGTAGAACATTTTGGCAATATCTGGTAAAGTTCTATGTGTACTCACTAGATGTATTAGAAGAGTTCTCTGAAGAAACAGACTCAGTAGGATGTGCATGTGTTATAGGGGCCCACGGCAGGCTGCCCCAAGATGGGCCACTTTGGCATGAAGATGATTTTGAGTTAAGAAGCAATCAAAACCCAGGAGTTTCAGGAAAAATTCTTTGCCTTGCCCACAATAGCCTAAAAAGAATTTAGATAGAGGACCTGCTCCAAAAAGAGCACTATCACCATAGATAACTACATTATCCTATGAACTAGGTATGGTAGACAGGGAGGGACCTAGCAAGGTCGGTTTTGTTCAAGTTCTCTCTGTCCCATTGTTTCTGAGGGACCCAGCAAACATTTGTTTAACAAGCATTTATTTTTTCATCTTCCTGTGAGTTGCATTCCTTCCCTTTGAAGTTCCAGACCCCTGCCCCACTCTCCTTCATTCAGAATGACATATATATCTCATTTTGCCTGACTGTCTTTGACAGTCTTTGGAATTTCCAGATCTTTGTGGATTCCCCATACATATAAGAGCGAACTTGATTTTCTAATGTCTCATGTCAATTTGATTCTTAGTCTGGCTAGAAGGAACCTGAAGGGGACAGGAAATGTTTGCTGACAGTGTTTACATAAATATAAAGACACACATATCTCTAATCTCTAATTTGTAGATCTAAAGAGGAATTCCTTTATTTTAAAGAGATGGCTTATACAATGATTATAAACACTAGCAAGTCAGAAATATGCAGGGTAGGCTAGCAGGATAGACACCAGGAAAGAATTAAGGGTTGCTGCTCAACTCTGAAGGCCAGCTGCTGAGGGCAAGTAGGGCTTTTTCTTAAGGTTTTCAACTGCTTGGATGAGGCTCAACTACCTTATGGAGAGTAATCTGCTTTACTCAAAGTCTACTGATTTCAATGTCCATCTCATCCAAAAAATACCTTCACAGCAGCATCGGATATCCGGGTATCATATCCTAGACGAGCTGACTCATAAAATTAACCATCACACCTATGGGGCATCTGGTGGGTCAGTCAGTTGGGCATCTGACTCTTGATCTCAGGATCTTGAGTTCAAGCCCTGTGTTGGGCTCTGTGCTGGGTGTGAAGCCTACCTACCTACCTAAGTACATACATACATACATAAAAAATTAACCTATCACACCTAATAACCCAACATCAGTGCTAAAAACATAAAACAAAACCCAATCTTTTACAAATATTCACAAGGAGTCATGGGCAAAAATATTGCATCATTCAGTGTAATCGGGAAAGGTAGGAACAAGAAGAATGAGTAAATAAGCTATGATTTATTAATTTTTTGTAACATTTTTAAAGTTTATTTATTTTGAAAGAGAGAGAGGAAGCGAGAGAGGGAGAGAGTGAATCCCAAGCAGGCTCTGCACTGACAGCAGGGCTCCAACTCAGGAACCATGAGATCATGACCTGAGCTGAAACCAAGAGTTGGGTGATCAACACACTGAGCCACTCAGGCACCCCAGCTATGATTTATTTAGATAGTGGGATAACATACAGGAGATAAAGGTAAGCGAAATACTACATGGATATGTAGAGATAGCTTAAAAATACAAGGTTGAGTGAAAAAACTAGGTTTCAAAATTATTTTTATGGGTACGGAGAACAATTTGCAGTTGCCTTTGGTTTCCCTCTTACTTTGTGAGCTTCTTTTCCTTCCTCTCACCTCCCCTTTCTCCTCCCAGCGTTTCCTTTACTTCCCAAATAAGCTACTTACATTTGAAACATTATCTTTGAGTCAGCTTCTGAGGAAATCCAAACAAAGGCATGCGGTACATATAATTCAAATATACAGTAAAAAAATACTGTATGCGTACAAAGGTACTTTATGGAAACTTCAATCCTTCAAAGGGATCTTGTGTTTTACTATAAAAGTAATGTCTCATTTCACTTTTTCTGCCTTATGTTTCTGCTTTATGTCCTCCAAGCTCTCAAAAAGACCTATAAAATCTCTAGTAAGATTGTCAAGTATATTAGGTAAACTATTAGGCTGTTGGCTGTATTATTTTCCATGAAGATATTCCTCCTAAAGCCTTTCATTGTCTTTCTCTAATTGGGACTGAAATCTTGGGCTGGCTGCACAGCTGTTGTTCTAGAACTTTCTCTTGCCATAATTCTGAATTTTTTCTTCTAATATGTTGGAGCTCTCACTTCTTTGATCTCAAGTCTACCTCATCTTATTCTCATATTCTTTAATAACTTTCTGGAAAAAGGTTTTGAAAGTAAATAATTTTGAGTGCTTACATGACTGAAAATACTATTACTTTACCCTCATATTTGATTTAATGTTTGAATAGTTCCATGATTCTAGCTTAGAATCTTTACCTTCTCAATTTTAATTTCAAAAGCATTTGTTTATTGAGTTTTTGCTTTCAGTATTACCTTATTAAGACCAATTCCATTGTGGTTGACTGTTTTTCATATGTAGCCTATTTATTTTGTCTGGAAGTTTTAATCCTTCTCTTTATCCATGATATTCTGAAATTTCATCAGATCTTCCTTGATGTAGATCTGTTTGTATTCATTGGGCTCTTTTATTTTATTTTTTTAAAAATTTTAAATGTTTATTATTTATTTTTGAGAGAGACAGAGACAGAGTGCAAATGGGGGAGGGGCAGAGAGAGGGAGCACAGAATCTAATGCAGATTCCAGGCTCTCAGCTGTAAGAGCAGAGCCTGACGCAGAGCTTGAACTCACAAACCATGAGATCATGACCTGAGCCCAAGTCCCATGCTTAACCGATTGAGCCAGCCAGGAGTCCCCATTGGGCTCTTTGAATATAGAAATTTATGTCATTCAATCCTGGGAATTTTTCATGTATTGTTTCTTTCCTATGTTCTCCCCTAAAATGTTTTTGGTTCTCTCTTTGTGAAATATCTATTATCTGGCTGTTTAAACTCTTGGATTGAGTCATGTTTGTTTTGATTTTATATTTTTGTCTTATATTATTTTAGTTATTACTGCAATAATGCTGTGTAATAAAATTCTCTAGAGCTCAGTGTCACAAAAAAGCATTTATTTGTTTGTTTGTTTGTTTATTTCTCACTGGTCTCTAGTTGACTGGGGCTCTGCAAGGTTTGGCTAGAGTCACTTGGGCTTGGCAGATCAGGGTTATTTGCCATGTGTATTTCTCATCTTCCTTGGACCAGTGGCTTCTCAACAGGCAGATGTTCAAGAAGCCAAATAGAAACTCATGTGCCATTTAAGACTTTCGTTTAGAAACAGCACACTGTCACTTCTACGTACATCTTTCGGCCTTGTGGTTCTAACTCAACATCAATAGAGTGGGAGAATATCCTCTACTCTGTGGGGGAAAGGAGGAGATATTTTCTGAAAAATAATCCAACTTCTCACACTTATATTTCATTTTTTAGTGAGGTTATTCTTTCTCAAAGATTTCCTATTGATTTTTTTGCAATTATATATGTTACCTCCAAGAATTCTTCTGGTTCTTTATTCTTTTTTTCTAATAGCACCATTTTTTTTTCTAATAGCACCATTTTATTTTAAACAAAAAAATATTTTCTCATACCTGCCTGAAAAATTGATCTTTTTTTCTCTATTTTTCTCCCAAATTTTTTCTAAATTTTCTACAATTCTCTTGGAGTGTTTTAAATCTTTATTATGTCTCTGGCTTACATATTGGAGGCTATATTTCAATGTCTCCTGATATTTCATTGATTCAAGAGTAAGACACCATCATTAGTGGAATTCATTGAGCATGAATAGGGATTATTGACTGGTGAGTTTCACCATTGGATGATTGGATGGGAGACCCAGCTACTACTTTGTTGACCCTCTCCAACTCAGTGTCTGCAGTGCTTTTCTCTTTGGTTGCTCACATTTTCCAGAAAATAATTTCTCAGTCTCCTTTCTGAGAGCTATAAGCCTCATTGCTAGTTAGAGAGCACAGAAGTCTCCATGTTCAGCCTGCAGATGTTCACCCACCCACCTCGTCACTTTGACCTTCATTACACCATGCTTGGTATCCCCTTCCATGTAATTCCTCCTGATAGCAAACCCTATGTATTCTATAGGCATGTGAATGGTAACATGTTGTACAGACTTGCAGAAAGGATCTCATCAAGTAACTGCACTTTGAAGTGATATTAAACTAACTTTAAACTGCTCAGAGTTTACCTCATTGCCCTCAAAAGAATCTTTACCTGCAGGTTCCTAAGTCTTTCCAGGTCTACCTTCTACATTGCATAGTTTCTTATAAGCATCTCTCTTACAAGTGCCTAGGTTTCTGCATTCTCAGCTCTGTTATGTCAATTGCCACTTCTGGTATGCTTTCCATTTTCAAAATATTTGTAGCCATTTCTCATTTCCTCTTGTCTCCTTTTTCAGTCTATTTGATTTGGGTTTTTTTAACTTTTTTTTTTAATGTTTGTTTACCTTTGAGACAGGGAGACAGAGCGTGAGCAGGAGGGGGGCAGAGAGATAGACGGAGATGCAGAATCCAAAGCAGGCTTTAGACTCTGAGCTGTCATCACAGAGCCTGACACAGGGCTCAAACTAAGGAACCATGAGATCATGACCTGAGCCAAAGTCACATGCTTAACTGACTGAGCCACCCAGGCACCACTTAGCTTTTAAATTCATCTGTTGTCATGTTACTGGACTTATAGGAGCAAATGGAGGTAAATACGTGCACTCAATATGCCATGTTTAACCAGAATTCAAACTAAATTGTGTCTCAACCCTGTTTAAAAATCATGAGTGTTTCTGGGGCGCCTGGGTGGCTCAGTCGGTTGAGTGTCCGACTTCAGCTCAGGTCATGATCTCGCGGTTTGTAAGTTCAATCCCCAAGTCGGGCTGTGTGCTGACAGCTCGGAGCCTGGAGCCTGCTTCGGATGCTGTGTCTCGCTCTCTCTCTGCCCCTCTCCTGCTCACGCTCTGTCTCCCTCTGTCTCAAAAATAAAACATTTAAAAAAATCATGAGTGTTTCCACACGAAGTTCAGTTTGTAAGATGACATTTGTTGCTTCTCAACATCTCGACTTCCACTCATACTGTCTGTCTCTTTTAGTCATTGCTGAAATCCATCCTTTTTTCCTAAGATGCCATGTTCTCTTTTTTTCTTGGGGTACTTACTCTGAATTCCCCTTCCCCTTCGTCTCCCTTCCTTTGTCTAGTTCCTAACAGCCTTCAGCTTTCAACTTAAACCACACTTCCTCTTTTCCCTTCTCCCAGTCTAGGAAGGAAGCCCCTTATTTCCTCTGCAATAGCATCCTGTGTTACCCCACTCACTTTGGCACTGCATTATAATGTACATTTAGTACTTTGTGTCTCATTCTGCATTATAAAGTCTAATCAGGGACTTGGGCTTGGTCACTCTAAGAACATCAACATTCAATATCTATGTAGCAGGTACTCGTTAAAAATTTGATGAATGAATATCGATTGAGCACTAGACTCTAATCAAAGATCTGAGCTCACATCCTAGTTTCTTCCATTGACTAACTCTGTGACCTTTGAATAGATAAAGAGCATATCTAGCACGGTTAGGTCAATTTCTGCCTCTGCCGTTTCTTATGTGACCTCAGGAGATCATCAACTCTCCAATCTCCGTTTTTGCAGCTCTAAATGGAGCTCAAATATACGCCCTGCTGTCCGCACAAAGTGATATATAGATAATATTCATAAATATGCAGTTCATTTTATCAATGCATAAAATACGCTAAAAATCAATCATGCTTTAAGTGGCTATTGAGTAGCTCGTACTGTGGTCCCTGGCAAGTCCTTTGCTATGCATGTCGAAGTGGATTTTCTGTGTGTCTTTCTGAGTAAATTATCAGCCTCTCACTTTTCTTAAGTGTCTATAGTAACATGATATGATTGAGATCAAAAACACAAAGTGCCCTATTATCAATATAATCTTAAGTAATCATAAATGTATTAATTTTTAAAGTATCAGACAATATTAAATTAAATTTCCCAAATTAAATTAAATTTCCCAATATTTTTCCATAGATTATGTATTCCTACTTAACCATTATAATTTTAATTCCATGTTTCATTTTTATATAATTTTCAACAGTTGATGCAGAACAGCTTGGCAAAACATAAATGAAATTCTAGCCAATTTTGACAATTCTCTTCATGGCCTTCTGTTTTCACATTGTGCAGGATAATCTAATATTCATGAGATCAAAGAGCCAAATACAATGATAACATCTTACTTTGTAGGAGATTGTATTTTGTGTGGCAGACTTAGTGTGGAAGTCCCACTATTGTGTGGGAGCAGGATATACTTTTAACTATTTCTTCACGGAGCCAATTGACACAATCTTCCAGAAAATATACAGTAATCAATTTTATGACTAATTCCTATATTGAATTGAAAATCCTCTTTGAATCCACCAAAGGCCATTTTTTTAAATTTTTTTTTTTTCAACGTTTATTTATTTTTGGGACAGAGAGAGACAGAGCATGAACAGGGGAGGGTCAGAGAGAGAGGGAGACACAGAATCGGAAACAGGCTCCAGGCTCTGAGCCATCAGCCCAGAGCCCGACGCGGGGCTCGAACTCATGGACCGCGAGATCGTGACCTGGCTGAAGTCGGCCGCTTAACCGACTGCGCCACCCAGGCGCCCCAAAGGCCATTTTTTAAAGTAAATGTATCTGCTTTTTTTATCTGCAGTATGATTTTCATGTCTAAACTAGTCATTGCAATGTTGGTTCGATTGCCCGGAAACTCTAAAAGGAAATAAAAAAGAGAGAAAGAACACTTAACAAATACCTCTTTTCTCAGAACCATTTAAGAACATCATTTGTGAAGATATATTTACAAATCTTAATGTTTCAAACAAAACCCAAATGTCTTCATGGAATGTCTTCATGGTTTGATGGAGATCTTGTTGAAGATAGGACATTTCAACATAGATTATGTCATATTTCTAAACTGTTGAATGTATCTGTTTTGAATATATTTTGAAATGTTCAGTTGGTGCCCCTCAAAGAATAGTAACTTCTTGTCTAGTTCATGTATGTAACACTCTGAGGAAATTGTGTGCAGATACTAGTTCAGAGTCACTACAGACAATGTAAATTTACTTTATTTGAACACTTGCTCTGTAGTAAATATTATTTTGAGTCCTATACATGAGTCAACACCTTTAACTGAACATCTCCATAATATGGGTACTTTTACTATTCGTATTTTACAGATGAAGGATTGGGCCTCAGATGTCACAGATAAGAGGTGGTAGGTCCCAGACACAAAGCCGGACAACTGGTTCCAGACTCCATACTCTTCACTCTGCATTGCTGCCTATTCCAGAACTCAGCAGTTAGTAGCTTCAAGAGCAAGTAGACTATTCGCTATCATCCAGGTATAATAATTTGTCAATTGGAACTGTTTGGCCTCAAGAGGGCAAGCTTTGCAAATTCAATCCGGCTGAATTGACAGAAAAAGTCCTGGAATTCAAGACTAATTTGCCTAGGAGTTTCCTTGAAGCAAAAGCCATGAAGTCTCAGTCAACAATGTGTTGTCCGATGCATATGGTTATGGCATTTTGAGTCAGTCAGAATATCAAGAGGGTTTCAAGATTTGCTACATATTAATTAAATACGTGTTAGTGGTTGAAGGATGATCTATCAACAAAACGACTTAGTCAAAATTTCCAGACTCTGGCCCTTTGAAAACAAAACCGTGAGGCCAGACCCAGCATAGTTGTCATAATTACATAGAGATACTCTGAAAAGCAAGATACTGGGTCAATCATTTCCTTTTCCCATCTCCCACCAATTCTACACTAACGTATTTATTGATTCCATCTTAGGAATTGTTCGGGTTAAATATGAAATGTCAATGCAACCAATACTGTTTTTACTTTCATTAGTGTGGTGGTCAAGTAAGTCTAAGTTAAACTTCATTAACAAAAACCCTCAAGCTGCCGTGTCTTAACCTAGAACACGTTTATTTTTTGCTCATGTGGAATCCTATGTGGATCTGGGCGAGGCTCTAGGCAGCTGCCCACCACATGATGATTGGGATCCATGCTGCTTCCATGTGGTGGTGTCATCGCCATATAAACTTCTGCATCTGAAATCGCTACACCAGAGCAAGAGAAGACTGAACAGTCTTGCACCAGCCATTAAACGCTTAACCCTGAAGTGACACACGTATCTTCTGTTTACGGGGCATTGGTGAGTGCTAGTCATGAAAGCCTGTCTACATCCACAGGGTTAGAAAAGTAGAAGTCTACCATATGGCTGGAAGGAGAAGACACCAGAAATTTCTCCCATATGTTAGATTACTGTTTCTAGATTACACAGAGAATAAGCAAACGCATTTATATTGTGAAAGACAGGAGTTATTCCAATAGTTATAAGTGCATTATATAATGATCCCTATTGAAGTATAAAAAGCTAAAACTGAGACAATTGTCTAGTGGCAAATAAATTACGGGAAGTGTTTTGCCCATTATATGTGCTTAAGCTTGGACCAGGGTTGAACCTTGGTTTATTGACAATTTGAGGTGGAGAATTCTTTGTTTTAGGGGGCTTTTCAGTGCACTGTATGATGTACAGTAGCATTCCTGGTCATTATCCACAAGATGCCAGTAACCAAGACCCCTCACCACCCAGATGTGATGACTGAATATGCCTCCAGACATTGCCAAATGTCCTCCAGAGGGCAAAATCACTCTAGGTTGAGAACCACTGGTTTGAAATACCCTCCCTCTAATTGTCAACCCCAAACCTTTGAGTTAACACAGTAACTTGTGCTATGCGTATATACTTTGCAATCTATAAAACACATTACGTGGCTTCATCTCCATTCATACGATAATTAGAAGAGAATGGTATTGTTATATTTAACACAAGGAAACAAGTTGGAAAAGGTGAAATGCTCTGTCCATTTCAGAAGGTGAGTAAATGGCAGGGAGACAACTCATTCTAAAACCTCTCACTCTGGACTCATAAATAGTCATGAGTCTATTGAATACCTTCTGTACGACAGGCATTGTTGTAGCTATAGAGGATACATACATAAAAGGTCCGGTTCCTGCTCTCAGGAGACTCCGAGTCTAGTGGATGAAAGAGGCAAATTAACGTAAAATTACATTGGCGGTAATTAAGTGCTGATAGAAAGGTTTCCAGCAGTTCAGAGGGAGGCACTTCACCCGCAGGAGTCTCAGGCAAACAGTGGAGATACTGCAGGAGAAGGGAAGGAATGATAGGACGCAAGGGAACAACGAGAATGTTGAATTCCATTTCTGACTCACCACAGAGAAAAGGAGCTGAAATAGACAGCACTCCTGAGCAGATCAAAAAGAAAAGAAAGCATGATAGTCTGAGCTGTGAGAGGGAAGAACTGTGAAAAAATGGTAAGCCCCAAACCTGCAGGCAGGTGTTGTCTGAACAGTTGCCAGAGACACAAACACCCAGCACGTCACAGCTGTTCTGTTTGTTGATTCAAATGAATCCCATTGAGCATTACAGAAAAGCATTAAAAATTAAAAAAAAAAAAAATGCTCAAACTCTATGTCTTTGAAGTAGAAGAAAAGTAAATGAGCAAGAATAGGTTAAAAGAAGGGATCTCGCATATAAATGACAGACACTATAATTTCTAGAAAGTGTGACCTGCTGGAAGCTCAGCGGACAGTTCATTTACCCAAGGGTTGAACTGCGGTCACTTGGAACAAACTCGTCTTGCCTTTCGTGTTGACTATGTCTTGATATTTAAATATTTCACTCAGTTTGCAGCTTGAGAAAGATTTCAAAACTGTGGCAATTCATTAGCTAAGGGTGACTATCTGTCAATGCGTAATTTAACAATGTGGTCAATTACATGACGGCACACTACCTCAAGTGTACCAGACGGGCCGTGCACTTTAAACTCTCACTCGGGATCCTGGGGATTGTTATTGAGTAAAACGTGTTTTAGGTTCCTTGTTTGAAAACCAGAGAGGGTACAAGGCTATTTTCCCACACAGGAGCATCTAGGTCCTCCGTGCTCTTTTCAGTATGAATCCGTTCACTTCTCTCTTAGCCTTTACCCATATTGCTGTGTTCCTTAGGTCACCTGCCTTCACAACTAGCAAAGAGTGACTCATTCCTTTTCCTGTGCCACTATTATCTCACCATGTCAGGCTCACTTTACCCGCTGGGCAGGTCCTGCCTGCCTCTTGTTTGAAATCCCACCTCTTTTCCTGATCTTGGGCATTAAAATTAGTCCTCACTTTCTGCATTCGGCTCTTTCTGCATGGGTCACTGTTGGCAGCTCTAAGCAGGACCTTGTGTTGGTGGAGGGCAAGAATTCCTCACTCAGACTCACCCCACCCAATCTCCCCGGGTGCTCCCTGCAAGGAAAAACCGACAGTGGGAGGGACAGCTTCTGTAAACTCGCTTTGATAAAACCCACTTGGCAGGAGTAAAAATTGGAGAGATCTATGGGCAGGGAGTAGTGTAAAGAGAGGTGGAGAATCATGGGAAAGAGCTCAGGGAGGAAGTTTCAGTGTCTTTGTGACTTGGGTAGGGAGGGGTGAAGGTGTGCAGTGCAGGAGGGACAGCCTCCTCTGGGCTGAATCCCCCAGAGGTTCATCCGTGGGTGCCTGGGAAGTCACTGGAAGACAGGTTCCCTCTGCATCCAGAGAAGGGAAACCCCGGGGCTACTGAAAAGGAGTCGGCGATGAAGGAGCTACAGCTTACAGACATAGGATCGGAAAAACATGCTTTTCTAAGAAGTGCAAAGTGGGAAGAGAGCACAGGAAGTGGCATCAGGAGCAGTAAAAATAATCTAGGAAAGCAAAGGGGGCTTGCTGAGCAATGGGGAGTCTGGCATAACTCTTTTAGTGTCTAAAAGGTTTATCACAGTGTCCTCGTTAGGGGCAGAGCCCAGGGCAGAGATCTCAGCTCTGCCGCGTCTAGCCATGCTATCTTGGGAAATGTACTTACATTCTCTAAGCCTCTTTAAGTCATTCCCACGGAAGTTTTGGGAGCATCTAATGAAATGAAACACATGCAATTGTGTGATGCCTGGCACAGGGGAGTTTTCAGTAATTGACCAGCTCCTCCTGTCTGTCAGAATGATGGGGCGGGGGGTGCCGATGGCTGTGGGGTGAAGCTGGGACAGCTTGAGTAGTAGATAAAAGCCCAGACTTTGAGTCAGACAAAACTAGATTCAAGTCTAGTTTGATTTAGACCTAGACGAGATTCAGACCTGCCCCTTGCAAGCATGCTGTCTTGATCACTCTAGGTAACCTTTATGACCTTCAGTTTTCTCATCTTTAAATGAGGCTTAATAAAATATATTTCAAAGAGATAAGGACTAAAGTGAGGATTAGACATAATGTATTAGACACACACACACACACACACACACACACACACACACACACACAGTTTCTGGCATAGACTAAGTCCAATAAATTCTAGCCAATTTTATCAAGACTCCAGCAAGTATGTTAGCTTTTTGTCTTTGAGTGAGCATTCTCAGGGTGATGATCTATGAAATAATTTATTTTCCACAAAAATTTATCACATTCTTATTACGGTCAAGGCACTAGTCTAGATGCTGAGGGAAAGGCACTTAGAAATAATAAAAATTAAGTCCTGTCTTCAAAGTGGTCACAGTCTGATGGACTGAGGAGACATATACATATTAGTAGGCAAATGGTCCATTTGCAAAGTGGGGAGGAAAGGACTGAGCAGACATAGATATATTGGCAAGAAAATGGTCCAGTTGCAAAATGGGGAGGAAGGGGTTAATTCTTATTCTAAAGACCCACAAGTCCCCAGGAAGCTGATCTTGAAGGGTGATGATTTCAAAGGCAGAGAACTGGAAGAAGGATGCCTTAGGGAGTTGGAATAACTATGCAGAAAGACTAAATATGAAAATGCTTGATGTGTTTGGAGAGGAATTTGGGGGCTGTATGTGTGTTGCAGGTTGCTATAATTATAACTCGATACTTGATTTTGGTCTTCCCTTTTTTAATGATGGAGCTATTTCGTATTCAATAAGACTTCATAGTGCCTTGCACAAGGTAAGCTTCAGTGAAATAAATTAAATTGAAGATGCTCTCTCATTAGATTCTAATTTTCCAAATATCCTAAGGTTTATTGCTTTTTTTGCATGATAAGTTTATTTTGTAGAGCCATTCCAATTAATATGCTTAGGTACCTCTGCTGACAGTGTTTCAGAAATAATAATAGCATGACTTTTGAAATTTTCATAGCAATTTTCTTGGCTTTAAATAATTCATCCTTCATACTAGATTCTGTAAAACCGTGTAACAATTTAGCCACCACCACCTTCTGATTCTGGCTGATAATTATGAGGTTTCTTTCTGTCAAGTAGTAGCAACAAAGAAAAGCCTCTCTGCCTCTTTGAGGGAAAGGGCTTGGAGGTGGAGGTCCAGAGGACAGGTCACTTCCCAGCAAAAGAGGCAGCCAATCCAAAGATGCACTGGTGCTAAACAGGAATGAGCACAAGACTGGTGATCAATGTCATCATCAAATGCATCATTAAATGCACTCACCTGGATCATTCAGTTCTGACCTACATATTAATGAAGAGGAAGAGGGAGGAAGGAGACAGAAGGTGTTGCACAGGCAAGAACACTCTTCAGAATCAGAAGCATTGCTGGAGGAATCCAGTCATCAGATATATTTGAAGTCCGTTTAGTTTCAGTAAGAACATGAGAAAGTAAAGAATGATTATGAGATTCAAAGGACTATTATTTCAATGTTTCTATTGCTCGTGAATTATTGCATTGCCAGATGACCTTGAATTTATCTAGCTCATTCTTAGATCACCAGGTGTTTCCTCATGACCGGACCATTCCCTTGACCCCACATGCTCCTACAGCTACAACCTTGCTTCTTCCTCCCCGTCCCTCCACCCCGCCAACTCCCAAATGACAGAAGTTGTCTATACTCAATTCTTCTTTTTCTCCATTGTAGGGATAACAGTAATCTCCCCAGGACTAGTGCAGAGTCAGCCCTGAGCATTCCTCACTGGCCCCCTTGGCTGCATTTCCATAGAGGAGGAGCCCCATTATCCACACAACCTCTTGGTTTCCCCCTGCTTCTCCTCCTTCTTCTTTGGCTGCTGTCTCTTGGACTCTCTCTGTGATTCTCCATCATCCTCAAGACTGTGAGATGTGGGTGTTCCCAAAGTGTCCACCTCTGATCTGTGCTCTGAATTTCAGACTTTTATACCTGCCGCCTACTTACCACAGCCTAAAACAGACTCTCAATCCCCAACCCACAGCATGTTCTCTCAATGTTTTCACCATCTCAACAAGTGTCATCCCCACTTTCCTATTGTTCAGGCCCCCCAATCTTGGAGCCATCCTTGATCTGTTCTTTCTCTCACTCCCCATCTAATCCACCAGCCGTTACTTTCACTCAGTGTTTTTAAAATATTTCAAATGGACCACTGTGTGTCTGGTACTGATCTAAAAGCTGTAGATGCAGAGAGAATAAAGCAGACAAAAGTCCTGCGCTCAGGTCCTGGAGACTTTAAAGCAGATTGACAATCAGGGCACCTGGGTGGCTCAGTCGGTTAAGCATCTGACTTTGGTTCAGGTCGTGATCTTATGGTTCGTGAGTTCAAGCCCCGTGTTGGGCACAGCACAGAGCCTGGAGCCTCCTTTGGATTCTGTGTCTCCCTCTCTCTCTCTGCCCGTCCCCCACTCGTTCTCTTATTCTCTCTCTCTCTCTCTCTCAAAAATAAATAAACATTAAAAGAAATTAAAAAAACAGATCGACAATCAAGTCACCTTTCATCTCCTACATATCACAGCTGTTACCACTAGAGACAATGCCACGCACCTCTCCCCAGGTTGTGCAGGAGCTCAGGCTTCCACTCTGCACCCCTATAGTCTCTTCTGTCCACATCAGCCAGAGTGATCATTTTTTTAAAAATGTTTATTTATTTCTTTTGAGAGAGAATGCAAGTGGAGGAGAGGGGCAGAAGAGAGGGAAAAAGAGAATCCCAAGCAGGTGGAGCCTGATGTGGGGCTCAAGGGGCTCGATCTCACAACCGTGGGATCATGACCTGAGCCCAAATCAAGAGTCGGATGCTCAACCGACTGAGCCGCCCAGGCACCCCCAGAATGATCATTTTAAAACATAACTCAGACCACACCTTTTCTCTGCACATAACCCTCCGATGGTCTCAACTCACTGTGAGCAAAATCCAGAGTCTGTAACCAAACCTACAAGGCTCTCTATGGTCTGGGCCCTGCTATTGGTCTGATTCCTTCGCTAGCGCCCTGCCCTCTCTGACTTGGCTGTGGCCACACCAGCCTCCTTGCTATTGCCCAAACACCCTAAACAGCTCACTGCACACGGCCTTAGTTCTTGGGACTTGGCATATCACCTGACTGCGGAGGGCTTCTCTGATGTTCAGCATACAACAGCACTGGTATCAATGTCACTCTCTGTTCCCCTTCCCTGTGTGACACATGCATGTCTGTATGTACATCTGGCCCGTCTCTTCCATCTAAAAGGTAAGCCTGCGAAGGCTGGGACGCCGTTTTGCTCGCTGCTGTATCTCTGTCTCCTACCGCAGTGCCCAGAAAAAACTATGCACTCAGTAAATATTTACTGAATTATCTTCAGTCCTGGAATTCTATAATTTAATTTCCAAGTGTGCTGATATAGAGTCCTTTTGACGAAGGGTTTGTGTTTGTGGGCCAGCTAATACTAGATGTGTGTGCCCTTTGTGGCTCGAGAGCAGGGAAGCCCAGCTCCCTGTGACCTCATTGACGTTCTGTTCTATCCAGATTAAGTGTAAACTTTCAAGTCTGAAGATTAAGTACCCTGTCTCTTCATTGTGACTAGTTTTCCATATTTGCTAAACCGTTAAACAGAGAGCCAGAAATAGACAGTTACAAGGCCTCCGGGAGGTAGGACAAGGACTCAGCATTTGGTGGTTTGTGGCTCTGTGTCAAATCAATCACCTCAAAGTTAGCATGTGGATAAACTATGAAGTCAGGTGAACTAGGTACAGAGAAAATAACTACATGTACGTTGATCCTTAGATAGTGAACTTCGTAGGACACCATTTCAATCCAGCAGAAAACTAGAGCAGTTGAGGAATTGTGGGGTTTTTTTTTTTAATATAATTTATTGTCAAATTGGCTTATATACAATACCCACCGCTCATCCCAACAAGTTCCCTCCTCAATGCCCATCACCCACTTTCTGCTCTCCCCCACCCCCCATCCACCTTCAGTTGGTTCTCTGTGTTTAAGAGTCTCTTATGGTTTGCCTCCCTCCCTCTCTGCTTGTAACTATTTTTCCCCCTCCCCTTCCCCCATGGTCTTCTGTTAAGTCTGTCAAGAGCCACATATGATAGTGAAGACATAGGATATCTGCCTTTCTCTGACTGGCTTATTTCACTTAGCATAATACCCTTCAGTCCCATCCACATTACTGCAAAAGGCATGACTGAGGAATCGTGGCTTAAAGGAGTCCATATACAGATCTTTTCCAGGAAAAAAAAAAAAAAGGTGAGTTGGCAGCCCTGAAAAAAATAATGTAAATAAAAGACAAGGTATTATTCAATAAGAGCAGTGAGCTCTTACTTAGCTACCACTACCCGACTCACCCCCACCTCAGCTCCAGCCACAAAGAGCACTTTACCATTATGTGTCTTCTTTGATGGATCTGAACCTTTACACGTCCTTTCGTATGCTTGATCTGCCCTTGCTCTGTCACCTTAACTGCAAATCTGTCTGTGTGATCCAGTTCCAACAATGCCTTCTTGGTCAACTCTTTTCTGAACCCTTTGATGGTTTTAGTTGCTTTTTCTTCCCTGTTGTTGTATCCACTGTACCTATGTCTACTATAGAACCTGACTGCATTAACTAGCTTGTGACTTTACCTCATTTCTGTGGGCTCCTTGAGGATAAGAAATATCTTCATTATTGTTATACCTCCAGCACCTAACCTAATGTCTTCTCATAGTGTAATATCTTCTCATCGTTTTGTCTATTGAAATTAAGAGAACAGCCTTTAAGTATTATCACTTCTATAATGTGTATTTTAAACTTCCAAAGATTCTAGAATCTCACATAATGCCAACTTGTTCATGTGAAACAGGGTACATCAGAGTAATGTCTTTTCCCATCTCAGATGCACAGACCAGTGTAATATAGCATTCTGTGTGTGTTAGCGCCCCCTTAAGCACCTTGTTTACAATAATACAATCCGTCTCTTTTCTCTGCTGAAGAGCTCAAAACATCATGTTGGGATCAATTCATACATCCTCATAAGATTCTCCATCAAATAGGAAGGAAATGGTTATTTCCAGCTTGTTTTCCATCATATGTTGGGGTTACAGATGAGCGAACAAAGCTTACTCAGTTATTCACTAAGATGTAGCTAGAAAATAACCCGACTAGTTTATATTGTTTTTATTTCCCTCTTAGAACTTCATTCCTAGTTTTTGCACTTCTCTTGGTAATATGTAAGTATTGACAAAAAAAAAAAAATCTTAATTTCAGTATCCGGTGATCATAGATCATCCTTCGAACGTCTTCGAAATAATTTCTCTTTTCTTTTTCTTCTAAAAACATGGTGTACTTCTTTTCCTTTTTTCCTTTTCTTAACAGTGATCAATTATGGCTATTATTAATTACTAGATTTTCAGCTCTTATGTATCTCTCAGCCTTACTGTTAGATGTTTATTGACTTTGTCCCTGAAAGGAAGAGCCTTAAGGACAAGGACTGAATTTTGTAAATCCCTGATCCCAGAAGACGCTTCATCATGGGAAGTGCTGCCTGTGGGTGAGACCCTCCTTGAATTCTTTTGAATCTTGATAATACAGAAATTGCAGGACATGAAAGGCAAACTATAGAAGGCTTATACTCTCCCTTTATTCCCCTTTAACCACAATGCTATATTCCACATAGCTAGTCCTCACCATGTTTGCCACCCCCACTGCCATTCTTCAGGATTCCTAGGCTTCTGGGACCTCAAGGGGGGTGGAGCTGCTTTGGAAAATGCAGCATTGTTTTGTCTCCGCTCTGTAGCTGAATCCCACAGGGAAACCCATTAGGAGTTCCAGCAGAGAGAGGGTGTTCTCCTCACTTCTATTCACACTCCCCTGGATAGAGTCTGGTGTCCTTGATGGCAAGCAATTATAATTTCCTACTGCTTGATCTGAGCTACAGAGAAACAAGGTTTTCTTTAATATTAAAAAAAATTTCAACACCAGCAGGCATGATTTCTCAACAAAAGATCTTTACATAGCGTTGCAGACATTCCTTTTTCTTCCCTCACTGCAGATGGGCAGGCTGGCTCCCAGAGGGGGCATGTGGGCAGTACCTGTTTCCCTCCTGTGTTCCTGTGAAAGGGACACCATTATGACCCATCAGGGGCTCAGGCCCCTCATAGGGTGTTTCCCACAGCATCTCCCTGATGTGCCACTTGTTAAATATTGATAGAATTAAGTTATTATTCTTTTCATGCCCTTGCTCTGTCTGCTTCTCAGCTTACCACAGTATACAGCTCAGGTGCTTAAGAGGTTTGTAGAATAAAATTGAGTTAGCCTCTTTTAAAGAGCTGCTGAAATTAATTCTAGAATTTACATTTGCTCCATCTGATTTCTTTCTCTCTCTTCTCCCTCCCTCCCTCCGTCCTTCCTTCCTCCTTTCCTTCCTTCCTTCTTTTCTTCCTTCTCTCTCTCTCCCTCCCTCCTTTCTTTCTCTTTCTTCCTTTCTCTCTTCCTTTCTTTCTTCCTTTCTTTCTTTCTCTCTATTTTGGCACAATGGATCATAGAGTCTAACTTTTATTGTGATTTGTATTTCAGCCTAAGCAAAAAATAACCTATTCCTTCTCCTGCAGATCCACTAGAAGCCACTGTTGTGTCTCAGGGGCACTGAGAATCCTCCAGAGATCCACATCTCCTTACCAGAATATCTGGTGTTTTGATAAACTTTTAGCCTTTTGATTTTGTGCTTGTGTCCCACAGCAAGTATAATTGTTTGGAGCCAGTCTCCAAATCTTAAATAGTCTAGAGATTAGGTGAAACAAGACAACTCTTATCTCATGGGACACAATTTTAGGGAGAACTAGGTTCTTTTTAAATGGAAAAAAATCAGACTGGATTCACCATTAAATAGAATTTATATCATTACTTTAGACAAGTGCTCTACATTATGTCAGAGTTAGCCCTTCTCTTGTTACCAGAATTCATGAGAAGGTCATCTTGGACTATACAGAAAATGAGTTTTTTTCCCAAAATTAACTTTTAACAGAGTGCCTTCTCAACCTGTTTGTACCCCTAAGTCTACTGTTGAAATGAGATTATAGAGGTGACTACATTTGGATGAGGCCATCAAAATCTGTCAGTTATTTATTGCTCCGTGATGATCTCCGAAACTCTCACTTGATACTTGGAGAGAAGTATTCATCACTTCCTTACCAGTAGATCATTGATTTAAAAATCAATCTTCAGTGTTTGGGGAAATGTGGGTCTCTCCCTGTCTATAAATAGTAATAATAATAATAATAGTGTTGGATAGGTGATTCATGAGTATCATTTGAAGTTGAAGGCAGAGTTCCTACAATTATATCAAAATTATGTCTTAATACAATGTAAAAATGAATTAATAAATCCTTATTGAATGTTCTGAGATAGCTGCCACAATAATCACAGTAGGGTTTTGGTGAAAGCTTTAAAGCATAAAATAACAATTGATTTATGGGGTGGGATGGGAGGCACTTACTTTTCTATTTTGAAGTCTGAAGACAACCGCCCTCAAAGTCATTGTCGTTCACTTGGGTAGAAAAGACTGCTTTTTTCCTGTACTTTCCTGAACGATAAAAATTAAATTGACTTTTTATGAAGACTATTTAACTTGCAAAATTATCTGAATCACATTAACTTCAAAAATCATTTGAGGGGTGCCTGGGTGGCTTGGTTGGTTGGGCATCCGACTTTGGCTCATGATCTCCCCGTCCATGGGTTCGAGCCCCGCACGGGAGCCTGGAGCCTGCTTCGGATTTTGTGTCTCCTTCTCTCTCTGTCCCTCCCCCATTTGCACTCTGTCTCTCCCTCTCTCAAAAATAAACATTAAAAAAATTGTCTGAATTGATAAAGTATCATCTGAATTAGTCGCTGTTGAAGAATTTAGGAATTGATACCAAAGCACCCTCAGGTTAAGGATCTAACATCTTATGCTAATTGCCAAAATAATCCCATCTATTTTAATTGATTTGAGGTATGCCTGATTAATGATGGTTCTTATTCTTTATTTAGAGCTTAACTTGGAATTACACAAAAGGTACAAAACTAGAGTTTTTCAACTGTCCCAATGTGATGAAAAGGCAAGGGCTTTGTTTCATGGCTCTGTGCTAAGAAGAATCTAGGCTGGGGTATGATTAGATTGTTTCTCTTTCTCTGAAAGAGTGAAACTAGGTCCCAGGGTAAGCTTTTGTGTATGTATATTTATGGCACTGACATTATCAAGTTGTTCAAATTAGAACTAAACCTTTTGCAATTAATCTGTGTTTCTGATTTACAAGAATAAATTGTGGTTTAATCAATAAGGTCGTGTACATCTCCCCTGGATATCATGTTTTTGTTTTAAGAATCATTTCACATTGCTCTTTCTTGAACTACCCAAGGGCAACTCTCAGAGGATGTCTTCAATATCTTTGAGTGTTTCTGAAGCTCATTTGTTTTATCCGTGGGAGCAGACAGAACAAGACAACTGGACGGGACCTGAGTGTCTTGTATCACAGGTCTGGCAGTCATTTTGAATCTCTCTCCCTCACTGATACTTCTTTTCCAAATCTCAGCTGCAAGCATTCTCCTCCCTCTCCTATGGCTGTGTTGAGTGTTATTCATTATTTGTCTCGGGAGTCATACTATTTTTAGTAGCTCAGTCAGGGGTTTAGGGACACAGTTTGAACAAATGCAACAATTCAAATAAACAAAACTCTAAGTATCTCAGCCTTCCTGGTTCTGACACTGCAGGAGAGCGTCAGGTGAGAGGAAAGCAATTCAATGTCACCATCATTTGTGACATATGGCCTGGAGGGCTTCTTATCTTCTGTCAAACAGGACCCGCAATGTATGTCCTCCCAAGAGTGTTCTGGCACAGACCCCTCATCTCCTTTTTTTTATGGGAAGTTGACCACTCCTCACACACTGTACCCTTAGAAAAGAAAATTCTTCAGTACAGGGGTTTTCTCCCACAACTGTCTTCCAGATACTCTGGCCGGTGGCAGGAACCATAGATTTGCTTTCTAAGCATCAGTTTGTCAGAAGGAGTAACATAGAGCCAGCAGAATCTTGTTTTTCTTTTAAAATAGAAGCATTTTCTCTGGCAACCTATTATAATCTATTCCAGGGATGCCCCCTCAAATCTTCTATCTAAGAAAAAGGATAGGAGCACCCGAGTGGCTCAATCAGTTAGTTAAGCATCCAACTCTTGATTTCCTGGTCATGATTCCCTGGTTCGTGAGATCAATTCCACATAGGATTCTCTCTCTCCTCTCTCTCTCTGCCCCTTCCTTGCTCATGCACACGCACACGCACACACTCTCTCTCTCTCTCTCTCTCTCTCTCTCTTTCTCTCTCAAAATAAGTAAATAAGCATTTTATAAGAAAAAGAAAAGGGAAAGGGAAAGCATTTTATAAGAAAAAGCTTATAAGCATTTTATAAGAAAAAGCAAAGGGAAAGCATTTTATAAGAAACAGAAAAGAAAAAGAAAAGGGCTTACTAGTGGAGCAGAGGCAATATGAGAGTGACAGAGAGGGCAGGGGCAAGGAGACTGATGTTGAGTCCCTTAGGGAAGATAAACACATGCTCTGTAGCCAGAACACAGAGCCTCCCCTACAATCTGACACATGTTGGCTGTTGCGTTTGCTGGGGAAAAGACTGTTATGAAGCAAGTGTTTATGGCTCCCCTACAATTTATGTTTTAAAACCTAACCCCCAATGTAATGAGTTGGGGGGCAGGGCCTTTGGGGGCTGATTAGTGCCCTTCTGAAAGAGGCCCCGGGGAGCTCTCTCACCTATTTCCACCAGGTGAGGACACTTCAGAGAAGTTACTTGTTTATGAACCAGGAAGTGGGCTCTCACCAGATGCCCAATCTGCCGACACCTTGATCTTGGACTTCCCAGCCCGCAGAAGTGTGAGAAGTAAATTTCTTTTGTTTATAAGCCACCCAGTCTGCGGCACTTTGTGATAGCAAATGTTTAGACTAAGATAGAAATGACTTCATATGGTGCAGAATCTCATTATTACTCCCAGAGCTAAGCTCCTATATAGTTTGATACTAGCATGATGGTGGGTGAAATCCCCCTCTCCTTTTGCCTTCTCCCTCTCTGTGTAAGTAGACCCACCCACCCATCTACACCCATGCTCACACTCTATACCAGGGCTTTCTGTTCAGAAACTGTTGTCTTTAACCTTTGACTACCGGCAAGGTGCAACCAAATTTCTTCAGCAGTTTCCCCTGTTTATGTGATGAATACATGCTTCCTTTAGGGAATCTTGCTGCGAGAAATCCTGTTTATTTTCCATCCATTTAATTATGCCCGAAGTTTCTAGTCATGGTTTGGTAGTGTGGCCACGTGAAAATCTTAATGAGGAATGAGATTCTTCCTCCTCCCAACCCATTCATATTGCTAAGACAGTAAAAATGATAGATGATGGGGCACCTAGGTGTCTCAGTCAGTTGAGGGTCTGATTCCTGATTTCAGCTCAGGTCATGATCTCACAGTTGGTGGGATCGAGCCCCATGTCGGGCTCCTCAGTGACAGCACTGGAGGCTATTCTCTCTCTCTCTCTCTCTCTCTCTGCCCTTCCTCCTCTCTCTCTCTCAAAATAAATTATTTTTTTTAAAAAGGAAATGGCAGACTATTATACAACCTCAAGTCAGATTTAAATAAAGAATATGTCAATATGCCATCTTAGCAACTGGCATGGGTTCTAAATAAAAGGCAGGAAAGTGTTAAGTGTCTCATTCTACTTCAAAGTTTTCTGGTTCAAAATAATAATTTAGTAATAAAATATCTTAGTTTCTCCAGTGGCTATAAATGATCAAATATAGCTGTTCAGTTTAATAAGTGAGCTGAAGGATAGTATGCAATTTTGAAGATATGTTGATAATTACCTCCCTTTTTAATAACCTAATTAAGGTGTATCTAGCACCGAGATGTGCACTTTGCCATCTTTCTAGCATGATTTTTGTTCCAATTATTGCATCGAATCATTGGTTTCTCTTCCTTCTTTATTTATTCCTCTGTAGATCTCTTTGGGAAAAAAACAATGAATGGTATAATCATTCGTCTTTCTTACTATTTCAATAGAAAATGGGAAAAAATGGGTTTCATAAAAAACAAATACTGGATACTCTCCTGTGACATGTTAAATGTTGAAGCCAATTGTACCTGAACACTGCATGTGGGCAAGTAATAAGACTGGAGCATTGTTAATTTTTTAAAACATAACACAAAAATTAGAGAAATGTTTTCAAAATTAAAATATCTCATATCATGGGTATTTTGGGGTATGTGTACACACACATGCATTTTCAAAAGATCTAGGCAATATATGTTTAGTTAAGTCTCCTTTTCATGGAACAGTTAGCATGATATACATTGTTAGGGGATATAATGATCATTTTGACCATTAATATTTTTTGTTCACCTATACTCTCTAGTAAAGTCTATTTCTTTGAAGCTATATTTAGCATTATGTTTTCATATCAATATTTGCCATTTTAAGTTAAATATGGATAAATTCTTAACAGATAAATATTTTTCAAGTGCTTCTTCTGTGCCAGGCACACTTCTTAAATGAAAAATGATTTAAGGAAATGGGAAGACCCAGCCTATGGCAGACAAGATTGATGCAGACCTCTCTCTATAACATTGTTCCCATATTTGAAAAACCGACAGTGGATAAGAGATTCACCGTACACAGTATAGTTCCAAAAGCAATAATATTCATTTTTATTCAGCAGACATTTATAAGAACCTTCTATGTGCCAGTCACTGTCAATGATGTTGGAGATACCAAAGTGAATAAGATATCTCTCTACTTTCAAGGAGCAAACTGTATTGAAACTCAAATAGGTCAAAGCTTCAGGGAAGACAATTTCAGTCTAACACAAAAATTCCCTAACAATTAGAACTACCCACAAATGTAACAGGGAATCTGGGAGCTCTCGTCAGTTTAGCTGTGACCCTCCAAGGGTAGAGCATAGAAGAGGCAGAGTCCAGGGAAATAGACTTAGTAGCATAATGGTAGACATGAGTGAATGAGAAAAATGTCATCAGGATGCATTCATTAGGTCATGGTCAGTAGTGGGAAAATAAGTGGGCACAGGAGCTATGTAAGGAAAAACCCAGAAGCTAAGTCAGTAATGAAGTTGGAGGTCAGCCAGAGGAAGAGCCTCAGCAGTTCAGACAGTACATTTTGAAAGTTATTGGCAAATAATTTTGACCACCTCTGAAGCCTGTGGGAGATGCATTTTTGGTGTGGGGAAAAAAAGACCTGCAAAACCCCTGAAAAAGGAGCAGGCAAATGCCAAAATTAATGGCATTTTTAACATATTTAGTCATATTTAACAAATAAAAATACCAGTCACCAAGTCACGTTTGAATTTCAGATAAACAACATATATATTTTTAGTATAAGTATGTCCCATGCAATATTTAGGACATACTTACACCATAATTTTTTTCATTGTTTATCTGAAATTCATAGTTAACGGGGCAAACTGTATTTTATCTGGCAATCCCAAACAAGTTAGCATCAGTCAGGCTTGTGTAAAGGTGATCCATTCGTAGGACTGAGTTAGATTTATTCATTCAACAGGATTAATGGATACCTAACATTTGCCAGACACTCTGCTCAACATTGGGAGTACAAGAGTGACCAAGACAGATGTGACCTTGCTGTTCAATATATTTACTGCCTAGTGGGAGAATAAGACCATTGTATATAAGTGCTGTGGTGGAGGAAACACGGAGTATTATGCGAGCACATTGTAAGAATATCCAACTTATTCCAGAGGGGTCAAAACATCTTCCCTGAGTATCTGACTAAATCCAAATCCGAAGCATTTGTAGGAGTCAGTCAGAGGAAGGAGCAGGGTAAGTGCTACCGGTAGAGGAAATAACAAATGTATGAGATTGAACAGGAGGATGAGAATGGTTCACTGAGACTGGAGTTTGGAGTTACAAAAGATGAGTCTGAAGCAGGAACTAGATTACGAAGGGCCTTGGAAGCAGGAAATTTGGATGCTATCTTAAAGGAAATGGGAATCTCCAGAAAGCTCAACAAGCCAAAGATAGATATGGAGGGGATCATGTGATCAAATATGCATAAAAGATATAAGTAGGTCATCAGGGTAGTGACATAGAACATCCTTGAGTTCAGTGCCCTCTTACAAGACCAACTAACAACTATCATAGACAAGGCGCCATTGTGAAAATTCCAGAACCCAGGATGAGGCTGAAGCACCCTTCTCTGCACTGTGGGGATCAGGAAGGACCACATTAGATGGGTAAGAGGAATGGCTACACTCCAACCGGATAGTCCCTTTCCCCGGCTGGCACAAAGCTGCACTGAGAGGGCCCCTTGGGTCTGTGGATTCTCCAGTGGGAAAAAGAGAGTCTACAGTGGACATCCAGCTCCCCCAGCATAGAGGGACACTACATGGGAGGTCCACTGGAATCTTTTTTCAAAGGGATCACAGGAGCATCTAAGGGACTTAACAATTAGAGATTAGATTGGGATGGAGATGTGAAGGTGGGCCGTACAACAATCACAAAGTTGAAATAGTATTACCATATGATCCAGCAATTTCACTTCTGTGTGTATATCTTAAGGAAATGAAATCACTCTTGAAAAGATACCCACACTCTTATGTTCACTGCAGCATTATTTGCAATAGCCAAGACATGGAAACAACGTAAGTGTCTACTGATGGACAAATGGATAAAGAAAATGTGGGAAATGTTATAAATATACGTATTATTCAATCATTAAAAAAGAAGAAACTCCTGCCATTTTCGACAACTTAGGTGCATCTGGAGGACATTATGCTAGGTGAAATGCCAGACAAAAAAAGACAAATATTATAGGATCCTAATTGTATATGGAATCTAAAACACTGAATTCACAGATATAGGGAACAGACTGTTGGTTGCCATAAGGGGTAGGTTGGCGGTGAGGGAGAATTGAGTGAAGGAGGTAAAAAAAGGTCCAACCTTCCAGTTACAAGATAAGTAAGTTCTGAGCACGTAGTGCGCAGCATGATGACTATAGTTAGTACTACTGTATTGTATATTTGAAAGTTACTAAGAGAGTAGACCTTAAAAGTTCTCACCACAAGAAAAAAATATATAACTGTGTAAGGTAACGGATGTGTTAACTATGGTTATTATGATAATCATTTTGTACTATATACACATATCAAATCATACATCGTACACCTCAAACTTATATAATGTTATGTTATTGATATCTCAATAAAATGGAAAAAAGGGGTAGATCTAAGCAGTGGGAGAACACAGAAGTGATACGTTCTGGAAATATTTAGGAAGGCAAGCGAACAGGACAAGTGTCTGGATGTATGTGTTAACAGACAATAAAGAATCAAATGTAGTTCTGTTTTTTTAGTTCTATTTTTAATTTTTCTCTTGGTGCCACTAGATGGTTGATAGTGTTGGTTCCAGATGCTTTGAAGGGGAATATTAGTGGAAAATGATCTCATTTTGAATGAAAAACACACAGACTTTGAGGTCTTATAACAAGAGAAGTTTCATATGCAATTTTATGTATTTATTGTCTTGGAGCTCAGGAGGAAGTTGTATCCTTAAGGTACAGATTTGGTAACTAACAACATGGACATAGCAATTGAATTCAGAGGAAAAATATGCTCAAAGAAGTGGACAAAATGAGACAGGCTTTAGGGCAGAGCCCTGTGGGACACTAACAATTACAATGGAGACTAAATCAAGAGCCTTAAGAGTTAATCACTTGTGTGACAGTTGATTTTTTTTTTTTTAATCTACCCCAGACCTCAGTTTTATCATTTTTAAACTGGAGAATAAAATATAGGATCATAACAGTGGCTAACACAGGTAGGTAGTCAATAAATCTAGCATTATAGTCTGTATGTAGCTCTTACCTTACGCCCACCTGCTTTATGTACCAAGTTCAGTTTATTTTACAGTGGTTCTGAACATTTTGTTTTGATTGAGCCCTTGTGAAAATCTGATGCAAGTGTACTCTCTCCTTCCAGAAAAATGCAAATGAAGAATGCAAATCAAATATTTGCATGCTATGTCAAGGGGCTCGTGGACCCCCAGAATCCATCCATAAGTTCCATCTTGATAGCATTATCTGAAGGAGTGAGACATCCAGATTGCATATACAATATTATCACGTTGGTTCTGGGGCCCCAAGCTTAAATCTGTTCCAGGTTCGCAGGCTGTAGCAGAGCCCAGGAGTTCTTACATTTAAGACAGAAGTAGATATTCTTGTTCTCTGTGAACATGTACAGGATGAGAATAGGTAACATGTGAAAACATTCCTCCATTCATTTTCCCATGGCCCCGTTTGGTAAACAGACAAAGGACATATTGCCTTTTGATCTTCCAGCACCATCTATGACATCAGCCTCTCTGTGGTTTAGTACCAGTCCACTCTTCATCCATAAGTGAAAAATCTGTTGGCTTTTCCTTATCTTTCTTTCCTTCCCCAGCTTTCTTTTATCCTTTTCTCTTTTATTCCAGAATTTTCTGGCTCTTTCCTTTCACTGAACACAATATGAAAGAGAAATGCAGTTTGGGTTTTCTGTTATCTTTACTGAATGCATTTTATTTTTTTTTATTTTTTTTTAATGTTTATTTATTTTTGAGACAGAGAGGGACAGAGCATGAATGGGGGAGGGGCAGAGAGAGAGGGAGACACAGAATCGGAAGCAGGCTCCAGGCTCTGAGCCATCATCCTAGAGCCTGATGCGGGGCTCGAACTCACGAACCGTGAGATCGTGACCTGAGCTGAAGTCGGACGCTCAACCGACTGAGCCACCCAGGTGCCCCAACTGAATGCATTTTATATTCCTATTTGGAATGTTAATATAAAGTTAATATTAATATTAATGTCCAGCATTATATCCCTCACTTTACCTCATTTTTCCCTCCAAAAAAGAAAGTGTGTTCAACATACAGGCAGACTTGGATTAACTTTTTCCCCAGTAGTTAATAAGAAAAAAGTTCTTATTTCAGTTTTGTACCTAGATTTTCCCCTGAACACTCTCAAAATTTTCTATTGAATAATCTTTTTTAGAAACAGATGCTTATTCTGCAAACTATCTTGTGCTGTATGTATTTTTGCTTTTGTTTTCTAATTTTTTTTAAATTGTATTTTATTTTATATTTTTGGTTTTGACACTCCAAATTGAAATGGGTTTGCTGGGGCTGATGCATTCTAGTGGTAGCCACAGTATTTTTCAAAGATAAATGTCCCTCAGTATTTCCTTCTTTCATGAGTCTATTTTGGAAGTCGGCGGCTGCTGTCTCATAGCTCTTTCCAGATTGTATTTTTCATCTATCAGTAAAACCAATATCTTTAAGACATATGGTAAGGAGTGACCTTGAGTTTTTTTTAATAGATGAAGTGCAATCTCCACTTATAAAATTATATTAACACGTCTGCATATTTTTAAGCCTGTTGACTTTGCTTCTGTCATCAGAAGTCATGTGCAGGGAACAATAAAGACTGTCATTTTAAACTGTGTGTATACAAATCACTGGTAGTGTGCATCAAACCATCTGCTCTGCCTAGGGCTTTTTTTTTTCCCCTTTTTCTTTTTCTATGCATGTCTTGTTCTATGCATAACCATGAAAAGGCTTTAAAATGGTAATGTTTCGTGCTACCCATTTCCTGTGTTACAATTTTCATTACCTGGTCTCATGAGATTACTTACTTCTGATAAACTAGGTGCACAATTTCAACATTAGACTGGTTCTTTCCTTTCCACGTGTCACTTGTCATTTAAACCCGTAGGTCTTCGAATGTTACCTTCTGGATATCTTCAATGCAATCTCTTCTGGATCATAATTAGAATTTCAATAAATCTGATTGCTATCTGAAATCTATACGTATTAAATATTCAGAGCTTGATTATTTCAATCAGATGGGGGATTCTGCTTCATGAAAGGTCAAGAAACAGCAAAGTAATCATGGCAGTTTTGAATCTGAATGGAAGTAAGTACCTAGCTTCCTTGTATAGACTTTCCCCTGAGCCTCACGTTCTTCTTTCTCTCCTGTCCTGATCCTGATCAATGATCAGAATTAAACAATCTGTGGTGCAAAATTACCATCGCCAAATTTTACCTAGTAAGATCACATTAATTTTTTATGTGACATCAACATTCTTTGATAGTAAAAAGCAAGGTATTTTTTCTCTCAAATTCTTGAATAGTGGTTCCATTTCCAAGTGAGTTATCTTCTGAAATTTCTTCTTCTGACATCCCAGAGGGAAAGAAATGTATCAGATACAACCCCACTTCCTGTACTGCTCAGCCAACTCATTTGTGTATGTTCAAATTAACCTCCAAGGGGGATTGGGTAGGGCTGCCATCGCAACATGAGGGCAGTCAAAAAGATCTACTCTTTTGTTACCAGCCTTGGAAGAAAATCCCACATCTGATCCAGTTATTAAAACAGAAACAGTAGTTTTATTTCGAATGATGAATATAAGAAAAGCTAGAAAAGAAGCCATGTTTGCAGTATGAAACAGATGTATAAATGCCAGCCACCTTCAGAATTCATGGGCAAGATTTTCTAGAAGTTTCCAAAGTCAGTGAACCTTCCAATACCTATAATAAAGATATGGGGAAGTCATTTGGAATGTTAATGGCAGGGGTTACTAGAGACTGTGGAATCTGATGTCTGCTGGTTCATGGTTTTTCCTTTCTTCAAATGCCCTAAGTTCTATTCCTTCCTCACTTCCTGCATCAGTCAAAGCCACTTGCCTAGGATAGACAGTGATATATTAACCCAGCTGTGCTAATATGTCATGAATTAGAAGATTTAACCTGGCCTAGGTTTGTTTGCAGCATAGAAAAGGAGTTATTATAACCTAAAGAAAGTTCCAAGGGTATCCCTGAAATGAACTGTACTTTCCCTGTAAATCCACAGACTACTCACGTCAGGCATCTAATATAAAAGATGCCATCTAAAAGATTTTTAAGGGGTGCCTGGCTGGCTCAGTTGGTTAAGTGTCTGACTTTGGATCAGGTCATGATCTCATGGTTCGTGGGTTGAAGCCTCAAGTTGGCTTTGAGCTGACAGCTCAGAGCCTGGAGCCTGCTTCGGAGGACTCTATGTCTCCCTCTCTCTGTGCCTCTCTGCCTCTCGCACTTCTCTCTCTCTCTCTCTCTCTCTCTCTCTCTCTCTCCCTCCCTCTCTCTCTCTCTCTCTCAAATAAATAAATATTTTAAAAATTTAAAAAATAAATAAAATATTTTTAAAAATATGTATTTGTTTATGTATTTACTTATTTAGAGCAAGCATGAGCAGGAGAGGGGTGGAGAGAGAAAAAGGAGAGAGAGAATCCCAAACCTGAGTCAAAATCGAGAGTCAGATGCTTAACCAATTGATTGAGCCACCCAGGCACCCCAATTTTTAATAAACAATAAAAGACAAGAAGGGTGATGTTTCTAAGTAGGGTATGTCTGCTGGTACTTTCTTTTGCTTCTGGAGACTGAGGAAAGTCGTTGGCATACAAACTGATGAGTCACAGACCTGCAGTTCCTGGAGATTGTAGCCCTGTACTTACTATGACTTTATTATTTTAAACTTCTTAGAAAAATCACTACCATTTTGTAGGATTACAAGGAGTCATTTCTGTTTTCTGACTACTCCATGTATAATGATGATGGAGAAAAGGAAACTAACATGTTAGATATTTTATATGTATTTCCTCTGGTCCTTATAATAACCACATAAGATACATTATATGGTACCGCATTTTATAGACAAAGGAGCTTTGAGAAATAAAATAATTCTTTAGGAACGAAAACCAATACAAATCTCTGAGTTGCCATAGCCTCAGCTGATCTTGCTTGAAATGCTCAGAACAATAGAATCGGATTTTATCTTCTCATTGACTTATAACAGATCGTAGCTAGATGTGATGTTTTTGACACACTAGTCTATTCCCCTCGCTAGACAGATAAGACTGGAGGTGGTAGGTACACAGAAGAGGGTCAAGAGCCTGGTTTGTCTTATAGGTCAGATGTGATGTCCAGGAGCTCATTTGTCTCCATTTCTTTATAGGAGCCCAGGAACTCTGGGAACTATGAGAACCTAAAATTTCAGAGTCTCATTAAGAAATTTGAGATAATTTGGACTAATAAATTTTTGGTCTGCATTCACTCCCATGGAGCCAGATTTCCTGGTTCATGTCCTGGTTCCATAATTTATTGTTGTGTGACTTTAGGCAAGTTACTTGATTTCTCTTTGCCCCAGTTTCTTTATCTGTGAAATGGGAATAATAATAATAATAATAACCTGGATAGGGTTCTTGTAAGGATTAAATAATATGAATGTACCAAGAACTGAAACATATGATAGAATTAGGAGACAAAGACATTAAAACAAATTACTACAAATATATTCTATGTATTCAAAAAGTTGAGTAGAGACAAGATGACTAAATGATCATAAGTGTTCTGAGACAGAAAAAAGACATTGGGTAAAAACTAAGGCAATCAGAATTATGTACCAATATTTCTTCATCAGTTATAACAAATGTATCACACTAATGTACCATGTTAGTAATAAGGGAAACTGGGTATGAGGTACATGCAAACTTTATGTATGATCTCCCTTTTTTTATAAATCTAAAGCTGTTCTAAAAGTAAAGTTTATTTTTATGAGATTTTTAATGAAAAATAAATCAACAAAAGATTCAAATTCCCTACCCTCACTTTCCCCCTCCCCTTCCCCCTACACCCCCTCCTCCAAAGGACTAGGAAAAGCAGGTTATATTTCTTCATGATGTTATGGGAGGGGCTGATCCTCATGCTGCTGTCTCTACTGATCTCCCGAACCTGCTGTTAAGCCAGAGGCATTCAATCTTTCACCCTGCTCGCTTTCAGATCTCTTCCCTATAGCTAAAGGCTTCTGACTGAAGATTGTGTGGCTCATTTCTATTTTTATTTTATTTATTTTTATTTATATTTGACTCAGTTAACATATAACATAGTATTGGTTTCAGGAGTAGAACTTAGTGACTCATCACTTACATATAACACCCAGTGCCCATCCCCACAAGTGCCCTCCTGAATGCCCATCACCCATTTAGCCCATCCCCCTACCCACCTCCCCTCTAGCAACCCTCAGTTTGTTCTGTTTTTAAGAGTCTCTTGTGGTTTTCCTGCCTCCCTCTGTGTTTTATCTTATTTCTCCTTCCCTTCCCCTATGTTCATGTTATGTTTCTTAAATTTCACATACGTGTGAATCATATGATATTTGTCTTTCTCTGACTTATTTCACTTAGCCTAATACACTCTAGTTCCATCCATGTTGTTGTAAATGGCAAGACTTCATTCTTTTTGATCACTGAGTAATATTCCATTATACACACACACACACACACACACACACACATATATACATGTATATACACACCTATATATACATATATATTGTACATATTGTATGTGTGTGTATATATATATCTTCTTTACCTATTCATCAGTCGGTAGACATTTGGGCTCTTTCCATAATTTGGCTATTGTCGATAGTGCTGCTATAAGCCCTGGGGTGCATGTGCCCCTTAGAATCAACATTTTTGTGGCCTTTGGATAAATACCTAGTAGTGCAATTGCTGGGTCGCCAGGTAGTTCTATTTTTAACTTTTTGAAGAACCTCCATACGGTTTTCCAGAGTGGCTGCACCAGTTGGCATTCCCACCAACCGTGCGTAAGTGTTCCCCTTTTTCCACATCCTTGGGTGTGGCTCACTTTTAAAAGAGGTCTAAACACAAAATGCTATCAATTCTGCTCTGCCATGGGTACCCCGTATAGCCACTCAGTGCTCCCAGAATATTGGACATACATGAGACATCAGGTCCCTTCCTTTGTTTTGGCTTTTTCTTTAGTCAATGTCTTCTTCTTTTTATTTATTTTTTTTTTTTTTAAATTTTTTTTTTCAACGTTTATTTTATTTTTGGGACAGAGAGAGACAGAGCATGAACGGGGGAGGGGCAGAGAGAGAGGGAGACACAGAATCGGAAACAGGCTCCAGGCTCTGAGCCATCAGCCCAGAGCCTGACGCGGGGCTCGAACTCACGGACCGCGAGATCGTGACCTGGCTGAAGTCGGACGCTTAACCGACTGCGCCACCCAGGCGCCCCAGTCCTCTTCTTTTTAAAATTCACACTGGATCCACTTGCTCTAACAGTAGCCCTGCTGAGATGCAGTTTCGGGCAGTGGGGAGAAATTAATCCATGAGCATCCAAGCCCTGTCTTACCCCTTCCAAAGTCCCCTCTTTCCCAATACAATCTGAGTGTGAATTCCATTACATTTTATTTTTTGTATTTTTTTCCACTTATGAATTATGGTAAAATTCTATGGTGGTAATGAAACTATTTCCTCCTATTATGTAAGGGAAACTATTAAAAGCTCCAAAATCCTTTGTGAATTCTGGTTTTTAAAGACTATTATAGTAAGGATTCAAATGAACTAGGGTAAACAATGGACACTTGATTTTATTTCTTTTTATTTTTATTTAAAAAATTTTTCTTGGAGTCTGACAATTACTTGGTTTCAGGTGCACAAGATCGTGGCTCAACTTCTCTCTACATTATGCTAAGTTCACCACAAGTGTAGCTACCATCTGTCACCATACAACAGTATTAAATACCGTTGACTGTATTCTTTATGCTGTGCCTTTATTACCACAGTTTGTTCATTCCATAACTAGAAGCCTGGATCTCCAACTCCCTTTCATCCATTTTGCTCACCCCCCCCACCCTCCCCCCCACACCCCCACCCCCCACCCCCGGCAACCATCAGTTTATTTTCTGTATTTACAGGAATGACTGCTTGGCTTTAGACTGTCCCTACACTATTCATCCCTGAAAAGTTCAAGTTGCATAATTTAGGCTTAATGATTAAGGTACTACTGGAAAAGGGAAGAAAAAAAAAACACTTTGTTATTGCCTCCCTCCCACCCTGCCAAAACACACTTGGATGAAATCCAAAATGTTTTCTGTATCACAACTGCTAAAAGGAAATGCTATTGTATTACTAAAGGTTATATCTGAAACTTAAGAATCTAATACTTTGGAAAATTAAATCATGCACACACTATCGGAAAATGTTATAAGTGCTTGCAATTTTATTAAATGTATTTGTGTGATAATGAAGCAGTCAATGGTTCATTTGAATAAAGCCGTATTTGGGAGGGTCCGGGTGGCTCAGTCGGTTAAGTGCCCTGACTCTTGATTTTGGCTCAGGTCGGTATCTCATGCTTTGTGAGATTGAATCCCCATGTGTGGCTCTGCCTTAACAGCACAGCCTGCTTGGGATTCTCTCTCTCTGTCTCTGCCCCTCCCCTGCTCATGCTCTCTCTCTCCCCGTCTCTCAGAAATAAATAGACATTTTAAAAAGCCATGTTTTATATAAGACAATACTCAAATTCTCTTGTTAAAAAAGAATTGGAGGAAGTAGTCCCCTAGATACTCCCCATAGACTTTGGTTTTATACATTCAAGGTTTGTTGCCTCAACAATATTGATGATGGTAGAAATGATTTTCACCTATTTATAGAATCAACCCAAACAGATGAATTCTACTCCTGGCAAATTTGCCTTTTCAGGATCAGTCTATTTGTCTTATCATCATCTAAGAAATCATATCGATTAGGCATTTAAATGGTGTGCTGCTACCATACTTCTGAGATGATTGACTGTGTATTTATTTTATTTTATTTTATTTTATTTTTAAAAATTTTTTAATGTTTTTATTTATTTTTGAGAGAGAGAGGGAGAGAGAGAGAGAGAGAGAGAGAGAGAGAGACTGAGCACGAGCAGGAGAGGGGCAGAGAGAGAGGGAGACACAGAACCTGAAGCAGGCTCCAGGCTCTGAGCTGTCAGCACAGAGCCCGAGGTGGGGCCTGAACTCGTGAACCAGGAGATCATGACCTGAGCCGAAGTTGGGTGCTTAACCAACTGAGCCTCCCGTGCGCCCCTGATTTTGCATTTTAAAACGTTTTTTGGGGGCACCTGGGTGGCTCAGTCAGCTGAGCGTCCACTTGGGCTCAGATCATGATCTCACCTTTCATGGGTTGGAGCCCTGCCTCGGGCTCTGTGCTGACAGTTCAGAGCCCGTGGCCTGCTTCAGACTCTGTGTCTCCCTCTCTCTCTGCCCCTCCTCCACTCACACTCTGTCTCTCTCTCTCTCTCAAAAATAAAATAAACGATAAAAAAATTTAAAAAAAGGTGTTTTTTTTTGTTTTTGTTTTTGTTCTTTTGAGAAGATGATATCTAGTCTGCATCTGTCTCCAGGGCACTAGCCTTTATTTTGGGATACCTAATTGTATGTATTTACTTGACTGTCTCACCATAAATGTCACACACACACCATTTCTTCACCAATAACTTCAGATTACTAGTTATTTCCAGCACATGTCATGGTCTTTGACGACAAGGTGACTTTCCCACATCGTTGTCTCTCTCTGAGTTCCCTTACTGGAATCCCACTTACTTATTGATAATGTAGGTCGCCTTCCTTTAAGATTTATTTCTGGTGAGCCTTCTTTATCTCCTTATTTTCTCATCCTACACATGTAATTACTTTTTGACATATCTCTCTCAAGGCAGGTGAGATCCTGGAAAATAGAAGCCCTGATGTATTTGCCTGTGAAAAAATTGCTATGCTAGATTGGCAAATGTGTGTCTGGGAACACGCATGTGGGTGTATGTGTGTCTTGAGAGGTCGATGTTTGGAAATGCTTGTTGGCTAGGACTGGCCAAAACGAGGAGGAATAAGAAGACAAAAGAGATTCATTTCTCTGTATGGTAGAGTAACACGTATTTGGGATTGTTTCCCTGGCTGTTAAAGAGAGGTTTGAGTGCTCATAGTGTTTTGGGGAGAAAGAAAGCGAAAGACAACACAGCAGGAAATCAAGTCTTGGGAGAATGAGAGAGAGGTCACACTACTTTTCTGAACAGTGGTGTCTAATGCTTATTATTGAATATTTTTCCGTGCAATGCCACTAGCAATTCTTCACTAAAATTTATGTTGCTGGCGCCTTAGGAAAAGAGGAAAAGGCTAGATTGATTTGGAGTAAAGCTCTGCAAATGGAGGACAGGGGGAGAGATGAAGCGAAACGCTGAAGGGGATGACCAGAAGTACAGCAAGGATGGTAAGAGGGATGTATGAAGTGCCCAAGGCGATGTGAAGAATCCTGAAAGTCTTTGGGGATTTTAAGAAGCGGGCTAAGAGTTCTTACAACGATTGAGATAGATATCAAATAGTTTTGTTGAACATGAAGCGAAAAGACCACAAAATGTTGGAGGATTGGAGAAGATTCTAATCATACGAAGTTAAGCATCTTTAGCCTTAAAATTAGAAAATAATATATTAAATTCCATTTTTTACAATGCCAAAATAATGCTTTGCAAACTGAAATTTTTCTCTTCATTTAGGGAATGAGAGGCTATTTCTGTGTTTTGGAGGCTGACATCTCTAAAATAACTCACAGTCATAGAGAAGAACAGGTCTTACTCAAGTACACACTATATATAAGGTGTGAGGCTTTACTGGTGCACATATTTGGGACATCTGAATCTCTAATGAGTATACTTACTAATTAGCACTACTGAGGGGGTCTGATGACCAGGAAGTCATTATTGGAGAATGAACATATCCACAGGATGACGAGAACTAAATAAAAGTCACTAAATATTTATCTTAAATATGTATGTGTGTTTATATATATGAATCGATATTCATTTATATGTATAGGAATATATATTTGGATTGTATGTTTGAATATATTCAAATGGATGTGTATATGTGTGTGTGTGTGTGTGTGTGTGTGTGTGTGTGTGTGTTGCTTAAAAAGAATGTCAGATCCTTAAAAAAAGAAACACTCTAGTATAACATTAGTATTGATTTAGAACCTCCAAGAGACTTTACCAGGCATCACTAGAGTAAATATGTCTTCCAGATCCTTTTCGGTTTTTCTTCTTTTATAATCTTACATGTTTATGAGAGTTCCAATTTCTCAGTATCATCAGACATTTCCATTTTAGGCATTCTGGTAAGTGTGTAGTGATAGTTTTTTGTGGTTTCAACTTGCATTTCTGTGATGACTAATAAAGTTAGATACTTTTTTCTATGTTTAGCGGCCAAATGGATAGACACTTTTGGGCAATGTCTGCTGAAACTTTTTGCTATTTGTTTCTTTTCTGAATTGCATGCTTTTTGCAGTTGTTTAAATATGTTTAACAAAGACCCTTCCTTAGTTGTGTATTTTACCCCAAAAGTACTTTATCTGATCATATCAACAAGCTTTAATTTGGTTAGTGATTGCATGTCTTGATATTTTACTGGTCTTTTATTTTTAAGTTTTGGATGGCCTTATGTTTACACTGTCTTTAATCTAGTATGAAAGTCTTTGTCTTTTAATTATGATATTTAAAAAAAAATTTTTTTTAACGTTTATTTTTGAGACAGAGAGAGATAGAGCATGAACGGGGGAGGGTCAGAGAGAGAGGGAGACACAGAATCTGAAACAGGCTCCAGGATCTGAGCTGTCAGCACAGAGCCCGACACGGGGCTCGAACTCAAGGACCACGAAATCATGACCTGCGCCGAAGTCAGAGGCTTAACCGACTCAGCCTCCCAGGCGCCCTACTTTAATTATGATATTTAAAGAAGTTATTTGTAATCAAGATACTGATACAGTTGAGATTAAATCCACTATCTTGTTATTTATTTATTAGGTATTCTATCTCTTATTTTTTTCCTTTAACAGTTGCCTAATGATATACCTGGCTGTATTTTTCTTTGTTTTTATCCTACTTGGGGATTACTGACTTTCTTGGATTAATGGGCCCATGTCATTCATCAGATTTGGAAAAAAAAGTTTTTCCTTTACTTTCTCAAATATTTGTTCTGCCTTGCCCTCTCTCTCCTCTCCTTATGTGACTCTAGTTACGCATGTGATTTTTATGTTTTCTGGGTTTTTTTTTCTACTTTCTCTGTTTGCATATTTTCTATTAATTTGTTTTTGAGTTTACTAATCCTGTTTTCTGCTGTGCCCTTTGAATGTAAAACTATCCACTAGACTCTCAACTATAGAATATTTTTACTTCTAGAACACTCAATTTCTACAGTCTAATTTTGTGCTAAAATTCTTCATCTTCTTTATTTCCCTCACATATTAATCATAGAAACTTTGGAATTCTTATCTGTTGATTCCAATACTATGATCATCCTCTGTGTCTGCTTTTACTTCCTTGTATCTCTTTACCCTCAGTTTTCTGTCAATGTCAATAATAATTATTATATGCTAAAGATTGTGGAAGATTTAGTGTAGAGTTTATGGATTGTGTTATACTCTTCTAAAGAGTATTAGGTTTTACGCCTCAGGCAGTTTAGTGACATAGGTCATCTTTTATGCCTCTGTTGATGCTTGATTTTAGGCTTTGTTAGAACACGTCTATTTTAATTATGCCTCTTTCTAGGATCTGAAATTTACTCTTACTTTCGTGAGTCTCACTTAAAAGCCCATGGTGTTCTCCATAGTCTCTGTATTCTGGTTATGCTGAACACTTATATCTTCTCCACACCTACTGATATCTGAAGTCTTCACTCAGTTCCTCAGTTTCCCAACAGCCTTTCTCTGCCATGCCTTCCAGAGTTTTAGCATATATATGCTCAGGGGCCTGAGATGAATTTCAGTTTAGGTTTTCTTAGGGCTACTTTTATGCAGTTTTGACCCATCCAATATTATGGCCCAGAAATCCCAGCTGTCTTGTCAGCCCCAAATTTCAACCTCCCTTTTCTTCTGCCCACCTAGATCATCCCTTTCTATTAGGTCTTACATTGCACTTTGCAAAGTTCCTCAAGTTGAAAGCCAGGAGAGATATGAGGTTCTTTTCATAGGCCTTCCTTCTATCAAGTATCATAGCTTTTGGCTAATTGCTATCCAGAAGCCACCAATAAGTTTCATAAATTTTAATAATTTTATAATTTTTATATTTTTAATGTAATTTTATAGCTCTTATTTTTGCCCTAGCTTTTTAAATTGTTGACTATAGGAGTATAAGCCAATACCAGTTTCTCCAACATGGATGTATTTCTCTACTTTCTTGATATCATTTTTTTCATTTCAGTTTTGCTTTATTTAGCTTATTAGTTAATTATTTCACCTTTTGGAGTTATCATCCTAGATATTATTACATGCTTCTTTAACTTACAGGGTATAATATTTAAAAAATACAGCGGCGCCTGGGTGGCGCAGTCGGTTAAGCGTCCGGCTTCAGCCAGGTCACGATCTCGCGGACCGTGAGTTCGAGCCCCGCGTCAGGCTCTGGGCTGATGGCTCGGAGCCTGGAGCCTGTTTCCGATTCTGTGTCTCCCTCTCTCTCTGCCCCTCCCCCGTTCATGCTCTGTCTCTCTCTGTCCCAAAAATAAATAAAAACGTTGAAAAAAAAAATAAAAAAAAATATTTAAAAAATACAAATACTAAATTCCAGGCAATATAAGAATCTTAGATTAATTCCATTTTTTCCCTCCAAACTTGGTGTTATTATTTTGATGCCCTTTAATTCTACATATATTTTAAATACTTTATTATTTTATACTTCCAGTACTTATTGAGTCTCATTTCTCATCACTTTGTTGTGTATTTCTACTTCCCAACTGTAATAATTTTTCTTCTACTTGAAGGATTCCCTGTGTGTTTTTTTTCCTTTGTTTTATTTTGGTTTAGTGTGAGGCTATTGGTAATGGTTCTCCCAAATTTTTCTTGCTTTTGCGAGTATCTTTGATGTGCCTTTATTTTGAAGGACCTTTTCGCTAAGCTGGCAGTTAATCCCTTTCTACATTTTAAAATTTGTGATTCATTGTCTAGTTGCCTCCATAATTTCTGTGGAAAAGTCAGGCTTTGGACCGAAAGTATTATATGATTTGTTGCCCTCTGCCTGCTTTCAGGGTTTTTGTTTTGTGCCTTTGGTTTTCATAAATTTTAATATAAATTTCCCAGGTTCCTAGGTACAGTTTTGTTTGATTTACACTTCTGGGGATTCATAGAATTTCTCTAATCTGTGGATGGTTATGGTTTCTAAGTTTAAAAAAAAATTCTCAGCTCTGATCTCATCAGCAATTGCCTCTGCCTTTTCACACTCTCCCCTCCTTCTAAAACTGCAATTTCACATGTGATGGGCTTTTTTCTTTCTTACCTATGGATTGCTTAAGGTATTTTTTGTATTTTCATCTTTTGGGGGCTTTTCTTTGTTTTTTTGTTTTGTTTTTTTGGGGGGGCATGCTTTAATCTATATATTTTCTAGTGACTTTATTTTTGGTTCATAGTTCTCAATTCTGCTGCATGTAAATTACTGTTAAATGTGTACCCTTTAAAAAAAAGTTTATTATGCCATTTGCTATATTTTTAAATTTTGTGTTTTCCATTAGAATATTTTCATACATTCCAGTTATATCATATTGAATTTCTTCATTTTGTCATCTATTTTATTGAATATATCAATCAATTATATGAATGTTCACAACTGATAACTCCAATACCTATAATCACTGATGGATCCACTCTTATTGTCTGTTTTTAACTCTTGTGCTTTTGTTTTTCTTTGGCTAGTTATTCTTGTGGCATACTTGATCATTTTTTGTCGAATTTCAGATAACTTATATATATAATTGCAAATATAATTTGAGGCCCTTACTGACATTATCTTTTTTCATAGAGTATGTAATTTTGCTTTCAGGAAAGCTATTAAAATAGAGGCAGTTTAAATAGGATTCAAAGCTGGATTTCACTCTTTTATGAAGGTTGGTCTATTTTTGATTGATCTTATTTTTATTTTTATTTTTTATTTATTTATTTATTTATTTTAATATATGAAATTTATTGTCAAATTGGTTTCCATACAACACCCAGTGCTCATCCCAACAGGTGCCCTCCTCAATACCCATCACCCACCCTCCCCTCCCTCCCACCCCCATCAACCCTCAGTTCTCAGTTTTTAAGAGTCTCTTACGCTTTGGCTCTCTCCCACTCTAACCTCTTTTTTTTTTTTTTCTTCCCCTCCCCCATGGGTTTCTGTTAAGTTTCTCAGTGATTGATCTTATTTTTAGAATGTATACCTTTTAGATATAAACTGGAAGTCAGAATGTCCTTCACTGGCCCTAATTGTAATTTTTGTTTTCATGGTCCCACATAGTTGCCAGAATCTCTATTCAGCTTGCTAATTTCTTATTACCACATTCTGCTTGTCCTTTTAGCCTATCTTAAAGTGCTTAAAACGCCTTAAGGGCATTTTAAAAGCAGTTGTAAAATTTTTAGACTAGTTATAATGTGGGGTTTACCCTAATTTTTGTTTCTTTATTCCAGGATCCTAACTCTTGAAATCTTAGTTGCCTTGATATCTCTTCAGTGGTATCAAACAGATTTTTTTTTCCAGTTTTTCTATTGGTTTATGGTAAAGGTACTAATATGCAACAAGCTATTCCACCCTTAGAAGAAAAAGAATTATTTTATTCTTTTTTATTCTTTTTATTCTTTTATTCTTTTTACTTTTCAACTTTTAGTATCTTTATTGTCCTAGAAACTGGACAGCATTAACTCTTAGAAGTAGGCCAATCCAAAATACTTAACCTTATAATTCAGACTCTTTTATTTTAATAAACTTGACTGCATTATTTGGAGATGTGACAATGCATTTAAGAACTGGGAAACTAAGTGTAAGAGATTGTACCAACAAGTTAACTAAATATTTATAGAATACATAAAACTAAATTCTCTATGTCACATACATGGCTTCTAATACTGCAGAATTTTGGCCCTCTTATGAAGTTATACATAACATAACAAGTTACTCTTAGTTCTTCTATCCTAAGAAATGTGAAAATCGAAAATGACAGATCCCTCCCATAACTTTTCGTGGAGTATCTAAATCAAGAGATGATCCTCTTTATTAGATGTAAATGAAGAAAAAACACTTTAATCACTGCCCTGAGAATAATCATTTAACTCTAAAATATCCAATTCATCAAGTTCTGGCAAATGGAATACCAGAAATAGATCATGGGCATTAGTTTCTCCTTACATCTTTGCCCAGGAAATTCTATGGGAAGCTTTGGTGCTGACCAAAAGAAGACACAGGTTTATCAAACTTTGTTTTAATTGGTCTCAAAATTCTCTGACCGATTTTGGTCAAGATGTTTCTATTTTAAAAGTACTGATTTTAAAATCTAACAACTTAAAATTGCCACAAAAAATGGTCGGGAAAACATTCCTTCCTTTCTGTATGTTTTACGTAGCACGTCTATCATTGACCAGTCTTTAGGTATTAAACTGAAATGGCCAAGCGAGACAAACGGCTCTGAGACATTCTTCCACAAGCAACCAAGACAGAGTGCCATGTTCTAAATAATATTCATTCAGCCAATCTGGGTTTTATGAGCAGAGTTGGTGACTTTGCAGCCTCTGGTGTCCACTGCCATGATGATACCCATAATAACTGTCTCCGTCATATCAGGAGCAGCAAAATGACCCAGAGGATAATAGTCAGAAATTTTCAACACACACAATTTTGTCAGGAACCATTTCAATGTTAGTAGCACCACTAGATTTCAAGAATTGGGGCCAAATTTCATCTTTTTTACCAGAGCAGCTATCAATCTTCTTTCACTGCTTGGCAAACTTACGAGAAATGTGAACAATGTGACACTCCAGCTCACATGGATAGTCCCCACTGATCTGGCCTGAATGGTTCAGGATAATCACCTGAACAGTGAAGACAGCCGCTTGCATCAGTGGAGTCATTTTCGCTGTTATCAGCCACATGGTCACAACAGGCCTCTGTGATAGACGTGTTCTTGACATTGAAGTCCGTGGTGTTCCTAGGCAGAGCTTCGCACAAAGTTTCAAAATGCATTTCAATTGACACTACTTCAGTTGTAATGTTAACCGAAGTGAAGATGGTCGTTATGCCTGGTTTATTTTTCTTTTATTAAGTAAGCTCTATGCCGGGGCTTGAACTCACGACCCTGAGATCAAGATTTGCATGTTCCACCCCACTGAGCCAGCCAGGTGCCCCATTATGCTTGGTTTAGAACACTAGTCTCCATGCAGCCCACAGCAGCTATACTAATACTACCAATTTTATAAACAACCTGAAGGGACAGATGAAGGACTTGTCAATTGCATGAGTTGGTGGCAGGATATTTCCAGAACTTCAAGCAGTGTAGCACCACTGGCACTTCCATCTTCATAGCGAATTTCCATTTTTTGAACCAACATCTTGAGCACTTATTTCCAGCATGTTCCACCATTGCAACCAGAAATGGGCACAAATGCTACCGTGCTAACGTTATAGAAACCTTTCTTGATGTAGAGCCTGACTTCTTCATTTCTCTTCTAACTGTAGAGTGGCTCAGTAGAATCCATGGTGTTAAGGCCGACAGTTAGTTGTTTCAAACCCAACACGTAAGCCAGTAGGGCATGCTAATTGGTCTTCTCAATCTTGGAAACACCAGTTTCAAATTTACAAATACCAGCAGCAACTGTCAGAACAACACTGTCAGCCTGAGATATGCCTGTGATCATGTTTTTGATAAAGTCTCTGTGTCCTGGAGCATTAGTGATGGCCACATACTTGCTGGTCTCAAATTTCCATAAGAGGAGACCTGTGGTGATACCATATTCACACTCAGCTTTAAGTTTTTCCAAGACCCAGGCATATCTAAAGCGGACTTTCCCATCTTAGCAGTCTCATTCTCAAAAATGTTGATGGTTATTCTGTTGATTCCACCACATTCGTAGAACAGATGGCTGGTAGTAATAGACTTGCTTGAATTTACATGTCCAATGATAGCAATATGATATGAGTCTTTTCCTTTTCCATTTTGGCTCAAATTTAGTGATGTTTTCCTAAGACCTGTGTTCTGGTGGCAAACTCCTAACAAAAAAGAAGCAATTAGTTGTTAACTGAGTAAATTATACAAGCTTAGTAGCTTACTCTGCTTTATACATGTCAGGATAGTCATTTGTCATGAGACAATACTGCTTTGTTCTCTTAATGTATGGATTTTGTCAACTGCTTTTAGGAAAGTATGGTACAGTAGTCTTATTATATTCTGTTTCTTATGGTCTATCTACATAAATTATACAAATGGAAAGAACAAAAGTAAAGGAAGTGCTACAGTATGTATTTTACTGTGTTTTGCCTTCTTGCTTCAAAAAAAAAAAAGAGAAGAAGTGGTATCTAAAAGTCAACACTGTCAGTCATATCAGGTAATAAAGACAGACACAGTCCGTTAAGTGTCTGACTTGTTCTCAGCTCAGGTCTTGATCTCAGGGTCATGAGTTTAGACATCATGCTGGGCTCCGAGCTGGGCTCTGGGCTGGGCTCAAAGCCTACTTAAAAGATAGATAAGGGGCGCCTGGGTGGCGCAGTTGGTTAAGCGTCCGACTTCAGCCAGGTCACGATCTCGCGGTCCGGGAGTTCGAGCCCCGCGTCGGGCTCTGGGCTGATGGCTCAGAGCCTGGAGCCTGTTTCCGATTCTGTGTCTCCCTCTCTCTCTGCCCCTCCCCTGTTCATGCTCTGTCTCTCTCTGTCCCAAAAATAAAAAAAATAAAAAAAAAAACGTTGAAAAAAAAAGATAAGATAGGATAAAAGATAGATAAGATAAGATAAGATAAGATAAGATAAGATAAGATAAGATAGAGTCAGAGGGGATGAAATTTCCAGTTCTTCTCAGAACTTTAAAGCAGATCAAACAAAAGGAATTCATCAGCTGGTGATTTTTTCTAATTTATTTTTTATTTATTTTGAGAGAGAGAGAGAGAGCATGCAAATGGGGGAAGAACATAGAGAGAGGGAGAGAGAGAATCACAAGCAGGCTTTGCACTGTCAGCACAGAGCCCGACAGGGGGCTCGAACTCATGAACCATGAGATCAGGACCTGAGCCAAAACCAAGAGTTGGATGTTTAACCAACTGAGCCACCTGGGCACCCCAAGCTGGTGATTTTTTAAATCAATGTTTATGATAACTACTCATTTCATAATGTTACTGTGACTAGAATATAAAGCAGATTTATTTACAAAAGTTTCTGACTAATGGTTGGATCTAAAATTGTTACTCCCTGCCTTATAAAACTGTTTTTCTTGTTAACGTGAGGCCCCACAAAAATATTCCCTAAAACACACATACTCTACGTGAGGAAATGCTTATTTTAATAGCAATGAAAGACATCCATTCAAGTTGATATTTATTAAATCTCATTTATATAAATATTATATTGTTAGTAAACTTAATCTAAATGAAATTGTGAAAAAACCAAATATTTAAAAATGCTTCAAAACTGCTGTGAAACATGTTACATAGTCAATGATTATATGATTAGATCATATAATCAATTACATAATAAGCAATAATATAATAATATATAATCAATAGTATGATTATATAATAAATTATTATAATAATTATAATTATGCATAATTATATAGGGTGAGGTTCCTAAAACTGTTGATTCAAAAGCCCTGGAGGTCCACGCAGAGTTATTGCAAGAAGTCTAGGTTTGGACTAATGTGTACATCATAATTTATAGGCTGAATAAAAACATAAGCTGCTTTTTTCATTTTTATTTTGCTACAATTATAATTCATATAATATACAATTATACTCTGGGGCGCCTGGGTGGCGCAGTCGGTTAAGCGTCCGACTTCAGCCAGGTCATGATCTCACGGTCCGTGAGTTCGAGCCCCGCGTCAGGCTCTGGGCTGATGGCTCGGAGCCTGGAGCCTGTTTCCGATTCTGGGTCTCCCTCTCTCTCTGCCCCTCCCCCGTTCATGCTCTGTCTCTGTCTGTCCCATAAATAAATAAAAACGTTGAAAAAAAAATTTAAAAAAAAAAATATACAATTATACTCAACTATTATCACTATGTTTATTCTCATTCAACAATAACAACGCTTATGACTATCGAGACGAAGTGATCTGTGATATTTTTACGTCTTTGGAAAGGTCCTTATCATTGAAAAGCTTAGAAAATTATTGATGCATTAAAAATGCCATTTTACCTCCCTGAGCCTGATTTTTTTTTTCACTGTGGAAAGAAATTTTATCATCTACCATATGGAAATGTAGTAGATGTTGAGGGAACTTAGTAAATATGAATTTCTTTAGTTGCCCTTACCTACGTGTACCAAAAACATGGTTTTGCTCTGTAAGATAAATTGTCCGGTTAAAATTAAATTTATCAATTCTCAATTTTTTTCACAATTCTGATTTTTTAAATAAATTACTAGAGGAAGAACTGATAGAAAAAGTCAAACTGCTGGCAAAAATTACCATTGAAGAGGAACAAAAGAATGACAGAATTACAGTTTAGTAATATAATTGAGAGTTGCAACGCTAAGCCTAAACATTAAAAGAGGTTATTAAAATGAGAAATGATAATTATGTGATGTGATACAGGTGCTAACTATTGCTACAATGGCAAACATATTAAATATATAAATGTAGCAAATTAACATGTATACCTTAAATGTACGTAATGTCATATGTCAAATACATTTCAACTTTAAAAAGCTAATTTATGTTAACTTCTACTAAAAAAAACAATCAACCAAACAATAAGAGTCTGACCAAGAGGCTAAGCTTTAAGCACATTCGTTTCTTTAATATTTATAACAAACTTTTCTGTTGTAAGTATATACTAGTATTATTCCCATTTTATAGATGAGGAACCTGACGTACCAGGATACTAAGAAATTTGTCCAAGGTTACAGAGCAAGTTAGTGGTGAGGATGGCTTTAACTACGCTTCCATTCATTAATGAAATCTTGCCCAAATCTGCTATGAGAGATGGTCTCTTAATGGATTTTGATGCATTCTGGGGAATAATCTGATCTGGGATCTGAGGTAGGAAGAAGCAAAAAACTCCCTCTCTCCCTTTCTCCAAGAAAACATGCCTGTCTTTTCTTTCCTTGCTCACTGAAGACAAGCTTTGAGCATTTCCTCTCCCTCTCTTTCATGGTGAGCAGCTTCCTCTAAATTTCTCCCAGTCCTGTGGTTCTGTGAATGCTTCCATTTCTAGAGAAATCAAATTTAAGGGAGCTTTGACAGCTCTGGCTTTTCTGATACAAACAGCCTTAGTCTATCTTTCCTGTGAAATGTTTATTTTAAGATAACAAAGAGAAACTCTCTCTATATGTACAGAGAAATAAGACTCCTAAGGCACATTTCCCAGCATAATTCTCTAAAGTAAAAATTGATCTATGATAGAGCACTGTAATTAAGTGGCAATTGCATTGCTAATTCCCCTGAGGAATGTCAGTGGCATAGCCTGATCTGCGGAAAACAAGTTAGCAGAATAAAGACTAACATAAGCTAGGCTTTTTCTCTTTTTTTCATTGACTACCAGCCCAGCTGGTTCGTCATGGTTGAATAGGTATACTCAAGGATGAAAGAAATGTACTTGGTCCCTGTTGTTCTTAATGAACTGTCTTAACAGTACATTCTCTCTTGAGAGCATTACTGTTACTGGAGCCAAATTCTGCCAGTTTAGTGAGCACTGATTAAACACTCACTCAGTAACCACATGCACACAACAGTCTACTGAATAAACTGGTGACTGAGGATAAACATCTATTAACACAGGCAGAGAATTTCAGGGATAACGGGACTCTGAAACCGTAGCTACTAATGCAGAGATCCCCTTAGGAGAACACACCATCCAGAGAGTAACCTTTATTGACTAATAGCTGCTTGTGACTCAATTTCACTTTGCTTTGGCATTGCTTGACACTCAAAATTCTATAAATATTGTGGCTGTGGTAGAATTTTTGTGTCATTGTTTGAGCAATGATAGAGATATACTGTATTAGTCACTTCTGCAGTAGCTATTACTGTGTACAAGTGGTTTATTTCCACTTTTTCTACTGTGATAGACTTTAAAAAATGCTTTCTCTGACTCCAGTTCTCTAAAATGTGGCCCCCTTTTCCCCTCTCAAATAAGAATGAAAGGGGCGCCTGGGTGGCGCAGTCGGTTAAGCGTCCGACTTCAGCCAGGTCACGATCTCGCGGTCCGGGAGTTCGAGCCCCGCGTCGGGCTCTGGGCTGATGGCTCAGAGCCTGGAGCCTGCTTCCGATTCTGTGTCTCCCTCTCTCTCTGCCCCTCCCCCATTCATGCTCTGTCTCTCTCTGTCCCAAAAAAAATAAATAAAAACGTTGAAAAAAAAAATTAAAAAAAAAAAATAAATAAGAATGAAAGACAGAGAGAAAGATTAATCCACAGATTTTATCTGTGATAATGTCCTTCCTTTCCTTTCTGTAAATCGGTGTAGGAGGAGTGCCATTCAAACTCCTCTTGCCAAATAGGCATCATACTTTGAGCGTATGATCCACTTATTCAGGGCCCTGGGGCTCTATTGTAAACTTCCATGTGCAGAGGGAAAGAGGAGACATGGGAAGAATAGAGGCTATAAAATACAATGATAAAATGCAAAGGCCAGCAGGTGAGTGGAACAGACAACTCTTTGCATCAGATGTGAAAATGGGATGTGACTGGTTCAGTGAGAGGCCCAGAGCCTGGCTCTGGGGCTTTGAAGTGGTGGCCATGGCCTTGACCTCCCTACTTCAGCCACGTGCCTGGCTGATCTGACCTGGGGTAAAACCTTGTCACTGAAGATTCCCACTCTCCAGAGTGAATCCTCCCACAGGAACGAGTGCAGACTCTTCTCTCACCAGTTGACATGCTCATACCTATAGACATCACAGACATAAACAAGCCTGCCTTTTCTTATTATGTTTCTTCAAACACAAACACTGTCCATCTTATTAGACAAAGAGAACATGCAATTCATACATAACTTTCACAACTCTCTGTTTTTTTATTGAACAAAGTGTGGATATAAGTGGGAATAAATCTTGGTTTTCCTTATGGGATCATTTAGTTAGAAAGTATATAAAGCAATCCAGTCATGCAGAAAACTATATAATCTATTAATATGAGCCTGAATACTTAGAAAGGAAAAAAAGTATGCCATGATAACAAAACATGTTGGGGCACCAGGGTGGCTTAGTTGGTTAAGTGTCTGACTTAAGCTCAGGTCATGATCTCACAGTTCTCTTGGGTTTGAGCCCCTCGTAGGGCTCCACACTGATGGAATGGAGCCTGCTTGGGATTCTTTCTCTCTCCCTCTCTTTCTCTGCCCCTTCTGTGCTCTCTCTCTCTCTCTCTCAAAATAAATGAATAAAATTAAAAAAAAAAAAAACACATTTGCCACTTATCTAGTCCTGTGCATAGTCTATGAGACCAGGTTATCTGTAAATGTCTTTTAGGTGTCAATACTTTTAAGCCCATTGCCTTTGTTCTCATGCATTAACAATTTTGTAATCCTAAAAGGTTGTTAATTGCATTTTACAAATCGAGAGTAACTGTATGTCCGTATTTCTTAGAAATGGGAAGTTTCACTTTAGATTCAGCTGTGAAATGCATAGGTAGTGAAGAGCTATTTGGAAGAATGTAAAGAAATATTTAAGTGGCCTACATGATACAATAGAAGGAAAATAATGCTGTGTTAATGTGCATCCCAGAAAGCTAATAGGTAATCAGGGTTGCATCCCAATGCCTCTTAAAACATATAATCATTTAGTGTCTTCAACACTCAAGAAAGTGCTCTAATGGTGGCACTGGAGAATGAAGTTAGTTTTTAAAATTTGAAATTAAGAACATGGAAGCATATCTCAATTTTTCCTGAAGTGTGACCTAAGTAGAATCACTTGGGGACTCTAGTTAAAAGTGCAGACTCCTGAACCTTGCTCCAAAATAATCAACTGTAAATACTAACTTGCAAAGGAAGAGATGACAGTATCTAACTAGCTTCCTTAGGTCACTCTCATACATCCATTAATTTATCCATTCAGCAAATGTTTATTGTGCACTTATTAAATTCGAGGTACTTTCAGGCTTGGGATTGAAAGTGAATCAAAAGATTCCTGTTCCGGAGAACTTCAGAGTTTCTTGATAACGACAAATTCAAATTAGTGCCATTAATGATACAATGGAGATGCCCACCAGGCAAAATCGGACCCAGAGTGGTAGAGGATAAAGAAGTGTTGTCAGCTTAGTGGAGAATAATGAATGGCCTCCACTAAAAAAGCTAAGAAGATCAAAGGTAAAGATGAGTTTGGAGACTGTCACAATGAATCAGGAGAGAGATGTGGATTGAAAAGAAGATACACATTTTTTTTCTTCCTTCTTTTGGAAATAGACCTTACCATTCCTTTGACAAACTATTCTCTGCTTCCTTCCCCAGACACACACGCTCACACACACACACACACACACACACACACACACACACACACACCATAGGATCTCGTTAAGAGTTGTCACTCAGTACTCTATCATCCAGGCACAATGAAAGGTCCAAGGTTTGTGTGCATGACCTACCATACTGATTACCTCTCCCTCCCATTATTACTTTCAGTGTCTGAGAACCTGGTCATGACAAAGAATGTGAGAGGAACCAAATAATAATCAAAAGACAAAACCAACAGCAATTTCATAGGAACGGAATGATCAACAAAAGTAAAACTTAACGGTAGTTTTAGGAATGTTTTAAGTAATATAAGCACCCATTGAAACCATGACCAAATTAAGACAATTCTGTTAATCTTCTGTTTTCTTCCCTTCCTCCTTCTTTCCTCCCTCTCTCCCTTCCTTCCTTCCTGACATCAGGCAGGTCCAGTAATGGTGGTTGTGCCACGATGGAGTATCAGGGGTGGGGGTGGGGGTGAGGAAATTTGGTAAGCTGGGAACTTGCCTACATAAGGGGATTGAGCAAATAAGAAATATATTGAGGATGACGGGGCTTGGTTTCTCACTGATGAAGAAGTAAATACGAATATGGAACAGAGGAAGATTCAAATGAATTATAAATTCTGTAGTGTAGAATGAAATAAGAGATTTAATGGAAAATGTAAGTGAAAGGCACACGTCAGACATCAAGGCCCCAGTATCAATGAACATACCTTACATCCAGACCCTGGTTTCTATTATTTCTGTTTCTATTTCTACATACTATTCTCCACTAAAAGAACCAAGCCTTCATGGAGAAGTAGCTTATCCCAATTGGGGTCAAGGAAAGTAGAAAATGAACTTGGAACATCTTGTGCCAAAAACAAAGGAAGTCCTGAAAGAATGAAGGAAACACGTTAGGAGAAATTATCTAGTTCGAAGGGGTTCCTAAAAATTTAAGCATCAAAATAAATAATCATATTGGTGGGTTATAAACCATTGAACTAATAAAAATGAGTAGAGATTAAAGAAACTAAGCCATTGAACTAATACAAATAAGTAGAGATTAAAGAAACTATTCTTTTCTATCAAATAATAAATACAGGAAAAGTATTGCAATTTGAAAACCACCACTTCTATGCATTGCGCTGATAATAAATTCAATAGCTACTGCATCTAGCAGTGAAAGTGTGCTGAAGAATGGGGCATTTGCATGAAACAAAAGTCTCTCCACAGAAAAATGCTTAGTAACTCCAAAGTAATGTTCCAGAGGAGAATCCTCACAGACATTGTATTTATCAGGGAATCAAATTAGTGCCCTCAGTAATGGGACATGTGCCACCTGGTAGAATTCAATGAGAACACTACCTACCTCCCTTCTGCAATATACTCACCAAAAATGCGTAATGTGGTTCTCTTCTGGAGGAAACAGTAAGCAATACTACAATAAGAAAAACTCTACGAAAGAAATGCCCAGCAACTTCAGAAATGTCAAGGTCATGAAGGTCAAGATGTGATGTGACTAAGAAATGCCCCCCAGTTGAAGGAACCTAGAGACACATGACAGCTGGGTGCCAAATGGAATCTGGGAACGGTGCTATTGTCCATGTTGTCATATCCTTGGACATGGCTGGGACAATGAGCAAAACTTGAAAGGATCTCTGGATAAAGGGTATATTGGTATTTCTGTGTAGCAATCTTTTTGCCTCTTGTGTCTAATGTTATTTCAAATTTTCTAAAAGGTCACTTTCGAAAGTAAAAAATATATATATTAAAGCATTTCTTCCCCAAATTACTATTATCTCTAGTAATCTCCTTGTGCACCCGAAGAGGCAGCTGGGCAATACAGTAATATGATCCATGTTGTACTTCCTTAGTTCTGTGCCGGTCCAAATAATCACAGACATTCAAAATGGGGGATTTGATCAGACATACTGAGTACAGGGATAGCAAACCGTCAACATAACTGTCACTCATTCTTCCCAAGAATTTACTATGTTCTCAGTTGATTTTCTTTCCAACTCAAAGGGTTAAGTATATTATTACTTCTATGTTCCTGGTTAGAAAACTGAGATTTCAGATAGGTTGAATAACTAAAACTAAACAGCTTTAGTAGATGATGGAGCGGGGATTGGAACCCAGGCAGTAACCTGCATTATTAACCACTTTGGTACGCTGTTTCTCATAGGTCCAAGGAAAGTCAGGCTTTTGGGAGGCAGGAGTGGTGTCAGAAATGGATGCCATTGTGAAAGACTGTTCATGCTGGATAGGACCCCCTACTAGTTTTCAGGAGGTAGGAAAGAGACAAACTCTATTCTTAGGTCCACTCCCCTGGTCAACCCAAGTAGGGGAGGGCACGAAGACACAAGTCAAACAGACTAGGGGTAGAAGGGTCTCTTTTTCCAGAAAGGTTAGAGCACCAGGCAGGACAGCGGGGCAGAATACAGAGTCTGGAAGTCACATCGAAGATTCCAAATCAATTGCACTTCCCAGTTCACAGGGACTGTGGGGCTCCTGCTGCATTTCCTCCCCCTCTCAGGATTGGCCCAGAAATGGGGATGCCTGAAGCCAATCCAGATCATCCAGCTATAAGGAGCTGTACAAGGCAAGACTGGGATAGCAGAGCCTGACTCACAAAATGGCTTACAGTGTCTTATTACAGTATTCACTTCCCCTCAATTTCCTCAAGTATACGGCACTTTTTCCTCTTGGTCCTTGGTAGCACTCCAGCTCTCAGTCCCTTCTGTGGATACGGCAATGACACTGTAGAGCATTTTCATGGTTTAGGGTTATGCAGCAGTCAGCAACTCCCTTTTGAATACCTCATTTCCCCTTTTCCTCCAGAAAGACTAGTTTGCACAGACAGCAGTATTTAAAGTTCTTTATTCAGGGCTCTCATTTCTCCAAATATTCAAACATATTCATCTTGTTTCATAGGCTTGTTCATTGAAATAAACTGACTAATCCAAACTGAGACCGGCATTGGCCTCTGTGGTAGTCACTTCCCACACGCTATTTTCCACAACACCTACCTGGTTCCCTCTTTCTGGCTCTCCAATTCAAAGTCAAAACAAAATGTCAAACTTCCAGGCTCCTGAAGGGGGAACTGACTGGGGCTCGGGAGCAACTTTATACTTGTTGCTCATTAAATGTTCCCCGGGGGCAGGCGAAATAAAAGAAATGCACAAGGCAAAACTAGAAATCTTAATAAAAGGACTTACTCTGAAGGCTGATTTTTGCAGACACTTGCAACCCAGATAAAATCTAGACAGACTAGTTTTGCTGAGAATAACGGCCTCTCGGGGCCTATTTGGATCTGAGGTATAACAGCCAACAGTGTAATAACAATCTTTAGACCTCACAACCACAAATTAATAACATCCGGAACACTTCGCAAGAGAAAAGAAAACTAAGAGTATTGAAGAAAGCAGTGGGAAGTAAAATGGACCACTCAAAATCGCGTTCTAAATCAGCCTTCAGGTTTAAGTCTTTTGTAGGTAGGGCGCAGACAGTGCTTTGTTGCAGTGCACCCATATTGCAGAGCAGGATGAGGGGACAGCTTTAAGGTAACCCCACCTGTTTACCTGTGTTCCCCAACTGTTCTTTCATTCAGCAAATCTTACACATTGTCTGCTTCTTCTCTCTTGGAAAAGCCAGCACAGGTCCGTTAGCCACAGAACCGCCAGACCCAATATCCCTAGAAAACTGCGTGATCACAAAGCTTTTGGTTGTAGGGGGAAATTTGCCTTGATTCTGTTACATGACGTTTCTCAGTGTTGAGAACCATAGCCAGAGGGGAACATGCATTTCCTTTAATTAAAAAATAGCTGTGAACTGAAGGAGTCATTTAACCATGTAGAACTAAGTAGGGAGACTAGAAGCTATTTATCTCCAGCAGAATAAACGTTGCAGATGGATGCAGAATGTTTCAGGGCATAGGTAAACACAAGGATCATTTCATGAAATAATATATTAGGGTAATATTTCACCAATAATAGTTACGTTTTCAGATGCTTCATTTTCACAACCCCCATAACATTTACTTGAGTTGTTTGTCATCTGTATGCCTCAGCGGATTATTTCCAAATCTTCCCTCCAAGATTCTTTTCTTAAAAGCTGTCGCTTGCAACTCAGAAAAGTCAGAGATTTGTGATTTCTAAGTCTACCCCTCACTATGAGACCATAAACAAACCACAAAAGCTTTCTGAATCCTATCATGTTTTTCTGTAAATGGGATGTGAGGTTTAAAGTGAACTAAGAAGAGTTGAGATAATTTTGTCCTTGCCTAAGGAAAGACAGAAGTAGATTCCTTCTCTCTTCCTTCTCTAGACAAGGTTATCTTCCACACCGGACTGCTCTTGTAGATGACAAGCCACCCTTCTGATGGCCCATGCTGCTGCTACAATTGCCTAGAAGAAAGACATTTGTTGCTCGGGGCAGGCTCTCTCCTATTGTTTGCAAGATTCTGTAAGAACACTCTGTGTTTCTGTGGCATGAACCTGAGGCTGGGAAGGGGCTGTGTGTTGGAGAGCAAAGGGGATAGCTGATCTCAAAAGGCTCCTGAGGGATCCCTGCACTGAGCAGCTTCCAAACTGTAAGAGTCTTGAGATAAGTACAATTTCATATAAAATGGAGGATGCATGTAGGGGTGCCAGTTTCTGTCATTAAAAAACATGACAAAAGGCACAAATAAATAAAATCTCATACTGTCTTTATTGACATTTCATGATACAAAACCATTTTAACACCAAAAGACGTGCATCTGGGGTAGAAGAACTCTCTTCTGAATGAGATAAATTTAATTCTATGATAGATGTATTGTGCTGCCCATAGTTGTTTTGTTCTACTACAGACTAATGAAAGGAAGCCCGTGGGTGGGCATTTAGAAACCATTGTTCTAAGGAACCTATGCCTTGCAACCAAAAGCTAGTTTACCGATAGAAATCCCTGTCACTAGCTTGTAGTCTTGGTTTTAAATATTTTTTTTAAACTCTTCTGTTATTATTTGACACTAGTATATGACATTCGTGGCCAATACTGGTATACAAGTCTTCTAAAGCACTAGAAACGCAGCTTAAGATAGCTTCCACATTTGTGCCTTTGTCCAGAGATACAAATAAGTAATATTGGCTAAAACGTAATGAGTCTCAAGTGATATGACTGTCTTAGAGATAATCTGTTGTGTAAGATATGGTCAGTTCTCATGAGGTTAGTCTCAGTCGCCTACAAATCCGAAAGATCCCAGTACACATAGTTGGGCAGCTGTCTCATTAAGCCCGAGTGAATAATATCACAATTTGATTAATGTTCTTGACGCCATTCTGTTTGCTACAGTCTTCTTGTTATAAGATTGCTGTATAAATGATACATATTGCAAGCCATGATTCAAAGCATTACTGACTTCCTATGATTGCATAAATGGCAAACAAAAATGAGATAAATAATAGAGAAATAATAGTTTTACAAAACCGCTAATGAAAACTCCTATAAAAAGATTTCAACTGGAAGGTAGATGTCAGTAAAGAGACAGATAAATCTTAAATATTATAAAATCGAGTATCAGTCACGTGGGAGCCAATGTAAACTCTCTAAAAAGTAAAATGGGGATTCACAGACATCACCAAAAGACAATAACATCTTAAATGCACCACCGCTTCAGTATTCTTTCTTATCATCAGAAGAAGGTATAATATTGCAACACTATATAAAAGTGAAAAATGGGGTTGATGAAATTTAGGCGTTTGGATACTATTCAAATTAGTGTTTGCTAAAAATAACTTTTAAAATTCTGTTTTCTAGAGGAGTCTGGGTGGCTCAGTAGGTTGAGTGCCCAACTCTTGATTTCAGCTCAGGTCGTGATCCCAGGGTTGTGGGATCAAGCCCCACACTGGGGCTCTACTCTGAATACGAAGAGAGAATTTTATATTCTGTTATTTATTCAATGTGCTGCTGCTCTCCTTTTTCTTTCCACGTGATATGTCATTCTGCAAATAATCAAACACCACCATTCACTAGTGAACACTCTGAACTTACATACTTATACCAATGACTATTAAAAGGCAAATCCTAAATGCCCAATGTAGAATATGTCCATTTATATCCAGTTTTACATGAATAATTGCAACTGAATGGCATTAAATCATATAAGATACCATTTCTTTTTTCTTCACTCTAACCTGTGCCTGTGGTTTATCTGCATCACAGCCTATCCAGTCAAAGGATTTATGATGGCACAAAACTAGGTGGGGATGATTGAATAGAATTTAAATCTTAATTAACCATTAATTGGAAAGAAGACGTGGAATGTCAAATCTGGAGATTTTTTTTCCTACAATAAAATCTGCTTTTTCCTAATAGGTTTAAAAAGCAATGTAATAAACCATCTTATCCCATAAAATTAGTGAGGCATTATCACAAGACAGTTTGACATGTTGGGGAAGTGGAGAACACCATGGGAAAGGCATGTGGATTCACTGTCATGGCACCCTTTGGCAAAGCAGTGTGGAGTTAAGCTTGAATTTTTATGAAGAAAATGAATTCCACTGAGCCAATGCCATTCCCCTGCACACTGCCCTCATTAGATGAAAGAATTTCAGTTTAGTGGCGAGCTCAAGAACTGAATGCCAGAACAATGACAGGAGCTACAATAAAAGAATGTGGTAGAATCTGTTGTTTTGATTGTACCAATGTGCCAATGGTTATGTTGACTTCTGTTTCTAAACTTTCTCAAATGCATCTTCAACTTCACTTTTTATTCTGGGCTTCTGTTCCTCCTTCCAATTCCCCATTTAGACACTGTCCTACCATCATCTTAAGATCTATATGTGTAATGTTGCATTTATTATCTTTCATCCAAATCAGCTAATTCTTCCAAATGTGCATTCTAAAGGAGCTGTGCCAGCCTTTCAATTAGGTACAAACATTATACTCTGTATAATCAGGCTCGAGGGGTGAACAGGCATGAAACAAATATAGATACTTAGTGTCATAGAATGAATTGTGTTTCCCAAAATTCATCGTTCAAGCCCTAACCCCTGATGTAACTGTATTTAGAGATAGGACCTTCAGGGAAGTGATTAAGGTTAATGAGTTCATAAAGAATGGGCTTCAATCTTCCAGAGCTTGTATCTTTATTAATAAGAGGAAGAGACACCAGAGATCTCTCTTTCTCAGAGTGTACCCAGAAGGAGGTCATGTAAGGAGGAAGGGAGAAGGTGGCTGTCTACAAGCCAGGTAGAGAGGCCTCATCAGAAATCAACCATGACAGCATAGCCCCTTGGTCTTTGTCTTCTAGCCTCCAGAACTGTGAGAAAATAAATTTCTCTTGTTTCCACCACCCATGCTGTGCTCTGTGTTATGTTTTGTTATAGCAGCCCTAGATTACTGATAATAATAGGTAGGTAGGTAGGTAGGTAGGTAGAGATAGAGACATATATCTACCTATATATAAAGAGAGAGAGAGAAGGAGGAAGGGAGAGAGGAAAGGAGGGAGGGAAGGAGAAAGGAAGGAAGGAGAGGAAGGATGGAAGGAAGGAAGGAAAGGAGAGGAAGCAGCATGTCTGATGCCTAGGGGAGATCAGAGGGAGACTGTCAGGTCGCATAACTCCCAGGGACAACAGTTACATAAAACAAATGTGAATACTCTCCTGGGGCTGTGCAGTGCTGCAGCCCCGGGTCACAGGAGGTGTTACTGAGGAGAAGATTGAAACAACTGGAAGTCTAGGTAGGTCTTTCATGGAAAGATAAGGAAAGAAAAGCCTTCAGGCAGAAGGCAGAACCGATGAAGAGTTACAGGCACATGAACACGGCATTTTCAAGGAACTTCAGGCTGATGTTGAAGGCACACAGGAGACTTTGTGCTGCAAACATCTGTGAGCCGCGCACTCAGTGAGCCGCTGCTGCTTTTGTGATTGTCTCTGCCTCGTTTTGCTCAAAACAAAACACAAACCACCTCAGGGTCATGCAGATTTTCCTCTTTCCTCATCCTTTATGCCAAGTTGGTCTCCCAGCCTGGCCATTTCTCACTTTCTAATATTTACCACTTTATCATGTTTCCTATTCCTGTGGCACTTCCTACTCACAGTTGGGACATTGCACAACCCCTGAGTAGCTAGTGTATACTCCTACTCTGTCCCACTTCTAACCCAAACCAAGAATATAATTAGTTTGGTTGTGGGGCGCCTGGGTGGCGCAGTCGGTTAAGCGTCCGACTTCAGCCAGGTCGCGATCTCGCGGTCCGTGAGTTCGAGCCCCGCACCGGGCTCTGGGCTGATGGCTCAGAGCCTGGAGCCTGTTTCCGATTCCGTGTCTCCCTCTCTCTCCGTCCCTCCCCCGTTCATGCTCTGTCTCTCTCTGTCCCAAAAATAAATAAAAAAGTTGAAAAAAAAATTAAAAAAAAAAAAAAGTTTGGTTGAGTATTTTTCTTAAAGTGTTTTGGCAATTAGTATGACTATTGCCGACTCCAGTGGATTGATAGAGGCAATTATTTATTTGAGAGGGAGAGAGTGGGGGAAGGACAGAGGGAGGGCGGAGGGAGGGGGGAGGGAGAGAATCTTAAGCCGGATCCATGCTCAGTGTGGAGCCCAAAGCCGAGGATCAATCCCTAACCTGAGCCAAAATCAAGTCACTCAACCAACTAAGCCATCCAGGTGCCCCCAAATGGCTGCTTTTGAAAAGAATGAAATGTGGTGGGAAATAATTTTTATTTATCTATATTTAGGAAGGTAGAAGACTTAAGAAGTGGTATGCTGCAGATATGTCCACTTATATACTTTCTTTGGTTCTTCTTTGGGAAAACACAGCTTTTTCACTTATATATATTCTGAGCGATACATATACCCTGTTCAGTTATTAAGCTACTTTGTCTCCGTGCCTAACATACCTGCTTGGACAGAATAGTGCATTAAGTCAAGTCTTCTTGATTGTTAAGAAATTAGTCAGCCTGAATCTAATTTACCTTTATCTTTCTGAATGTTTGCATCAGATGCAACACATTTTTTTTTTTTTGCTTTGCCAGCTGGATGCTTGTTAGTTTCCCAAACATAAGGAAGGAGGAGACTGGAAGGCTCCAGAGCGGGTGGACATGCTGTTTCCTGTTTGCTCCCTACCTGTCTGCCGGCAGTTCCCGTCAGCATCACCCTATCCTGGCCTCTTCCCTCTCACAGCGCCTTTCTACAAGCAGCAGCTGAAGCCGATTTACAGTTTCCCCCCCCTTCTCCAAACCAGCCTTCCAATGCCTATGCAGACATCAGCAGCTGTCAGCCAGCATTGCTTCCCAGAGGGCTGTCCCAGGCTGGCATAAATTTCCCAATTTTAATAATTCCAGCCTCTCGCTCCCCTTTGTGCCCTGAGAACTAGGGGTGGTAACTGCCTCCTCTGTTGCTAACTCTGTGCTGTCTCAGTATTCTCTGCTTTACCCTTCCATTGACCCAGTTAACAACTTGCTTATGTAATTAACAAATACTTGCATTAAATTCTCACTGTTGGCTTATTTGTTTATTTATCTATGACAAGGAATGAGCTTACATGAATGTGGGGTCTGGCTAGGCAAGGCTGAACTCCTTAGGGCAGCCTGGCACCCTTGGCCATGGCTGAGCTGCTGTCCACATACAGGATTTCTTCATCAGGCAAACCTCAGCTCTGCTCGTAAGGCCTTTCAGCAAACTGAATCAGGACCACCCAGATTTAATCTCCCTCACTTAAAGTCAGCTGATTACGGACTTTAACCACAGCTACAAAATACCTCCACGGCAGCACCTAGGTTGAATCGCTACCGCCTGGCCAAGAGGACACAGCCGAAGTCCACCGCGCTGTGGTTTTTGTCTCCTCACCAGAGACCCTAACTCATACAGACCCTCATCTGTGTGTACACAGCTGGGTTTTTCTGGCCGGACAAATGACCAGAAAGAAGAACGGCTGGGAGAGTTTATCTTTCCAACTCCTCTAAGAGACTACAAAACTAGATCACTTGTGGGTCTAAAGTGATCTAATACAGGCTCCAGCTCCTTGTCTTGGAATATTATAGAATAATCAGTATTTAGGAAACCTGCTTCTATTCCTGCCTTTGACTTCTTGTAGTTAATTACTGTCCATCAGTTATGAAGAATATAATTTAAAGTTTTATTGAACAACAATATTTTTGATAGAACAGTATGATAAATAAAGTCTTCTTGATTGGCAGGACGTTAGTCATTCTGAATGTTGTATCAAATGCCTACATATAGGAAATGCTGGAAAATATTATTTATTTCCACTCGCTTACTGTTTTGATCTCTGGCAAAATACTTGATGAGTTCTTTGACCTTAAGTTATCTTCCCGGTGTATCTCTTGCATTGTTCTGGGTTTCAAATGGGATAATACACACAAAGATGCTTTGTGAACACAGCAAGCCATTGTTGGATCATTAGGATTTCAAAAAGAGGACCACATAGTTCTGTTCTTTCTGTTCTAATATTTTAACTCGTTTTTCTGTTTCCATCTTGAGAAGCTTTGTTGCATCTCTGGATATATGCGTTTGATCTACTATTCCAATAAAAATCATTCAAGAAATCATTTCCTTTGGAAGGCAGTTATACAGAGATTTATGACTTTGATTCCCTAGATTCATTTTTCAGAATCATAGATAAGTCATGGAGAGGTTGTTTAGCTTCTATTAAGTACCTAGTGTTCCTAAGAAGCATTTATAGAGCTGGTGAGTCAAAATTAGACCTGAAAGACCAAAGGAAGAACTAACCTTCACTCCATCCCATCCTTTACTAATTCTCTGAAAATAAATGCACTTAAACCCTGACTTTATTCCATCTGGTCCTCATGCTAACATTACTGTGGTCTCTGAGCCATAGCATGGAGAAGAATTCCCTGCCTGCTGGGATTACAGTATCAGTGAATATGGAATATGAATCTATTCAATATTTCCTTCTGGGAAAATTATTCTATTTTCTTCTAGGGTTTTGTTTTGTTTTTTTTTTTTTTTTCTCATATACTCAACATGGTAGGTAGGCCCAAAACACTACAGAGGACACATTTTTTTTTTTCCCTGACATATAGCCATCTACTGATACATACCCAGGAATGATGAGATCCTGGAATGAAAAACTAAGAAAGAGGCAGTTTTGATATGCATGTGAGTGGTTTACTAGGATACCATAAGTATCCTAGTGGTGGGTGTACCACAGAGTGGGTGGCTTGAACAACAGGAATTTATTTTCTTACATTACTGACACTAGAAGTCCAAGATCAAGGTGCCATCAGGTTTGGTTTCTCCTCAAGCCTCTCTCCCTGGCGTGTAGATGGCCGTCTTGCTGTGTGTGTGCCCATGGTCTTTCCTCTGCGTGGAGGCATCCCTGGTATCTCTTTGTGTGTCCAAATTTTGTCTTCTAAGTATACAAGCAGATTGGATTAAGACCCACCCAAACAGCCTGTCTTTAACTTAACCACATCTTTAAAGTCCCTGTCTCCAAATACAGTCACATTCAAAAGTACTGGGGTTAGAGCTCCAACATATGAATTTTTCAGGGACACAATTCAACTCACATTGGCTATAGCTTACAAATAGCTCAGTACTAGGTATTATGATAATGCATTTTGTCATTTAATTTTTAAGACAACTTATCAATATGTACTCTATTCTTTTTCCCACTGAAAATGTAAGAAAATTCTTGTTAAGTGAAGTTAAGGATATTTGGTAGCATCAAGGCTTTGTGGACGGGGAAATGTTCTCTGGCACCGAAAGAAATGAAATAAAATCATAGACTTAGAGAAGTTCTGTCCATGAATTGGGAAACATTGTAAGGAGTCAAAGAAACAAGTTGAACTTCAATTTCACATCGCTTGCTGAGACCTGTCTACAGTTTTAACTTATCCAGGATTCTCCTCCAGAAAACCTGATCATGCTAGATATCCAGGAAAGGTTCCTCTAATTCAGACCTCCTTTCTGTAGTAGTTCTTCAGAGAACTTTCCTTGGGTTACTGAAGCTATGTCTCCAATATGTGTAAAGAGGGGAAAAACCTGGGAATGTATGTTCCCTCCACCGAGGTTGGCCCATTTGCCAGTGGCCGACTAGAACCCAATCAAAAATCCCAGTTTCCTACCCAAGGCAGGACAAACTGCAATGTAATTCACAAAAGCTCCCTCAGACATCAAGCCGGAGCTTTGCCAGAAATTTCACTCCTGCTTGGTTTCTTTTCCTTTTCAGCTCTGGCTTCTCCCTACCTTATTAGTTGCCTTTGGAAGCATGTCCTCACTAAATTACTTGCATGAAAATCTTTGACTTAGGGTCTGATTCTGGGTCACCTTCTGTGACTCAGTCACATTCTGTGGCTAAATCTTGTTCTAATTTGTTCCAGTTCTTTAGAGGTAACAATGGATTGAGTCAATTCCTGACTCTGTGATATAAAGGGATTAGAAGAGGACACCTGGGTTTAATTCCTGGCTCTGTCCTGTTTCAGCTTAATGATTGGATCATTCATCATTCATTCCAGTGCAAAAGAAAGTCAAGTCCAGCAGACTTTACAAAAAGGAATTTGTTCATTTATATATAACCCCAAATCCAGGAGTAGTTCAAACTTCAGGCCTGATGGATGCCATTAGGAGACTGTCTCATTCCTTTTGACTTTTTTCTGAATTGTGGCAAGATGGCCACCATGGGCTTCAGGTTTACACCTTATCAGTTCAGCAACTGCCTCAGAATGAGGACTGTTCTGGTCCCAAAGAACTATGATTTACCCTGGGGTTTATTCAGATTACTCCAATGTAGGACATTAACGTACCCTTGAGCCAGGCTTCTGGTTTTCATGGCCTTAAGCAGAGTTCCTTTTCTGGAACCAGGACAGGGTCATCTTCAACTCAATTATTGACTGAGGGAAGAAAGATGTGATACATTCCTTAAAGGAAGACTGGGGCATAAAAAGAAAGACAAGCAATCCTGAGCAGACAAAATTAACTAGTTCCTACAGTGAGCTTGAACAAGATAGTTAACATTTATGAACCCCTCTAATCTTACCATTAATTGGAGATAATTATAAGATCTATTGCATAAAATTACTTTGATGATTAAATGATGTAATATAGGAAAAGTTCTTTAGCACAGTGCTGGTATATAACTATTGTTCAATAAATGTTAGTTATTAGTAGTACAAAGTTGATGGAGTTACATTTGGGCATCTCAAGGTCCCTTCTATAGAAGCCATTTTGTTATTCTGTTTTAGGTTTTAAATAATGAAATCAGATTTGAAGGAATAAATGAAGACAAAACTAACATCCTAAGGATGTGTGCTCTGGAGTGTCCAAGGCTTTCAGAAGCAAGTCTGGAAGTTGCTTAAAGTTATCAAAGAGAAAGTGAAACTCTACTATGGACATAGTTGTGACTATAATATCACCATGAAGATCATGAACCACATTTTATTCTTTAGTGGTGGGGAGGGGGACGGATTATTGGGAAGAGAAAGTGTTTTGAGAGATAGACAAATATTAAATTTGAATTCTTTTATAATTCACATAATTCTTGTTAAATTGCTGACTATGCAGTAGAAAAATGTGACATACATAGTATTTATTTTCCTGATTTTTATGTGGGTGGGTATGGGATCATGAGGAGCAATGTCTATGGCGTTTAACAGAAAAAAATAAAATTTCTTTGTTTCATACTGAGGCTCAATTTTATCATTCTGTATAACAGTATACTGGGAGATAGTAAAAAATGAACTTTTTCATAATTTATTATTTCTGGTTGAATTCCTAGGTGTCATTTAATCATTTTCTTGATTAAATGTCAATATATTCACAGTATAAAGTATAAATTGCCTTTACAGTTATATGTTTGTCCTTCTTTCTTGAAAATAAAACCTTAACAATTACAACTCATTTTTTAAATTTTTTTTAACGTTTATTTATTTTTGAGAGAAAGACACAGAGCATGAGTGGGAGAGAGGCAGGGAGAGAGGGAGACACAGAACTGGAAGCAGGCTTCAGGCTCCAAGCTATCAGCACAGAGCTGAGGTCAGATGCTTAACCAACCGAGCCACCCAGGCGCCCCAACAATTACAACTTTTAAATTTAATACTTTAATATTTAAAATATTTTCCTAATGATTATTGCTACCTTAGAAGAACAGAGAAGGAAAGAGAGAATTAAACTAGAATAAATTTTATCTTTTTTATTTTGGCTTCAAACTTCTAAAAAGTCTGCATTTCATTCTGAAAGATATTTTGTACCTACAACTTTCTGGATAATAAAAATTTTTTCTTTTAAATTGATCTGTAATAAAAAGTTATATCCTTTCACCTTGGGAGAAACATATTTTCTTTTCTTTTCTTTTCTTTTTTTTTTTTTTTTTTTTTTTGGAAGGGAGGGGAATATATTTTCTCCTCTGAAAATATTGTTTCTTCTTGTCACTGGGTAATGTTAATTCATTCATTTTGAAAAGAAAAAAAAAAATTTGTCAGATACCCAGGCATACCATGTACATGTGGCATTCAGTGTTCTGAATGGGTCAGGAAGGACCAGGAAATGATGAAAATGTGCCAGCTTTCCCATTAGTGATGGGCTCACGGCTAAAAGGCCTTTTTCCTTCTGACTTGGTGAGGCATGCATCATTAGAGAGTGGGAGAAAATGTTTCTATAGATTTTTTTAACCTCAAAGTCATTTTCTCTATCATGCATATGAACAGATAAAACAACATTCATTAAAATGTTTTGTGAGATGGAATTGGATGCAGATATTAAGCATGATACAGTTCTGTATATAATGTTATGCAAACACCAAAATAAGTGAAAAAGCAAAGTACCAAACGGGGTAGATGGAATGGTCTCATAAACAGAATATATAGCAATATGTTTATTGATATGTAGAATAATTCTTAAAGGATAACAAGATCTGGAAAAAATTGCTCACCTTCAGGAAGAACTGTAACTCTAGGCTCAGTTTTTCGTGTTTGCCATTTTCTTGTTGTTGCTAAAATGCAGCATTAAATAAATTGTGACATGAGAGTGTATAGACAGTAGTATTATAATCTCCTATTGGTCATCATTCATATTCAATATTTATCCGAATTTTCCATACTTATTTCTTATTTTGTTTATTTTTTTCTATTTTGTTTTTTAATATTTCACCAATAAACACTTCCATGTATATTACTAAAGACATATAGATTTTTTTCGTTTGCATATCCGTAATACTATTATCTCTCCTAACACAATTACCAATAATTTTTTCTTTGTTTTATTTTTTAATGTTTATTTATTTTTGAGAGAGAGAGTGTGAGCAGGGGAGGAGCAGAAAGAGAGAGAGACACAGAATCTGAAGCAGGTTCCAGGCCCTGAGCTAACTCACGAACAATGAGATTATGACCTGAGCTGAAGTCAGATGCTTAACTGACTGAGCCACCCAGGCACCCCTGTGTTTTCTATTTCAAAATTTACTTGTTCACTTCTGGTTTGTAGGAAAGCAGCTGACTTTTGTACATTAACCTTGCATCCTCCAATCTTGCTGTAATTACTTTAATAAGTAATTATTCCAGATTTTGCAGGGGCGGGGGGCGGTCAATTCTTTTGTATTTTCTACATAGATGATCATGTTATCTACAGACAAAGTTTTAAATAGTTCTTCCTGATCTGTATATCGTTTATTTCCTTTTCTTGCCTTACTGTTTTAGCAAGGATTTTTAGTGCATGTTGGAAAAGACTGGTGAGAAGTGGCATTTTTGCCTTGTACCTGATCCTAATGGAAAAGCTTCAAGTTGAGAAAGTTTCCCTTTTCCTGTTTTACTGAGAATATTTCATCTATTCTTTTTTTTTTTTTTTTCTTTTGAGCACAGTCGACATTGTGTGTATGGCTTAGTGATTTGACAAGTTTATATATACATTATGGTATGTTCACAAGCGTAGCTACCCTCTGTCCTGTTACATTGTTATTACAATATTATTTATTGTATTCTTTATGCTGTGGCTTTTATTTCTGTGATTTATTCATTCTATAACTGGAAGCCTGTATCTCCTTCTCCCTGTTACCCATTTGGCCCATTCCCCTGACTCTTATCTATTCTTTCTTGTGTGAGTTTTGGTAGATTGTGTCTTACAAGGAAATGGTCCATTTCACCTAATTTATCAAGTTCTGTGGGCATGGAGTTAATTATAGTATTCTTTAATTAGTCTTTTTAATTTCCATGAGATATGTAATAATGTCCGCTCTTTAATTTATATCAGTAACTTGTGTCCTCTTTCCTTTTTTTCTTAATTAGCCTGTCTAGAGGCTTATCAATTTTACTGATCTTTTCAAAGAACCAGCTTTTGGTTTTGCTGATTTTCCCTATTGATTTGTTGTTTTCAATTTCATTGATTTCTGCTCGCTCTCTCTCTTTTCTTTTGCTTCCTTTGCATTTTGTTTGCTCTTTGCTTTCTAGCTTCCTGAGGTAGGGTTTTAGATCTTTCTTCTTTTCTAATATATCCATTAATTTCTCCCCAAGGACTGTTTTCACTTTATCCCACAAATTTTGATAACTTGTATTTTTATTTTCATTTAGTTTAAAATATATTTAATTTTTTTGAGATTTCTTTTTTGACCTGTGTGTTGTTTAGAAGTGTATTGTTTAGCTTCCATGTATTTTGGGTTTTTCCAGTTATCTTTCTGCTACTGGATTCTATTTTAATTCCATTGTGGTCTGAGAGGAGGCATCACATAAGTTACTTTTTAAAAAATGTTTAAGGTACATTTTATAACTCAAAATGTGGTCTATCTTGGTAAATGTTCCATGTGAGCTTGAGAAGAATGTGTTCTCTGATGTTGTTGGATGAAGTAGCCTATAGATGTCAGTTACATCCAGTTGATTGATGGTGTTGTTGAGTTCAACTAAGTTCTTAATAATTTTCTGCCTACAGGATTTATCCATTTCTGATAGAAAGGTGTTGAAGTCTCCAACTATGATAATGGATTCATCTATTTCTCCTTGAAGTTCTATCAGTTTTTGCTTCACACAGTTTGATGATCTGTTGTTGAGTACATGCACATTAAAGATTATTATGTCTCCTTGGAGAATTGACCCTTTCAATATTATATAATATCTGTTTTTATCCTTGCTTTGAGATCTGGTCTCAGTTTGAAATTGATATCGCTGTTCCGGCTTTCCTTTTTACTCTTAGCATGGTATATTTTTCTCCATCCATTTAGTTTTAATCTATATGTATTTATATTTAAAGTGGGTTTCTTATAGACAACATATAGTTGGGTCATATTTCTTTTTCTTTTTTTTTTTTTGTTTTTTTTTGAATGGATGATTCTTTATTTATTACCCTGTAAATGCAATTTACCTCACAAATTCCAGTACAGAAATATTCTTAACAGTGGTTTGAATGTTTGAATATGAAATTGGAGGTATTTCTTTTTACATTACAAGTTTTAAATTAGCGGTTGCAATACCTCTGTTAGAATTTGAAAAACAGTCTTGTGAAACGTTGCTTTCAAATAGTCGGGTCATGTTTCTTGATCCACTCTTACCACTTCTTTTAATTGGTTCATTTCCAAAATTGGCATTTAAAGTGATTATTGGTATGGTTAGGTTAATATCTATCATGTTTGTTACTGTTTTTATCTGTTGTTCTTGTTCTTATTTTGTCATCAATTCTTTTTATGCCTCTTGTCTTTACACTGAGCATTTGATATGATTCCGTCCACTTACCCGATTTCTCTCCTTTCTTAGCATATCAATATGTATATAGGTATATCATATATACATATTGATATATATGTATATAGGATATCATACTTTTTTTTTTTTACTTTTTTAGTGGTTGCCTTGGAGTTTACAATATGCTTTTACAATAAATAACACTTTCAAATAACCCTATACACTTCACAGGTAGCGTGAATAACTTACAATAACAAAGTAATCCTAAAATCCAAATTCCTCCGCCTTGTCCTTTTATCATTGCTGTCATTGATATACACACCTTTGGTAGAAGAAAATGGCTAGAGTGGACTTAAACTGAATATTTCCCTTCCCCTGGGTCAGTTAAGCTCTGAAAATATCCCCAGAGGTTAGGCTCTGGTTAACTAGTTTATCCTGAGAGTAGGCCTTCTTATGAAGAGTGCATATTTCAAAATTTATTTCCTACCCCTGGCCTTGCCTTGACAGAAGCATGAGCAAATTTTCTCTATTTATTCTGAGACCTGGTTGAGCTCTTGAAAGTAAGTCTTATAGAATTATGAAGGTTCCCTTATGACCGGGTCCACTTGGAGTTTTAAACTCTGACTTTACCACCTTGAGCCTCCAGCAATTGGTCAATTACAGTTCAAGTTTCCAAACCCCAGCACTGGTTCTTCGGGTGGTTTTCACTCATGAGTCTCTGCCCTGGTAGATTTCCTTTCTCTATATTTGCCTGTCCCATTTGCCTCTTCAATTTGGGGGGCAGTGACTTGACCTGTGTCTTCATCTCTCTTGTGGATCCCAGAAAAGTTGTTGGTCTTTCAGTCTGTTTAATTTTTACTGTTTTACGTGTTGTTAAGGTGGAGTGACAACTTCCAAGCTCCTTGTACACAGAGCCAGAAACCAGAAGTCAATATTAAGTTTCATATCGTGCAATATCCAGTCCATCTTCAAATGTCTTCTATCTAAAAAAAAACCCCAATCTTTTAAAAGGTTTATATATTTCTTTCTACTGTAATGACTTAAGCAATATTAAGTTATCATTATCATTAAGGTATCTTAATCTAGATCAACGTCTTCTGCCTTTTTGCTTTTCATGACCTTAACTTGTTAAAGAACTAAGTTAATTTAATATAGAATGGCTCACAATCTGGATTGGTGCGTTCACTTTTTCATAGTATCATTTAATTTGTACCTCTCTTCCCCCATAATTCCTGAAAACTAATTGAGACTAATACTCAGTTAGATTCAAGTATGTTAGCTGCTTATGCAAAAACTAAATGATGTTAAAAGAATATTATTTCAGGAAAATACTTTATGAGTTATTAAAGGTGCATGTCTGATTCTGGCTCTGCTAAATGCCAAGTGCCCAGTGTTTGTAAAGTACTCCATGATGCTTCCTTCTTCTGTAGGAAGATGCTTATAACTGAATATAAGCATTTGAAAAATTTTGGCACGATCAGCTAAAAAGCATTCATTCCTGGTCATTTTCACAGGGGACTTTGAAGATCTGAAAGCCCCTTGCCCAATAGATATCAAGTTTGGGTAGTTGAGATGTAGAAAGCAAACTCCCAGAAAATGTCAGAGATAACAAAGCTAAAACTTATTCACTTATTTATAGCATGGCTGTTCTTTCCCTTAACAAGTCTTAATCCCTTCAATTTTCTAGAGTTTGCTAAGTAAATCAGGTTTTTTGGAAAACATACTCATTTAAAAAGTTATTTATTTATTCACCTAGTCAACTGCTTATTCATTCATTAATAATAATTAAATGCCTGCTTAGTGCAAAACACAATTGTAGGCATTCGGAAAAGGGACAACAAATCTCTATAATTACTTAAATGTTTTCCAGGTCAGTTAAAAGTAGTCAACATTTAATACATGTGTATACAATATACAAAACTGAACAAGGCTTTGTTATAATACAAAAAAAGTGTTAGACATATCACCTGCCTTCCTGAGATCTTAGTCTAGTGATTGGGATAGACACATCCACATCATTCTAGAACAAACTGTGCTATAATAGAGAAACAGACAAGATAGTATTGATATAAAGGAATGACTGAAAGCATTTCTAACTAAAGTCTCTGGGACTTTCATTTCATTAAAACCCTTATTTAGTGGCAATAAAATGCCAGAAGTAACTATGTTGATATGTTCTTTATGCACATGTCTTAAAATGTTGGATTTGGATTGTGTTCAAAATGGCATTCATCACAAAATTATGAGCATTTAAAAAAAAACATTAAGAATATTTTTTTTTAAAGCATGACAGACTGATGAATAAACCTCTGGTCTATTCTTTCTCCTCTTGATATTCAATATTTATTTAAAGAGGAAAGGTAGGGGCGCCTGGGTGGCGCAGTCGGTTAAGCGTCCGACTTCAGCCAGGTCACGATCTCGCGGTCCGTGAGTTCGAGCCCCGCGTCGGGCTCTGGGCTGATGGCTCAGACCCTGGAGCCTGTTTCCGATTCTGTGTCTCCCGCTCTCTCTGCCCCTCCCCCGTTCATGCTCTGTCTCTCTCTGTCCCAAAAATAAATAAAAAACGTTGAAAAAAAATTTTAAAGAGGAAAGGTAAAAATAAATAACTTTTCATTTCTATTCTCCAGGACAACTGCTATTTTATGCAAATAGCATGTTATCTATGGGTATATGACCATTAACTTTTAGTTTTACTGAAAATGAACTATAGACATTCCTTTCTGTATTTAATTTTTTTTTGACAAAAATTATATACTTCTGGTGGGTACAACATGTCTTGATAGACATATACATTGTGGAATGAATGATCACCACAATCAAGGTAATTAGCATATCTATCACCTCACATAATTACCTCCTCCCTTTTTTGTAATAAGAACATAAAGATCTACCCTCTTAGCAAATTTCAATTATCCAGTAAAAAGAATGAAACAAATTCAGGAGCTAAAGAATACATACAGTGAATGAGGGGCAGCTGGGTGGCTCAGTCAGTTAAGCGTCCAACTAGAGCTCAGGTCGTGATCTCACAGTTCTGGGGTTCAAGCCTTGCTTTGGGCTCCGTGCTGACAGCTCAGAGACTGGAGCCTGCTTCGGATTCTGTGTCTCCCTCTCTCACTGCCCTTCCCCTGCGCATGCTCTGTCTCTCTCTCTCTCTCTCTCTCTCTCTCTCAAATGTAAACAAAACTTTTTTTACAAAAGAATACAACAATGAGATGAAAAATGCAGAGTGCTCTTTGAGCAGAGTGGTTTGTTACTTCTTCACTGCTGCTTTATCATTTAATTCAATGCTCTTGAGAGATAGGTGAAGAGGGTTTCCTATTTATGATCTGTCTGCTTTGTTTTCTGGCTACATGAAGTTCTCCTCCCATTCCCCTTCCCTCTTATTCCAGAGCCATATTCAGTGACAGGTGGCAGGCTGAGTGAGCCTGTGGGAAACATACATTTCAGATCGAGGACATTGCTGCAAACCCATTATCCGGGCAAATAATGCAGTGGTTTTATACAGAGGCTTGATCAGGGACTAGTAGATTTTCGAAAGAATGAAGTGAAGGGTACTGAAGAAAAGGAGATAGATTCAAAGTTCCAGACCTCCATTTTTTGTCTAATACAGAACTTTTAAGCCATAGAAGCAGGTTCTGCTGGGCACCCTGACATAATTAGACAGAGAGAGAGACAAGCACGGTTCACAGTATCCCACTTTATTTTCATTAGCTGGCACTACCTGATGCTGAGTTTGAGCAATCACATTTTGGACCTTCTGACTTGGAGCGTGGTGTGATAGAAACAGCTCTAAATATGCCAGAAGGTAAGTGTTTAAGACCTGGTTTAGCCTCTCATTAGCTCTGCAGACATGGGCAAGTCACGTAAAACCTCTGAAGCTCACTTTATTTGAGTGCAAAATGGGGTTTAGAATACATTAAAAGGCTGTTGGGAGAAGGACATGGGATCATGAGAGTAAAAGAAGTCTGAAAGCTATTTAGAAAATTAGGTATTGCAATCTCTCTTCTTGGTAATATGTCCTGAACAACATTTTTTTTTTTCAAATGAAGGTTTTTATTGTCTGCTTTTGTGTCTAGAAATGTTCACCTACTAGAAGTAAAAAATAGATATAGACACTTCCCTTTAACAGAGTGTTCAAGATGTAAAATGCAGGTGGTGTCGATGAGGCTGAATCAAGGTAATCACAGGTGGAACAACTCATCTAGGAAGTGGCAAAATAGAATCTGGCTGGAGTAGAAGAGCAGACAGAGAAGGAAGCAGAAAGAGGGAGGGAGAAGAGAAGAAGAGAGGGGGAGAGGGAGAGAGAGGAAAGAGGGAGAAATAAGACTTTGGGTGTTATTGGTAATCTCCAGGGCTAAACTACGGTTTGGTGTTATCGGTAATCTCTAGAGCTAAACCACAGTTTTTCAACTTTAGCTGCATGCTGGAATCACCCATGACATTAAAAATACTGTTGCCTGAGTTTCATCCCCAGAAATTCTGACTTAATTGGCCCGGGGTAGATTTTTTTAAAGTGCTTCGGGTGATTCTATTCTGCAGCAAAGCTGAGAACCGCTGAACCAAAGCACTGCCTCTCTGACCTGAATGAACATACAAGTCACTTTGAAAATGCAGCCTGGAATAGTGCCTGAGGTTCTAGCTCCTAACAGGCTCCTAACAAGCTTTCTCTAACTTCTGGACAGTTTTAGTGAGGTAATTGAAAAAGTGATAAAATGATGATGATAATGACAGCTAACGTTGAATGAATGTTGCTGGGGAAAGAAAATTTTTCTCTATCCTTTTAAGTTCTTCTGGCTGGTCTAAGAATCAAATTCACCTGAGAGAGATTAACAGAAGGAAATCAAATTTAATGACTAGGTACAGGTAATCCACATAAGCATAAAAGATTCCAAAGACAGGCAGAGCAAGAAAAGAGGGTAAGGAGAAAGAGGGTGAGGAGAAAGAGGGTAAAGGTTTGGGGTTTCAGAGGGAATGAAGGCAACTCAAAGGAAGAATGGAAAGAGGCATCCAAATGTTTGCTGGGTCACCCAGAAGCAATGGGCTATAGAGAGGAATTTTAACAAACAGACTTTGCTAAGTTCCTCTTGTCTACCACCCCTAATTCATATTGTAATGTAGTTATCTACGTGATAGCTCTCTTTGAGGAGCATGTCCTCTATCTAAATTTTTTTTAAGCACTTAAGAGGAAGGTCAAAGTTTCTTCCTGAGTCTTTTGGGCCTTAATTGTTTTCAGCTCAAAATAATCTGCAGGCCAAAGTGACACATCTTGAGGCAACTTGTTCTGAACCCCTAAACATATGCCAGACACTGTGCTGGATATTTCCAGGGTTAACTGGTTAAAATCCTAAGAACAACCTAAAAGGGGTTGGTATTATCATTACCCTGGTTTTACAAATGAGGGAACTGAGGCTTAAAAAGTCAGATATCTTACCTAAGTTTGAAAACCTGGTAAACATATTTGAATTCTGGTAGTCTGACACTGAGCCTGTGCTCTTAGTGATTCTATTATCCCAATTCTGAAATGATTCCGTAGCCCTACTTTTTAAGTGTTAGGTATACTGCAGGAGAGAAAATCTGAAAGAAAAAAGCAAAAATAGGAAGCATCTGAAATACTGGTGCAGATTTAAACGAGATTAAAACCCACAACCTGTCTCATGGCTTTTCACTATGGGAACAGCTAGGAGTGGCATGAGAATTGTTACAGAGAAATCATTAATACTTTACTCTGGATAAGTCAAGTCATAGACTTTGTCAAGATTAACAGCCACGGACTCAACTTATACTGCTCATTATATCACATGGGCAAATTTAAAAATCCTAAAACCTCGGTCACATCCCAAACCAAATAAATCAGACTGTCTGAGAGTAGGGCCCATACATTAGCATTTGGTAAAGCTTCTCAGGGATTCCAAATTGCACCAAAGGTTGCTGATCACTGGGTTTGGAGTATGAGGTCCTGGGAGGAAATTGATGCCACTAATGATAGAGTCTAAATGTCACATTTCCTGGGCAGCTTATTCTAGCAGCTAGAGGTATTTTCTTTTTTCTCTGAACCTCCCTGGCTTCTATCTCTACCTCTCTGAGAACACTGACCACATTCTGCCTTTAAGCTAAGTATTTGTGCCTTTGTTCAGAGCAGTGCCTTACAAAAGGCTTTTCCCTAGACAATGTCCTTGAGAGAAGTCATCGTTAACAAAGGATTCCATGGTCAAAACAGTTGAATTTACATTGTAACTGAACCTAACAAAAGAATTTGTCCACCCCAATGCACAGCAAGCCAATAAAAACTGACACCAAGATTTTGCAGTGAAGAAAAATAGGCACTTTATTGGTGTGGCACCATCCAGGAAAACAGAGAGCCAATACCCCAAAGTCCTGAGTTCCCGGATGGCTGACAAATGAGGGTATTTAAAGACAAAATTTGAGCCAGGGGTCTCTCGAGAAGGTAGACACCATTGCTTGGAGACCCATGAGGCCATGCCACTTCGTCTGATCCTCTGGAGGTCTTTTCTTGAGAGAGACTTGGAATCCGAAAAATATCTTAATTCATTATGTTAGAAGTCTCATTAAGCACATTTGGTGATTATATCTTCAGGGTAGCGCTGGTTAACTACTTGTAAGCTAGTGAGGTTGCATTCCTATAGGTTCCTTGGCCAGTCCCGCCATGCCTGGGAGAAATAGGACCTTAGTGTTCATTCTTTCACCTGAAATGACAAAGATGGAAGCCAGATTCAGCACTGTGTATGTGTCAGTCTCTTAGAGACTTCCAATGATTACTTCATAAAAGCTCTAAGATGTTCTGTAGTAAGGAAGCATCTTTAACTTTGTTTAGGTGGGAGTTTTCAAAATTATCTGAACGTAAAATACTCTTGACATTCTGTTTTTATACACAAAGTTTAGGGAGAGGAAATTCTAGTTTAGAAAAGAAGGATGGGCTTATAGAGTAAGAGCTGATTATAAATCTAAGAAAAATAATAGCAAACCTCACAAGTTATTGTGAAGAATTAAAGCAAATGAGATAATAAATAATAAATATAATAAATCATAGTAAATTAAATTTCATCACTTATGTAACATGTCTGTTATAGTTCCTGTTACTATGGGCTACTTTCTTTTTTGTCTTTTTAGTCTCAAGAGTATCTAGGACAGGTCTTACCTTTTACACACACACACACACACACACACACACACACACACAGAAACAAAGTTGTTTTCGTTCTTTCAAAATTGTAAGAAAATCCTACACTTTATAGGTGGATGTCAAGAGCACTAAATGCCACCTAAATTGATATTCTTTTCTGCATTTCCTCTATTATTAATGCTTATAGAGTAAGAAGAAACCATTGAAGACAATCTCCTGTTAAAATTTAGCACTCACTATTGCTTGCTTGATTGATTGATTGATTGATTGATTGGGTATTCACTGGGCAATTATTATGCACAAGACACTCTGGGAGATGAAAACATTGGTAAGACACAGTCACTTAGGGGCTCACTGTAGTGCTATGTCTATATAGAGGGGGAAATATAAAGAATAGAAACCAGTGATTTTGTTGTTGAGGGCACATGCAGTTCATCTTCCAGCACTACCTCTCAATTCCCATCCTGCCTCACTGGGTATTCAGTCTAAACCCAGCTCCTATTGGAGTAGACTAGTTCCAGATGAAGTTGAAAAGCAATGAAGACAAGAAAGTTCTTCATGCCCTTAAAGGTTGCTGTTTAAGGTTATTTAGTGTAACTTTTCTTCCTCAACTTGCTGGCTTCTTATGGGAGTTTCGTAGGCCAGGAGGGATGAGCTATTAGTTTATTATACAAAATGTGAGCTAGGATTATAGGGAGGAGCATTTTTTTTTACCTAGACTTTTCTACAACTCTCAAGGATTACTTCTTCCTTTTTTAAAATTTGATCCAGTGGTTATATCTAACTCTTAAGGCAATGATTCTCACATCTGGCCACACAGTAGAAGCTCTAGGAGATTAGGACTTCATGTGTTTTCTTTATTTTTAAGCTTTCTAGGTACTTCCATCGTGCAGCCCCAGTTAAGAAACACAACCTTAGAAGGACTCCACTATGTTTTTCACTTTTGTTATATTAACTGCTTTATCTAAAACTTCAGGCTTGGAAAGCCCTGATGATGCTGGTTGTTTTCAACAAGGAGGGTTTACCAGAAGCACAGTCAAAACTCATGAGATGGTGAGGTTCATATCCTGACCCCTGATTCCCAGCAGCAAACTACTAAATAGGTAAAATACTGTGATACCCATTTGTACCATGAAGGTTTTAGGAAAATAAGAAACTCATTATTGCTTTTAGCCAGGTGAGTCAACAAAGCAGCGACTGGCACTTTATTTAAGATCTCTGGAAGAACCTGAAACAACTCTCTGAGCAGTTAGTCAAAGTGGACACTGATACACGGATAAACACCGCTTTCTAACTTTATCTTTGAACATAAAGGGAAGGACAGAGTATTTGGTAAAAAAATTAAATTCACCAATATTTCCAGCTTTATTTCCAAAAATATCTTAAGCGATCTTTTGATTTACAAAATGTGAAAAATACTTTCCTCTCCTTCCTTTAACTCACTCGGCAGTGGGGATAAAGTCCATTTTTAATATTCAGTAGTGGTTTAGGAATCTTTCTAGGCGGTAGCTTAAGGATAATCAGCTTGGAAATATTTTTATTTTATGTTAAATACACAGAGATGGTGTTTCTTAAGCTTTTGATAAATATTTTTGGAGATAAAATTAAAGCCTGTCTCATATTTATGTTGACTATAAAGAAGAGAAATATAGATACTTTTGATTCAAAGTGAAACTGCTTTATACTTTATACATAATGCTCTGCAGTATTATTTTAACATACAGAAGAGCCAAAGAAAATTAAATTTGTCATTCAGTTTTTTCCCTGCCTATGTCAACAGAAATGGTAAACAGCAAGATGATAATCAGGCAAAACTAAATCTTTCATGAGTGCATATTTTCCCATTAGTGTGGCCTTTATTTTAAGGCAAATACAGAATAGTTGAGTAGAAAAGGGAAGGTGGATAGTGATGTGGAAATTGTTGGCGTTCAGAGCCAATGGCCAAGACAGAATTCTTGAGACATCTTCCATGCCAAAAGGTGTTTTTATTAAAGCATGGGGAGGGGCCCCTGGGTGGCTCAGTCGGTTGAGCATCTGACTTAGGCCCAGGTCATGATCTTGAGGTTCACAAGTTCGATCTTGAGGTTCACAAGTTCCAGACCTTGCTTCGGATTCTGTCTCCCTCTCTGTCTGCCTCTCCCAAGCTCATGCTCTGTCTCTCTCTCTTTCTCAATAAGTAAATTAATTAATTAATCAATTAATTAATTTAAAAAAAAAGCACAGGGGGACAGGACCCGTGGGCAGAAAAAGCTGCACTGGGGTTGTGACGGGTGACTCATTATATACTTTCAAGTTGTGAGGGGGTCAGGGGTAGCCTAAGTCTCTAAGGAATTTTAGAAACAAGTTTTCAAGGACCTTGAGGGGCCTTGCTATTGTGAGAAAAAGGTCATTTACTGTTCAGTAGAACCTCAGTCATGAGACCCTTCATATGTCTGTCAGTGGGCCATATGCTTGGAGGATGGTTGCCAACATATATTTGGGGAGTAGAGATAAACGAAGTTTCCAAAGGAATTTTTATATGTTAATGTGGACTCCCAGGATCCTGGGTGGGAGTGGGGATTGGGCTAAGATTGCCTTTTGCAGTTAGCAAAGTGTCATGATCTAGGCAGCTGAGCTCCTGGAGGGAGGTCACTCTGCCTGTCTCAAGGATTTGTCAATGGGCTGTAAGCTGTCAGGAAATGTGATTTTTTTCTTTTGCCTTTGTTTCCCACATCCAGCAGTATTTAGAGTCTCTGGGGTTTCAGACCTCAGATCTAGAGATTCAGACCTGGGGGGTAAAAGAAGCAATGAGGATTAACAGTCTTTCGGAAGCTAGAACAAGCTGAAAGAACAATCATTTGATCAGTATTTTACCACCTCTGGGTGCAAATTCTCTGAAAATCCACCACAGCAGAGAACCTGATCAGAAAAGTGAATATAAATAACGCCATGAATTGCAACCCACTTGTATATTGGAACGGTCACGTCAACTTCCAGGGCTCAGTAGGCACTGATAATGTGGGTCACCGGTCAGAACTCCTCCGTAAACTTCCATCTTTCTGGGTCTCAGCTCTGCACCTCTGAGCCTCCCTTTTGCTGAGAAGTTTGCAGCCCCTCTCTCCATTAAGGGTATGCTTTTTACAGTTGAAATAAATCAGATCTAATCAAGTGACAAATGATGACTATTTCTATAGGAGAAGTGGAATGTATTTCATCAAGTCAGGTAAGCAGCAAAAACTTCTCACTGATAGGGGTCCTCCCTTCTAGAAAAGTGTTTCATTGTATCACTAGGGTTCTGCAGTAATCCTGCGGAGGTATGCATTTCAGCCCCTCTGTATCTCATTATGCTTTGGTTATTTAACAAGCAGGTGGTAAGAAGAGAAATTAATTGGTGTTTAACTAAAACTCACAAGAAACTTAGGAAGTTTAATGATGTTTTCAATGATTTAAAAGTGCCTGCCCCCATCACCACTACTTACGGTAAATTAAATATCTTATTACGGAAGGATTAAGGTCATTTTAAGTCACATCTAGCTACTTGGGGTGACAGAACCTTCCCTGAAGGCCTGGAGGCGTTCTTTGCCGTTAGGCTAGATTTTGACAAAAAGATTGGTCACAAAACTGTGCTAAAAGTTTCTGTTACGTGTTAGTGAACATGGCTACATGAAAGCAGATAATGCATTGTAGTGAAAAACTGGGGGAAAAAAGAGAAAACATATGAAAAAATCTACACTAGCAAGTACTCTGTCTTCTGGGTGTAGGCAAGGTGGTGAATGTACCAAAGATACAAGGGAACGTGTCAACTGAAAGAAAATCAGCCTTAAAGTAGGTTAGTAAATGCTTTATTCATCGTCTTACTGAGGACTCTAGCCTGGGAGACAGCCTTCCAGATTGCTCCAAAGCTTGTTAGCTGCAGAAGATTATATTCACAAAACGGGAAAGAGGTATATATGCTCTCAAGCAGCTCTCCAAATAATATGTGTCATAAAGTATAATCTATTACCGTTGTTAAAATTAAGATTTACTGATTGCCACATGGACACGAGAAAGACCCTTAGGTCATCTTACCATGTTATGTTTCTATCACATCTGATGGTTTAAAATATTATGGGGGTGCCTGGGTGGCTCAGTCGGCTAAGCCTCTGACTTCGGCTCAGGTCATGATCTCCTGGTTCACGAGTTCGGGCCCCACATCAGGCTCTGTGCTGACAGCTCAGAGCCTGGAGTCTGCTTCAGATTCTGTGCCGCCCTCTCTCTCTCTCTCTGCCCCTCCCCTGCGCATGCTCTGTCTCTCTCTGTCTCTCAAAAATAAATAAACATTAAAAAAATTTTTTTTAATAATCCAAAAAAAATATTGCTTGTGTTAGGGGGCAGATTTCCTGTTCCCTTTCAGGGTCCTTCTAGCTGGACTAGGAATCAAATCGGCATGACACAGATTAACAGTGTATATATGGAGAATCTACATAGACATGGAAATTCCAAAGACAGTCGGGCAAAATGAAGTATATATGTCATTCTTTAGCAAGGAGAAGGGGGCAGCAGTCTGGGACTTTAGAAGAAAGGAGTGCATTTCTTCACAGGGCAGTAAGAAGAAACAAAGCTGTTTGGTAATTAGAAGTTTGCCCTGCCAGACAGATGGGTCACTCATATAAAATGTATCTTTGGAAATACCCATCATTCTGGGGAAGACCTCTAATTTAGATTCTTCTGTGTAATTCAAGGACAGGCAAACATTTCTCTTAATGAAGCCTGCAGGTTCTCGATTGTCTTCAGCTCAAAATAATCTTCACGCGAGAATGGGCCACTTGGGGGCGACCTGCCCTCTGACCCTACACTTGCAAGCCTCTGGTTAACCGGTTTTCTGGTCCTTCCTGGTTTTTATTCCTCCTTGAGGTCACCTGAGATGGTCACATTAGTTGGCTACTCAGTTTTAGTAGAGGTTTGGATGGTTTAGTGTCAGTAACGTAAGCTTTGGATTCTGATGATCCTTTGAATTCTGTCATTCTTATGAGCTCTGTGACCCGCGGCGAGCTACTTGTCCATCCAAGCCCCAGTTTTCTTATCTATAGATTGCGGGTAATAACTGTGGCAGTGACAATGAAACATGTTCACCATTTGCACCTTTAGGAATTATCATTTCCCAGCCTCCCTTGCAGTTAGATTTCAGGGGTCACACGACTGGCCATTCACTTTCAGTCTGACTCCTACGAACATCCTACCCAAATCTCCAGCTCATACATTTCCCTTACTGCAGTCACTTGGAGACCGCGCGTTCCATGGGGGGCTTGCTACAGGGATGAAAGAGAGTGGCCTAACCTGAATGTGATTTCACATGAGCATGAAATAAATGTTATTTTATGAGACACTGAGATTGAAGACATCTGGGAACAATACTAGGGGAAAATGGAATGTAGGTTGGATTTGTTAAACTGCCTGTAGACCACTATTGATCGGTATGGTGGAATTTTAGATATGTGTTATATAGGATAATTGTAGTGAAAAAAGAGACTACTTACACAATCATTTAAGTGTAATAAATTACTGGAGTGCTTGGGTGGCTCGGTTAAGTGTCCGACTCTGGATGTCATCTTAGGTCATGATCTCATGGTTCATGAGATCAGACCCCTGTCTGTGCTGACAGCACAAAGCCTGCTTGGGATTCTCTCTGCCCTCTCTCCTCCTCCCACCTGCGTGCCTATGTGCATTCTCTCTCTCTTTTTCTCTCTCTCTCTCAAAAATAAATAAACATTGAAAAAAAATTAAAAAAATAAATGTAACAAATTAGTATTGATAGGAGTCACAGGATGTATTGCCCGAATATGCTGTTTTATTAACTCACTGACATTGAATAGAGTTGTTTTGTAGAGTTGCAGTCCCTGAAGTGGAACAGGGGTCCTTAAGACCAGACACACTGGAGTCAAAGAACAGAAGATAACATCTCAAGAACATGATCTCATTCTCCCCCAGTCACTGAATGCCACTCCACCCAGACCCTAATTTTTGCCTTTAAAAACCCTCACTTGTAAGTCGCCAGGCAGTTTGAGATCTTGAGCATTAGCTTCCTGTTCTCCTGGATGGCACCACATGAATAAATAGCCTCTATTTCTTCATTGCCAAACTCAGTATGCATGGGGCACACAGACTCTGGTTTGGTTGCAAGATTGTAGTCCTCTCTCCTATTCTCCCTTTCTCCTCTTTTTTCTCCTTCTTCCCTCCCCTCTCCTCCCCTTACCTCTCCTGCCTCCCTCCTTCCCTCCCCCTTTCCTCCTCCCTCCCTCCCTCCCTTCCTCCCTTCCTCCCTCCCTCCCTCCCTCCCTTCCACTCCCTCCCTCCCTCCCTCCTCCCTCCCTCCACCCTTCCTTCCTCCCTTCCTCCCTCCCTCCACTTCCTCCGTTCCTCTCTTCCTTCCTTCCTCCCTCCCTCCCTCCCTCCCTCCCTCCCTTCCTCCCTCCCTCCCTTCCTTCCTCCCTCCCTCCCTCCCTCCCTCCCTCCCTCCCTCCCTTCCTCCCTTCCTTATTTCCTCCCTCCCTCCCTCCCTTCCTCCCTCCCTCCCTTCCTCGCTCCCTCCCTTCCTTCCTCCCTTCCTCCCTCCCTCCCTTCCTCCGTTCCTCTCTTCCTTCCTTCCTCCCTTCCTTCCTTCCTCCCTCCCTCCCTTCCTCCCTCCCTTCCTCCCTTCCTCCCTCCCTCCCTTCCTTCCTCCCTTCCTCCCTCCCTCCCTCCCTCCGTTCCTCTCTTCCTTCCTCCCTCCCTTCCTCCCTTCCTCCCTCCCTCCCTTCCTCCCTCCTTCCCTCCCTCCCTTCCTCCCTTCCTCCCTTCCTCCCTCCCTTCCTCCCTCCCTCCCTTCCTTCCTTCCTCCCTCCCTCCCTCCCTCCCTTCCTTCCTCCCTTCCTCCCTCCCTCCCTTCCTCCGTTCCTCTCTTCCTTCCTTCCTCCCTTCCTTCCTTCCTCCCTCCCTCCCTTCCTTCCTTCCTCCCTCCCTCCCTCCCTCCCTTCCTCTCTTCCTTCCTCCCTCCCTTCCTCCCTTCCTCCCTCCCTCCCTTCCTCCCTCCTTCCCTCCCTCCCTTCCTCCCTCCCTCCCTCCCTCCCTCCCTCCCTCCCTCCCTTCCTCCCTCCCTCCCTCCCTTCCTTCCTCCCTCCCTCCCTCCCTCCCTCCCTCCCTCCCTCCCTTCCTCTCTTCCTTCCCTCCCTCCCTTCCTCCCTCCCTCCCTCCCTCCCTTCCTCCCTCCCTCCCTCCCTCCCTTCCTCCCTCCCTCCCTCCCTCCCTCCCTTCCTCCCTCCCTCCCTCCCTCCCTTCCTCCCTCCCTCCCTCCCTTCCTCCCTCCCTCCCTCCCTCCCTCTCTTCCTCCCTTCCTCCCTTCCTTATTTCCTCCCTCCCTCCCTCCCTTCCTCCCTCCCTCCCTTCCTCCCTCCCTCCCTTCCTTCCTCCCTCCCTTCCTTCCTCCCTTCCTCCCTTCCTCCCTTCCTTATTTCCTCCCTCCCTCCCTCCCTTCCTCCCTCCCTCCCTTCCTTCCTCCCTTCCTCCCTCCCTCCCTCCCTTCCTCTCTTCCTTCCTCCCTCCCTTCCTCCCTTCCTCCCTCCCTCCCTTCCTCCCTCCTTCCCTCCCTCCCTTCCTCCCTCCCTCCCTTCCTCCCTCCCTTCCTCCCTCCCTCCCTTCCTTCCTTCCTCCCTCCCTCCCTCCCTCCCTCCCTTCCTCTCTTCCTTCCTCCCTTCCTCCCTCCCTCCCTTCCTCCCTTCCTCTCTTTCTTCCTCCCTCCCTCCCTTCCTTCCTTCCCTCCTCCTTTCCTTCTCTCCTGATACTAAACACAACCTAGCATATCCTGATTAATGCAAACTTCACACCTCCTTCACACAGTTGTAAGGATTGAACATCAAGGATACTGGGGGCATAGAGACACATAATAAGCCTAATACATTTATTAATATTTTGTATCACCCAAACTCATTGTATTAGGGATAAAAATGTCGGGGCTTAAAGGAGTTAAGTGATTTACCACAACCACCTAATTTTGAATATAGCTAAAAATTTCCAATTTAGGGTTCTTTAAAATATATTGCAATTTGCACTGAAATCAGAGGCTCGCTTCAGTGAAAGAGACATTTAGATACGTTGGATCTGTTGAGTGTGAGGTTAGTCTATTCAAATGACAACTGATGGGGTGCTTGGGTGGTTCAGTCAGTTGAGTGTCTGAACTCTCAGTTTGAGTTCAGGTCATGATCACAGGTTCCTGGGGCCAGGCCCTGCACTGGGCTCCCCACTGAGCACAGAGCCAGCTAAGGATTCTCTCTCCTCCTCTCCCTCAGCTCCTCCCCCAGTTGGTCTCTCTCTCTCAAATAAAATTTTTAAAAATAATAAAAATGACAACTGAGTTTATTTCAAGAAAGTAGCCAACATGTTAAAATTTTAGTGATAACCAGTGTTGATCTCAAGTTTGTAATTGTTGGGTGGTACTTATTAGTAATTTAGCTGACTAACTCTATATCCACTTATGAAAGTTTTCACGTTTTTGAGGAGAGGAGTCGTTCTTTCTCTAATTTTGTTTTTAACTTTAAATTTCTTTCAGTGAACATTCTGGAAGTAGTAATGACCTACTTTAAAAAAAAAAAAGTGACCTTTTAAGAGAAATTCCCAGGAAACATGTTACTTTAGAATGGCATATTAATTAATATGTGTGTTAATTAATAAATATGTAGGGGAGCAAATTTTGCCACCCCCAGATATCCCCGTTTGGTATATTGGTTATTTTAGGCTGGTTATTTTTAAGAAACTTCAAATGTAGGTGAAGCTCTGAAATCCAAGTAAAAGTTATCCTTTTGTAAAGATAAATTTACATACATAAGGGAAATCTCCATTTGTAAGCCTGTCTGCTTTGCTGTACAAGGAAGAGGGGGGAATGATTCTAACTCTCTAGAAAAACTTAACAATGGAAAAGACAACTACTTAAGTCTGCATAACAACCTTACCTTTGTTTACTGTGCTTTTCCTCAACACTTCCCATAACTGACTCCCCACACCCAATATCTGCTTTTGTCTTTGGCTGAGGATGGTATTTAAGGTGATGTCTTTGGCCATTTGGGGAATTACTCCGTTTTTCTGGGTCTCCCTCTCCACCATGCAGGAGGTATGTATGTTATTGAACTTTTGTTTGACTTTCTCCTGTTAATCTGTCCCGTGTCAATTTGATTCTTAGACCGGCTAGAAACACTTCTAAGGGTAGAGAAGAAATTTTCCTCCCCAACACTCTTACAAATGGAGATTTCCCAAATGTAAATATTTCTTACAAAAGGGTAACTTCTACTTGCATTTCGGAGCTTCTTCTGTGTTTGTAGTTCCTTAAAAATAGTCAGCTTGAAATAATCACCATGCCAAGAGGCATATCTTGGGGTGGCAATATTTGCTGTCTTACAAATACAGTAATGACTATAAGTATTTTTTACTTCAAGTATTTTTCTAGTGTTTTTATAAATTACTACAATTAAACAATGATTTTGAGTTAGATTTTTTTTTTTTCTCCTGTTGGTAGCTTTTCATTGTGAGTCAATATGGGGTGATGATTCTGCTTGTGGATTTGGCTTCTGTAACAATGGATTCTCTCCATAGAGAATGCCCGTTGGGAGACATTCATACCCAGCTCCCAACTAATGATTTTGTAATGGAATAATCGTGAGTCTGCTCCTTGGTAAGTTACAGGTAAATTACTCGAGCATTGTCATAAAGAAACTTTATTTGTAGCAAGTAAGGAGATGACAGAATAACTTCCAAAGCCATGACTCCCTGAGCAGGGATGAGTGTTTTTCTTTTTTTTAAGGTTTTTTTTTTTTTAACATATATTTATTTTTGAGAGAGAGAGCGCCAAGCGGAGGAGGGGCAGAGAGAGAGAGAGAGAGAGAGAGAGAGAGAGACAGAATCTGATGAAGGCTCCAGACTCTGAGCTGTCAGCACAGAGCCCGAGGCGGGGATCGAATTCACTAACCACAAGATCATGACCTGAGCAGAAGTCAGACCCTCAATGACTGCTGCCCGGGTGCCCCTGGGTTCTTTTTATTTAGAGTGAGAATGAATATTCAGAAAGAGGAGCTTTGTCATTACATGTAAAAGTGGGCATAAAGTTGCACAGCCTTACTGAGGAAACACGCCTAAGTACGTATTCTATGTATATTAATGAAGTTGTACTCATCTTTCAGGTGGAGACTTTCACATTATAATGGAACAGAAGTAACTGTTGGACAAGGGGAAGGTAGTATGGGCATGATCTGAGAGCCAGAGCTCACCTAAACTGGTTGGGGTCTTGGGGGCTCACTACTCGGGTAGGGAAAGCAAGGCCTTGCTTACTTTTGATATAGCACAGGGAGTTTTACCACTGATTTATTGTCTCCAATGTGGTTAAGCTATTTCCTGGCCTCAGAGACTGTTAGTTTTTGCATTCCCTTTGTTCCCTTAAAACCCTTGACCGCTAAGGTTTTTGCATTTCTTTGTAATTCTGATACCTTTTGGAAAGTTCCGTAGGATGTGCATACATCAAGGAAGTAGGGCATAGATCAAAGAAAATAGCTGGGGGCCTAAAACCGACTTCTCTTGTGGCCGGAAAGCTTTGTCTCATTTTTCTTTTTCTGGGGACCCCTAACTCTTTCTGCCTACAATTCTATTATTTTGCTACTCAGGCTAAGTATGCTAGTTTGTATAAAGAGCTTATAGAACGGTTTTCAGGGTCTTATTGTTGCAGGATTTTTTTACCTCCATATCCAAGGTTTGTTGTCTCCATGCTTTGAAGAATGCAGAGGTGAACACAAAATAAAATGAGCCACAGGCCAAAGTTTATTAGAGGAGAAGATCAGTAAGAAAGAAAAGTATGAAAGCTGTCTTTACAGAGAGGGGGCATTCAAAAGTAAATGGCCAGGACTGTAGGCTAGGAGCTTTGTTTTATAGAGTTTTGGTAGGCTTCCTTCCCTCCCCCTTGTTCCTTCTCAGGTTCCACTCTCACTGGCTAGGTACCTCGAAATGCGTAGTCATTCCTTTTTTTGATTGGCTCATTTTTATCATATGAGGGATGGTTTATGGCCATACCCTTCCTATGGGTCCTACATCTTATGGCTGACTAGTAATTTTTAGTCAGGTCTCCGTTGGTCAAATTGCTGAGGAAAACCTGAGGGGAGTAGGCGATGTCTGTCGCATTCTTAAGAGGAACTTTATGCCTGAGGGAGTTTGCTCCAGGTCAGACATTCCCAGAAGAAATGTTTTAAAATATGTGTTTTTCCTCCACCCCGGTTCTTTTAAGCCCCGGACTCTTCTTTTCTGCCTACTGAATCCTATCTTTCCCTATCATACTATTTTGAAAATAGCATCAGCGTAATTTTCCGCACAGTGTGGTGGTTCAGAGTATGGGCTTTGGAGCCCAGGGAGTGTAGTACATACAGCTTTACATCCCACTAACTTTGTGATCTTAGGCAAGTTACTTGGTTTTTTTGAACCTCAGTTTTCTCATCTGTAAAATGAGAAGAAACCCTACCTCAAAGGATGTTACAAAGTTAAATGTGGCATGAAATATAAAATTCAGTGAATAAATAATAATTATTACCAAATAACTATTAACATAATCTTAGAAACCAACCTGAAGAAATATACAGAGGGTAAATCTTTGGTGTGGAGTAATTCCTCATCCTATTTATAGGATTTGAAAAATTTTAAACAATCTAAGTGTGATTAAAGACAATTACAAGATATCTGTACAACGAAGTTTATGGAGTATTTTTGTTAATATCAGTAAGAAATGCTTTGAATGCTTTTAGCATGTGAATATTCAGTAGGTCATTTTAATGATTTATGCACCTGGGTGGCTCGGTTGATAAGGCTCAATTTGGCTCACTTCGTGATCTCCCTGTTAGTGAGTTCAAGCCCCGAGTCAGGCTCTGTGCTGACAGCTCGGAGCCTGGAGCCTGCTTCAGATTCTGTGTCTCCCTCTCTCTCTGCCCCTCCCCCACTCATACCCTGTCTCTCTTTCTCTCTGTCTCTCAAAAATAAACATTAAAAATTTAAAAAAAAAGAAACATTAAAAAAATTATTTGCCCTAATCCCCCACATAGCACACAAACAGTGTTCTGTTGAGTCTTTGAAGAGAAAACATTGCCTTTCATATAATTTGCCTGCACCTCTGCCTTCCTGTTTCAGCTGCTGCTTTGCGATCTGTTTTGGCTGTGGCTGGCAGGCATTTTTCCTTATGAATGACTCTTGCATCTCTCCATAGCCATCCCTCCGCATCTATTCCTGGCTTGAACTGCCAGCGTGGTGGCACAGATCCACTCTTGACCTCTAACATCCTCTGAGGCTCTCGCCCTTGCTGTGCTTTGAGCCCAGTATCCCCTGCTACTGATCTCAGCTATTGATATCATCTGCACCCTTCACTAGGCTGGCCTGCTACTCAGCTATACCAAAACAGGTGTGACTGTTTTGTATCTGACAGTGTTTATCTTTCCTACTGACCTACAGGGAGATCCCTGCCCCTTCTTGTGGCTTCTTCTAAATTTTACATGTGGGGGTGGGGGAGTGGGAGTTGGGAAACCTGTTAGGTCCCTAGAAATCCACTCTTGCCATTGAGCCACACAGCCTCTCCATCACTGAGTACATGAGGTTGTCAGGGGCTTAATCACTACCTGTCTGCCCAAGCCCTGTTGGTGATTCTTGCTCAGATTCCATTCTCTTTTGTCATGACTTTGTTTTCCCTTTTCAGGTCATTTCCTGCCAACCTGGCTTGCACAGGACCATCCCATTTATCAGCTATGCTGCTATATGTTTGAAACTGCTGCATGTTTGAACTTCTCAGTTGAGAACACAGAATGAATTATTCCTGGATCCTGATTCCATGGAGATAGGGAACTTTGCTCCAAGAGCAAGTGATCAACTCTGATCAAGTGGAAATCCTTGCTTAGGTCATAATGCAAAATTTAAAAAGCGGGAAAATCTTATAAATAGAAGATGACCTAATTCTGTTAAAACCAAACTTACTGGCATGAGAATCACTACAAGAAAAAATCAAAACGTCTGTAATGTCAATATTTGGATGACACGACTATAGATTTGTTTTCAAATCTCTAAATTTCTACTACAAATTTCATGGTTTTTTTAATTGAAAAATGACACAATTTAAGAAATTGTTGCAAAGAAATAATCCAGAGGCTAACGTCAAATTTATTTAAAGGACAGCTGAACTTTAATTTTCTTTTGTGGGGCACCTGGGCAGCTCAGTTGGTTAAGGGTCTGACTCTCGATTTTGGCTCAAGTCATGATCTCATGGCTCCTGAGTTTCAGCCCCATGTCAGCTCTGTCAGCACAAAGCCTGCTTGGGATTCTCTCTCCCCCTCTCTCTCTGCCCCTCCCTCTATTCTCTCCCTCAAAAATAAATAAATAAATTTTTAAAAATAAATAAAATAAAATCATCTTTAAAAAGTATAGTTTAAAATCAATCAATCAATCAATCAATCAATAATATTCTTTTGTGATTTTACCTTGCTAAAAGAAACAGGAATTTATTTGGCTGAGTCTAGAAGCACTTATTCTCACTTCAAGCCCTTTAAGACAGCTTTACCTTGCCTTCTTCAGCTCTTTGTTTTCTTATCTTTATCTGTACTGATATTTGTGCCTGTGTGTATGTTTATCTCTATCTATCTATTATTCCCATATTCCCATCTATAGCAGATACTGCTAGTGCCCTGCCCCCTCTCGATATTCACCTTCCCCACACAGGCCAACTCTCAGGTTTCCAACCACCAACATCTGTAACTCTTTGCCTGAAGGCTTCCTTTGGAGACAGGAGCCTGCATAGGAGATACATTGGTAGTTACTGGAATTAGCAGGCACCTCCCTCCCCAGTAGCCCCCAACCATGACAGGAATTGATAATTGAATGCTCCCCACATCCTTGTCCCATGGGGATGAGGGACAGTATGAGGCATGCTCTCCACTGTCTCCCAGAGTCTCCGGCAGGACTGAGTCCCACAGTGGTAATCTGCCTGGTAACACACCCTTTATTGGCTGCATATCATTTGCTGCTTTGCCTCCCCACTTTCCTATTGGTGCTTCCAAGGATCACTTCCCCAATATACAACTTTCACTCAAATCATTCTCTCAGGGTCTGTTTCTGGGTAAATCTATCCTAATAAGATACTCACATTCATATCCATTTCCTGTAGTTCATAAGAAAATGGCTTATGGGTTATAGCTGCCTCTGAGCTAAGCCTGAGCTCAAAATGTGGCAAGACGCTGACAAAAGTAGCAGAATCTTAGGCAGCAATGCTGGAACAATGGTTAAAGTGAATCAAAGTATTAGTGCAGTACTATGTCTAGTTCTGGATGCAACATTTTTTAAAGGATAGGCAACAATTGGAAATATCACCATGGCCTGATTAGGAGTTTAGGAACCTAATGATAAAGATAACAGTTAAAGGAAGTGAAGCTATTTGGCTTGGAGAATAAACTACTAACTAATGGCATAATCACTATTCAATGGTTGAAGGGGTGTCATGGACACAGTGCACTAAATTTATTCAATGTCTTCCAGGGGCGGAACTCTGGGCAAGAGTAAAAGAAAAGCAAAATTTGGGTTCAGGGAAACAAAACCTTTTCTAATCATTGGAGTTTTCCCTTTTCGAATGCAAGATCCTAGTCCCTGGAAATACTTCAGCAGAGGGCAAAACTCACCCGAATCCATCCCATTCCTTAAAATAAACCCAGGCCACACATGTATGCCTCCTTAGTCCCACTGAGAGTGCATTTCTCTGTCACCAGCAGTTTGGTTGTTTGAATGCCATCAGACTATCAGCCTTCCACACGCCTTGCTGCTTCTACCCCCTTGTTTTCCTGGTCCTCCGATACCTTCATCCCGGATTTGTGTCTTAGTTCTGTTCTCTGGCTAGCTTCCTGGGTTAACGTCGCTCATCTAGTGTGTGGGGCTATCTGCTCTCTCTTTGAATTTTTTTTTTTTCAACGTTTATTTATTTTTGGGACAGAGAGAGACAGAGCATGAACGGGGGAGGGGCAGAGAGAGAGGGAGACACAGAATCGGAAACAGGCTCCAGGCTCCGAGCCATCAGCCCAGAGCCCGACGCGGGGCTCGAACTCACGGACCGCGAGATCGTGACCTGGCTGAAGTCGGACGCCTAACCGACTGCGCCACCCAGGCGCCCCATCTGCTCTCTCTTTGTACAAGTGCAGGTAGTAGGCCTTGTACCCCGGCCCCTCCCTCCACCTGTCCCACCCTCGCCAGAAGTGACTCCTCACCTGCCTCTGACACAGCAAGAGGAACAGGACACAGAGAAATAGAGTTGAAAATGGGGTGATAGCTTATTTTAAATGACTTCTAAATTTACTTCCAACTCAATAATTCTATGATTCTTTTCCTTTTCAGTGTTTGTTATGCTCATTCTTAAGCTGCTTCTTCTTCTTCTTCTTCTTCTTCTTCTTCTTAATCTATGAGCCTTGTTTCCCAAGCTACCATGAGAAAAATCAAGCCAGTTTCTGGTTTAATAGCGTCATTACTTCAACTCCCTAAACTGGGCTCTCCCTTTCTCCCATGTTCCCCGCAAGCCCCGGTGGCTAGTTTTGCCTTTCACCTTGTCTAAAGATATGTCCTTCTGTAAAGAAGGAACCTCCAGACCATGCTTTCCCTTTGGATGATGGGCGCCCTGCTTCAGCAGTCTTATGTTACCAGCAGCTCTCCTGCAGAGGACGCTGTTCCTCACACCTATTGTTGCTTTGCCAGACCTCTGGCCGGGCTCGATGGTCACCGAGTGTTGCCATGCTCTTCCGCAAGAAAGGCAGACCTTCTGCCCAGTGGGACAGCTCTTTTTGATGCCAAAAGGAGAGCTTGTTCTTCATGATGAAAACATGTGTTGTTCCAGTTGGCAGAGTTAGGATCAGTAGGTGGAAATATAAAGCTCTGGACCCCATAAGGCTCTTGGAATAAATCTTCAGAGAACTAAGCTGGGAAAACTACACGGTGTTACAACACTCATTTCCTTTTCTCGACATTTACTGAGTGTCTGCTTTGCCCTAAAGTCTCACAAATTAGAAAGAAGAAAATGGATCTCAAACAAAAAGGAACTTAGAATCTATTAAGGGAAAGAGACATGCAAACCATAATGTAGTCGGATGGGAGTAAAATGCTGTGGGAATGAGAAAGGGGGACCAGCCCCTACATACTCTCCTGAGCTCTAGAGAGGAACACGAACTCACAGGCTCTGTGCTGGCTTGGGACAGAGCTCAAATCCCTGATGGGCCACTTGCTAGCTGAGAGACTCTGGGCAAGTTACTTCAGTATTCTAAAATATCCCTGTAGCAGTGGTACTGGGACGATTAACTGAGAATGTAAAGAACCTAGCAAAATGTCTGGCACAGAGTAAGTGGATGAACATGTTGTTTCCCTTCTCTGTGATTCCCTCTCAAAATAGTCTCTGGGAAATTATCGGGGTAGTTATTCACACATCATTTGTGCTATCTGGAGCCCAGACCCAACTGCTTCAAATGTCTTCCTTATGGTGAAGTTTCTGGACTCTCTAAAAGGAGGTCCTTATGACCTAACAGGCAATCTAAGGGTATCTTTGGACAACACACCTGAAACTTTTTCTTTTTTCTTCTTCTCCTCCCCCTCGTCCTCCTCTTCCTCCTCCTCTTCCTCCTCCTCACCCTCCTCCTCTTCCTTCTTCTTCTTCTTCTCCTTCTCCTTCTCCTTCTTCATCTTTTGTTTCTCATTCTCTGTCCTATGACTTTTCTCTCTGAGACATCAAGCTCCCATTTCATGATTTCTCATTCTATTTTCAAGATACAGTGAAGAACCTCCCTGGTGTCTCAGCCCCTGATTCTGGAGAATCTAAATACATCGCAGTCTCGTGAATGTGATCTTTGTACCATCATCGCTCTCCCCTTGGACAACACTTGGTAGATACTTTACCTTGCAGGTATCTTACAGCAGAAGATGTGAATAACAGGGGCTTACTTGTTTTGAAGACCAGTGAAGTCTCTATTGAAATAAAAGGGAATAGAACTTGAAATGTAAGGGGACAGAGGAAGGTATCACCAAAGTAAGAAACCAGGTCCCTCTAGAGTGTGAGTCTTGTGGGGCACAAATGAAACAAAGATGCAGCTTTCATATGCCTCTGTTTCCAGAGCTCTGCTAGAGATCCAGGAGTCTGTCAAGTCTCACAATTCTATCAAAAAATGCAAGACAATGTCTGCCATAGCACTGAATATTCAAATTCTGGATTTAATTTTCAATCTAGAGTTTCAGGTCCCTCCCACCTTCCACATCATCAAACTGTACTCTTCTCTATCACCCACCTGGCCTGTAGGTCTTGCATGATGTTCTCTAACTTTCATCTGGCAGACATGTTGTGACAAAATCAGACCATCGTAATTGTTTTTTGTACCAGTCTATTTCTCTTATTGTACCTCTTACAAAGTATGGAGAAGGAATGCACACATTTAATAAATAGAAAATATTTATTATACAGCATTATCAAGGTTATTTGACAAAGGCAGTAACGAGCCAAAGGAAAACACTTTTACAAGAAGCTAAACAACGTGTATAAGCACGTACATCAAGATGAAAAGTATCTGCATTTTTGGTATAAGGTATGTCTGTGTACATTTCCAATTTTGAACAATTATGCTGTAAGAGCTAATACTGCATTGTGTTCAGGAAAACATTTAATCATGGTAATATTAGGCATTCAGAGAAATAAAGTGATTGGTGTTGAATGTGTTCACCAAATGTTTCAGACTAAAACCTCAGAACAAACCGACATCTTACATTATTTGAATAGTAGAGCAGTTTTCCTGATCTATACTTACTTTTAAAAAATCTGAATGCACAAGTCCTGTGATATCACAAGTCCTGTGATATCAATGCCACATATGTTAGTGGCATTAAGATATAAAACATGTTTCACGAATAATAGATAGTAGGCTTTTACTTGCTAGTTTGCCAGGAAGTAGACCATCTATTAAGCATGGGAACCATCTAATTCCCTCATTCTCCTTCATTACAGTGAAAACATGGAATTGAAATCCTCGTTTCCGTCATTTTTCAACATGGAATTGAAATCCTTGTTCAGTCATTAACACCAAAGGTGTTACAAAATAATTTTTTAAAAGAAAGGCGGTCCATTCTTGTTATGGAACCGACTAAACTCGGCAGTGGAGTATGGGAAGGCATGAGAAACATGAGCCTCAAACATCGGAGCTGATGTTAAATTCTGAACAAATGATGAGGCGGGTATTTAAAGATTCTAAGATGATTTTTGGCTGAGAAATCAGCTTCCAAATGAAGGAAGCATATTAAAATATGACTGCACATAAGGCATAAACAGATATTTAAAGGGGTAAGATCCATTCCACAAATAATAGAAGAAATCAAAATGGCGAGAAGAGTCACTTTTATTGGGTGTAAAAAGGAGGATATAAATGAAATGACTGGATGACACATACGTGGTTATTACACACAGTACACAACAAAAATATAAAGAAAAGGGATGACAGTGAAAATAGAGGAATAAAAGTACATGGAAATAAAAATTAAAAGAAAGCAAAAAATGGTAAATAGAAAACTGGGGAAATTATGCCAGACAGAGAGGTTAGCATATGCTTTATAAACACTGAAAGCTCAAGTCGCTGTGGAAAATCTCTTTAAAAAAATCTAAAGTGACCTGAAATCATCTCAATACTGTCATTTCAACCTTATGTTTTAATAATGATATCTGAAAATTTATAAAATGTACTTTTTTATTGTAACCCACAGTTTTTGTGAATTTTTAATACAACACATTTTCAAGCCACTTCGTTATAACATATCCACATCATAAAATATCTGAAAAAGGAGTTCCCTTTTAGAAGAGGGAGGACCATCTGAGCAGCATAAGGAAACCATTGGACCACAGCACTCAAACCATCAAAGAGCTTCTGCAGATATTGGTGACAATACCTAAAACATCATTGGAACAAAGAAATATCTATACTATATTGGAAAGACGACTTCTAGTTGCAGTTACATTGACATTACAGTGCACAAATTTTATTATCACAAGTATACAAAGACACAGGAACACATTTACTCACAAGTTACAGGAATTATTTGTCAATAGGAAGGATGACAATAGGAAGGACGTTATTTGTCATTGAACCAGCAAGAGTTGCTCTGAGTACACCCTTAAGTTGGAAGATGGATTTGTGTCTGTAGTACACAGGAGAAACAACGGCACCAAATACACATACTGCATTTTAGAAGTTCAACTGGTAAGTATTATTTGCTACAGTAAATGTAAGGTAACAATTTTGCCACATGGTTTGTTCTCTTTAATTAAAGGGCAGAGAAGAGCCCCCTTGGCACAAACACAAGAAAATCCACAAAACACCTTCTGCCAGTCTCAAAACAATCGCTTGCTCTAATCTTTTCTCCGAAATCACCAATAAGCGAGTATCAAATATGGGACGTTATTTGTGCTGATTGTGTTCAAAGCCTCATGCTTATGTGTCCTCTTGCTTCTCAATCCTTCCTCCCTTAGCACTCCTGATGAAGCACTTTTTGGTGATGATTTTGCTCTGATTCCTGTTTTCCTAAATAGAGAGAAATCACAGAGCAGTAGGGTATCCATACACTTTTTTCCCAGCGCCACAAGGCTGGCCCTGGGTCGGGTGCAATGGGTGAAGGGAGGCTCCTGAAGACCAGGAGTCTGTGGGCTCAGTAAGGAGAAGGGCTGGAGAAAAATGAGCTGCCGTCCCATGGCAGCCACCATGGGTGGTTCCATGCCTGCCCCTCCTTCACCCACCTGCTCTGTCTGGCTCCAGCCTGCTCACTAAGAGTACCACGAACACCATGATGTAGTAATGGTCCACACTACTGGTCCACATGTGCTGGACGATTCACCTGGCTGGTCCACATGTGCTGTCTCTTTTCAAGCTGGCCAAGTGTGTGTGGGCATGTCTATCTATGCACAATGTCCAAAAGAGGAGATTATTCGTGTCGATGTATTTATTTATTGACTTATTATTTATTTATTCATTCATTTATGTGGTGAAAGTTGTTTATTATATGGGATTGTGCTTTGTCAGAATTCCCTTTCTTCCCAGAGAAGGCTTTCGAATAATTCAAGAATCGGGATCCTCGCCTGGATCCCTTTTTGCCTGCAGAGCTCAGTTCCCTCTGGCCTTCCCTACGGCAGCAGCATTGTCCTCCTTGCCTGCTGACTTCGCCCTCCTCCCCCCATCTCCTCCTCCCAGCCGTCGGCGCATCTCCGGAGGTGCTGGTGCTCCCTGGTTTTTCTCGCTGTCCCCGCGGACACCTCCTCCCTACAGGGTGGAGGAGCTTTGCTTGTAGTCCCTCAGAATGACGGAGGCGTAGGTCACGTTGGGAGGGGTGCAGAGCACCGACTCGGACACGGGGGAGCTGGGCACCGAGCTGCCGGAGGCCACCGAGTCGCGGAAAGGCGACGGAGGCGTCAGAGCAGGTGAATCCTCGGGGAGGGGTTTGCTGGCCGCCTGCAGGTCCTCGTCTTCCTCCTCCAGCTCGTCTTCCTCGGTGTTCCCTTCCCGCTCGTACAAGTACTCCTGGAGGAGCTTAAACCTCTCGCTGTCGTCCTCATCCTCGTCTTCTGCCGGCGGGGAGGCCGGCTCCTCCCCGAAGGTGCTCAGCTGCAGCGGGAGCATTTGCAGGTGCTGCGGGGGCGCCGGGGGCGGGTACAGCGAGCGCACCCCGTTCCCCGGACCCCCGGGGACTGCGAGCACCGCGTTGAAATCGGGGATCCCGGTGCTGAAATTGTTGACCACTCCCTGTAGCTGGTCCATCAGGGATTTCTGCGGTGGCGGTGGCTGCTGGAGGGGAGGGGGCAAGCCCTTGGGGACGGCCGGGTCGGCCAGGAAGAGGGGGGTCTCCTCTGTGGTCAGGTGGGGCGGCAGAGGCGGGGTGCTCACCGCGGTTGGCACACGTCGGTGCACCACCATGGAAGGACTGTTGGGAGGGCTGAAGCCGACCGGCTGGGCATCCTCCTCCTCCACGTTGTAAAGGGTCTTGGTGCTGGTATCGGAAAAGGTCAGGCTCTTGCCAGAGCCCTGGTAACTTTTAGTGAGGGGCTTGATGACGGCTGTTTGGTTGCAGGCCGTCTCATTGGTCTTCACGTGCACAGAGAGGCGGTGCCACATGTGCTGTCCCTTGGGCACCTGTCTTCCACCTGGTTCAGACCATGACACAGACTTGCCATTAGAACTATGAACAAAATAGAGATGGGTTTATTTGAGGTATATCATGCACACAGGATAAGACACATACAAATTATACGCAATCCCAGCTCAAGGCAATTTGATTCCCCCCACCCCCACCCCGCTCCCGGGAGCGACTGTAGGTCTGGCGGCCAAGCCCTCAATCTCCCCTTATTACAGGTCAAAGGCCAAAGGCTGCAGCGACCCCAGGTGGCCTCTGTAGCTGCAGTCAGTGATTCCATTCACCCCCAGACAAGGCAGAACATTTTGCCCCTGAACAAGTTGTAGGGGAGAAAAGCCAGCCTGTTACACAAGCAGCTATTTTCATTTAGGTCTGAGATTTCACCAAGTTATTATACACCCACGTACACACGCACACGCCTAAGGTAACAACAAAATTGTCACTCTGTGCAAGCCTTTGAAAGATTCCAAAATTGATGGAGGAACCAAAAAACAAAACTACAGTTACACAGGGACAACAGAATATAACGACCATAGCTCTTGTCGCCCTTTCTTCTCAGTCCCTGGAACAAATTAAAGCTTTTCTCATCGTGTGCAGGTACCGGAGCAGCGTGGTCATACACACGGCAGCTGTACGGAGGAGAAGAAAGCAGATGACGGAAAACCCAGACCCACATTCCATTTAAGTGTGTCACAAGTGTTGCTTTTCTTTTTGTTTCAATGCACCATCCCCAACACTTACAATGGACCGCAATTCACATAAAGGCCCTGATTCACAGCGGCTGGTTTGGGATTTCCACACTGGGGATTTTTAACTAGGTAGTGTTAAGGAAGTCCAGCAAAATACAGATGGTTAGACCCTGGGTTAGTCCTTCAGCATAGTTTGTGATGCAAATGAGATGAAAGGAAGATTCAGAGAAAGCAGAAGTTACTGAGACAAAAGCCCTTCCATGGCCTTTTACTAGTTGAGCTTTGGAGAAGAAAAATGTTGGGGTACCAGCAGGACTCCAGCTTTATTGGCATATATCTTTGTGGGACCATTTTAAAACCAATTAAATAGAAAGAGGAGGAGGAGGGGGAGGAGGAGGGGGAGGAGGAGGGGGAGGAGGGGGAAGAGAAAGAAGAAGAAGAAGAAGAAGAAGAAGAAGAAGAAGAAGGGAAAGAGATGTATTGTGTATGTACTCAAACTCTATTCTGTATGTTGTAATTAATAACTCTGGTCTTGCTTTTGGACTTTTAGCTTTTTTTTTTTTCTGTATAACTCTCAGCAGATGGTGGTGCCTTGCCACAGCATACTATTAATAACAGCGGTGTTAATACTTAAATCAGGAAGTTTATTTTTTCATGTATGTGTGTGTGTTCAGTTTGCTTTTTCACTGTATTCGTGAAAACAACAGAGAAAGTAGCACAATGTTAACACATTTTTGACATTAAAAGGAATAGGGATAAGGAACAGTTTTTTACTTAGGTGGATGTGTGAAATAGACTATTTTGTATCATGGTCTTTTGTTTGGGAAAATGTATGAAATGATCAGTAGCTAATATAATGGTTTATTTGATCATTTTGAAAATACAAGAATGAGTACTTCAAAATTATATGTGTGCCACATTTACAATGACAATAATGTTTTGACATTTTATATATTATTATCTTGAAAAGGGAAGTGAGCCACTAAGTACGGAATGTTAAAGAAATTCTGATACCTATTACAGAAAATTCTGGATAAAGAAGTCCCAAAATAGGTACAGTAGCTAAAATTTTTATCTCATTATTTGGGAAAAGGTAGTTCTTCTATATAGCTTATAATTTATATGCTGTATTTTTAACTGTCTAGGAAACATCCTATCTCCAAAATACGATATGAAAATTAATATTTCTCTTAAATATATGCTTACTATATTCCTTGAGAATGTAGAAGTCCTTGTACATGCAAAATTACAGACTTTTCAGCTTCCACACTCATATTAGAATACCTGACTTTCTTCCGAGTTGAGTCAACTCAAAAACAGATGATTAATGTTCCCAGTATGAACAGTCAACCAGCCAACAGGCAGGACCATAATCCACAGTTCCTCTTCTGAGTTTGAAACCCTAGGTAAATTCCAACTTCCTTCTTTCCCAATTTCCTCCACTCCCTACTCTACTCACACCATTTTTCTCTTGGTGCAATCATTATGACCCTTCCAGAAAGTATAAAACCACTGATTTGCCTCTTGCCTTGCCTTTTAACTATGCTTTAGTATACCATCCAACCTCAATCATTTGCATCCCTTTTAATTGCGACGGAAACACTTTTTCCTTCCCCTAATGCCTGCCTCTCAATGCTTTTTTTTTTTTACTAATTTTTTTTTAACGTTTATTTATTTTTGAGACAGAGAGAGACAGAGCATGAATGGGGGAGGGTCAGAGAGAGAGAGGGAGACACAGAATCTGAAACAGGCTCCAGGCTCTAAGCTGTCAGCACAGAGTCCGACACGGGGCTTGAACTCAACGAACCGCGAGATCATGACCTGAGCCGAAGTCGGACGCTTAACCGACTGAGCCACCCAGGCGCCCCTCAATGCTTATTTTTTTTTTAGAAATCATTAAACTAGAAGGATGCCTTGTGTCTTCATTTAGTTGTGTGTGTGTGTGTTTAAGACATAAGTCTCTTGAGAGCTAGTCTACACCTCACTTCACCACCGGGCTTATATACCTCAACAAAATGTCACTCCAGTCTCCACACATGCTGGCAAAAAGCTATGCCTGTATTTCTGGGACCTACTTCACTCACTCATTCGTTCACTCACTCACTCAAGCTACCTCACTGCCCAGGATTCTACGTGGGCCTTTTTAAAAATCATGTGCTTCCCTATGTTAATGGTATTATTAATCACCTTGCATGTAGATGTAATCACAACTTAGTTCTGTTTTAATCCAATACCTTTCTTATTCTTGTAATGGAAGATTTTCACCCTGGCCGTCAAAATTAGCAGCTTTTCCTTCCCTTCAGAGTCTTGTTCCAGATTTGCAGTAAAGTACTGTTTAATTAGGAAGACGTTCTAATGTCCCAGGGCATTTATCAGATTAAGAAAATTAGATTCACCTTTTTTTTTTTTCCCAAGGACAAAATAAATTGCTTCCTGAAAACCAGAGATAGTGAAGGAAATGTATCATCTCATAGGAACTGCAGCACAGAGTATAAACCTTGGTCCTTCTGAATTAGTTGTTTCTGACGTGGGGTCCATATACAGCTTGAATGGTCCATGAATCTACAAATCCAATAAGCTTTGCTTTTAGACTGAATCAATGTTATGTCTTCACAGATTGTGCACTGCTATTTTCAAATGCATGTAAACGCTATTATGACAAAGTGTGCTGCTAGGTACAAGTGTAGCTAAATTCTGAGAAGCTTTTTTGTGTTTTTTGTTCAAGCGGCCACTAAAAAAAATACAATTACTATCATCAATTGGCGGGAGGGCTTAATAAGCATTTTGGTGTGAAAACGGATTACCTTACTTGCAAAGGTTCAGAACCCATGGCCATGATATTGAGAGGAGAAAAATGTATAAAATATGGGGCAGCAAAAAGGCATACATGCATTATAAAAATGCAATATTACTATGAAATAATTCTTCCACTTAACCCTAGATAACTTTAATACCTTCTGTTTCGGCCATCAGCGTCTTCCTTCTATTATTTAACTTTTTTCGGTTTCCTGACCTTAGGTAAAGTACCCTAGTCTAGAAACACCCCATAATTGTCACACAGCATGCCATCTTGCTCTCACTTCAGAAGACAGACATGAGGCCTGAAACAATCTTATATTTGGAGACCGAGTGCAGTAGCATTTGGCTTGAATACTTCAGGTGGCTAGATGTCTTTATGAATACTGACGTTATTGGAGGAAATGGCTGTTAGGCCGGCGAGGAACCAGGACTAGAGGGTGATCTAGACAGGGAGTGTGCAGGGCCAAGGGGGCCCGGGGCTGCACTCCAGCTCTGACGGGCTTGGGGTCTTGCTTTGATCTTTCTTTCATTAGGTGAGTACGACAATCCCCTCCAGTCAGAAAATCCAGGATTTACAGCACTTGGGAGAGTGGTTGGAAGTGGGTGGTGTAAACAGATGAGTACATCTTTGGCATTCAGGGTGATCTCGTCTGTTTTATTTGTTTCAGTAAGTACTAGTTACATCTGCCGAGTACACTGCTCTCTGCTCCAGAGAGGTCTAAAATGGGAATCACAGTGGGTGGGTGTTAGAGATCAGGAGGGAAGCATCCTGCACAAGCTGCCTGAGGGGAAGCTTACACAACACCTGTCTCCCTTATGTCCAATTCAAGTCTTGGCCACGAGGCTTAATAGCTTCACAACAGACATAAGGACGGCATCCAGAGAGCCCACAGACAAGGCAAGACCTTCACATAGGAGGGTGGAGACTCACTCCTTGCAACCTGACGAGGTAAGCATTTGCTTTCTCTGAAAATGCAAATGGAAATGGGAAATGCCATTGAGTCCCAGCATGGAGAGAATGGCTTACCAAGCTAAGAAAATAAACCAGAGCTACAGGCTTATGGGCATTTCTGCTGAGGTCATGCAGCTACGGTTGGGACTCACGCCGGGCCTTTCAAAATGGCTGCTGCTGCCCCAACTGAGACACTCCGGAAGGAATGCCAGAGATGCGCTGGACGAATACCTCACCTCTACCTGCTTCAGCGAGCTGGGACCGGAATGAAGTCTGAGGAGCGATTCTTGTAGAATCGCAGGCATAGGAACTATTTGAAACCGTGTGAGTCAGACTCTTGTTTTCTCAGGCGATGCAAAGTTAGTCTTCAGTACAAAGGACTTCCACTGATGCCAGTTACACTTTTGAAAGCTTTCCAGAAAAATCTGAATATTCAGTATACAGTTTCCAGGAGCCTATGTGAACATAAGTAAAATTTCTCACCTTTTGATTCACTACTAGTAAGGTAGAAAATCTCTGAATGTATTATGGGAGACAAACGCTTTTTGACTACATGGGAACTTGGTAGTTTCTGCTGATACCAGTCTTAAATGGCATTGTGAATTTTATTCCTCACCTCGGATTCTAACATCATAAGCTAGTCAGAGAACCACTTGGCCTGCTGAAAATGACAATATCACAAAGTCTAAACATACAGTCCTCCTTTTAAAGTATTTAGGTTAATCACATTCTCTATGTTAAAGCTATGTGATACAGGATAAAAGATAGCACAAAGGAAATCAGTTTGCACTAACAGGCGTGTGCTTTCTTCGATGAATCAATTAAGAAAAAGACATCCACAAATAAAATTACCTCATCAAAGTCAATAAAGTATGGAAGGCTCCATGAACTTTGTCTGGGCATAAGGTGTACTGTCTTGAGAAAACTGACAAATCTGTTTTGAACCAATGAGTAGAATTCTGATGGTTCCTGAGGTTTTTCTGAGTACATTTGAAATGGCTACTCCAACCTAATTGTGATTAACAGCTGAGGAAAGAAATTCCCATGCTAGATTATGTTCCCTTTGAGGGAACTTCAAGTCAAGCATTATTGTATCATCTATGCTCCATGCTACCAGACCTGTAATTTCCATAGCAAGTCATGTGATGTTCCTCAGCTCTGACCTGGAGTCCTTGTGGTTTGCTCTGGAAACATAGGGCGCTATGGGGCAGGATAGATATAAGCAGACCATAATGGTCCAGTAGGAAGCTTTATCTGCATCACTAGCCCCTTTGCCTTGATTGTTGAAAGCTGTAGGAACTGAAGGTCACAGTGAGAATATCTTTTTTGCTGTTGTTTGTTGAGAAACAACAAAGGCTAAAAATGGTCTCTTTTTGATCTTTTCTTGATCCTTCATAGTCTCCAGAAAGAAAGCTTGAATAGATCCCATTCTGAGAGTTCTTACAGCCAACCTATTAGCTTTGCTGATCGTTGCATTTTTTTTGTGTGTGTTTTGTCACCTACCAAGAATGTACCCACTTTCAGCCTCTGCTTTTGCTTTTAGGCACTCACCTTGAAGTCATGAAACGTTAGGTGACTCTCCTCTCTTTCTGGCCCTGCTGTCATGGCAGGACAAGCACATCTACTATTCCCATCAATCCCTTTTGACAGGCAGCCAGCAGCTGTCATGATCAGGATCTCCTTGCTGTGCCCTCGGTCAGACTCAACTCATGCTGCAAGAAATGCTCAATGCCTTTTGACCTGGGAAAATTGCAGAGGTTGCATCCAAGCAGATGAGAGTGGCTCTGATCTAGATGTGCAGAGGCCCCCTGACTACCACCTGAAACGTCCTGGCAGGGCTACCATATTTTTCCCTCTAAGAGTCAGTATGATTCGACTGAGACCGCACTCTTTCTATTTGGGCTTTTGAAGGCAATATCAGAACACAGACTTCCCAATGCACTCCACTGAGTGAAGAAAAGAGACTCCATGGCCTCATATACTGTCCTCCACAGCCAGGTTCAGTAGCAAACATTTGAACCAATTGGGCTCTTCTCATCTGAAGAGCTATTCAGGCCACAGACACCTCATCAGTGGGCTCCCTCCTGCTGCAGGAATGTGTACCTTTGACTCTCCCAGGAGTTTGAAGGGCTGTAAAGGAACAGCTGAAAATGACCACAGACTCCGTGCACAATGAATTGAACATGGTCTACGTTCTTTTGTTAACTTAAAGAGACACTGTCAAGATCTAAAGGTCAAAAATTGGACCAAACATGCACCATTTTTATCAGATGGGGCAAAATCTGATAAAAACACTCAGAATCCTGGGGAAATAACCACATTTCCTTTTTATAAAACTCTCTTTTCATGGGATTCACAAAACTTTTGTTTTGTGCTCCCCAGGGTGTGGGAGGCTCACAGCAGAGGCTCATGTTGGCGTCCAACCCCTCAAACTGACATTATGGAACTCTCCATAAGTTCAAGTTATGGCTTGTACTTTAATGCAGACAGGATCATTTCAAACATTTGTGCAACAGCAAAAAGGCAAAAGAAAAAAAAAAAGAAAAGAAAAAAAAAAGCAAAGAAAGAGCTCTGTTTGCCAAGGAAAAGCTGACAAATTTAAGAAGGGGGGAAATTCACTTTCAAGCTTGTGAGTGGGAGTCACAAACAAAAGCGAATCTCCAGTGTTGGAAAAAGTGTTGCGTCTTGCTTTGAAACTTAAAAAAGCAAAAAGACTAACAACTTGACAGTGTCCCTTTAAGAACGATGGACAAATTAAGGCGGTCGTGCAAACCATGGCACGTAAATGGTTCCTCATTCTTGATGGCATGCACCACATCTGTTTCCATGTTAGAAAGTGGCAAAACCCAGGAGAGAGAAAGCAAGGGGCCAACCACTCTATTTTCCACGCAGCTTCTCTTACACATTCACTGCAGTGTGGGGGTTTTCAAAGCTGCTCATGTGCCGACGGACACTGGCTGGTGGGCGGGAATTCTGGCTGCCTCTTCCTGAAGATTGAAAAGAAAAAGACACCCAGTGAGTGAGTGCTTACACACGTGTACAGATACAGCGATGACGCCACTCAGGTGGTGCCTGGGCCTGGGCCTAGCCTGTCTCCTGAGCCTTTCTCCACGTCATGCCCACCCCCGTGTCCTGTGTCTGCCTCGCCCCGCCTGGCTGCTTCTCACTGCCATGCTCGTTTCCGAAAGCCACGTCAGTGGAGTGCATTCTTTCTTTTCCCTTACGAGACCATCTCTTTCCAAGTGGCGGATGCTTTTGCTGCTGTGTGTATGTCTGTCCAGAATCAGCCCTTTTCCTCCACTCTTCACATCCCCCTTTCTTCCTGGCGGCAGTGGGCTCCACCTGCACTCACACTGTTACGGGCAGAATCTTCCTGCCGACCATTCTTCTTTAAGGATGTTCACGGATTTATGTCTTACGTCGCGAATTTTAGTTGCATTGCTAATTTTCCTTATTATTTTATCACAAAGGCATAATTGTCACTTCCTATAAAATCACATTTATCTCTTGGCCACCGGACAGAGTATGTCTGATGGTGGAGAGAGGGGGAATGGCAAGAGATTGGGGGCATCTGCCACATGGGGGAGAATGCGGTCTCATTCCTTGGTTAGATGTCTCCTTCTACAGCACATAGGATGACCTGAGAAGGGGAGAAGAGCACTGACTGGTCATGGCAAGGTTAATGGAGCGACCGTGGGCAGTTGGCCTTTCCATCTTTTGTTAGGGTGAAGAGAAGTGGGCTTTCCCATTAGTTAAGTAGCACTCAGTGGGATAAAGCCATCTTGTTATCACTCCACATAAGACGGATGCCAATCAGAGAAAAGAATTTCGGGGAACAAGATGGTAAAGCAGCAGGTGCTGTGGGTGCTATGGATGTGGTTGGTTGAATTGGGGGAGAATGTTGATATTAAGGAACTCTCAGTGATGAAGTCCCCTATAGGGGTCCCTAAAAACTCACAACGATTCCCTGTGTATCAGCATTAGGCCACCTACCCCAAGATCCTGGTGACAGTTATCCAGTGTTAATCAGAAGAGGGCCACAACGGCTGCAGGCAAGTCAAAGACTTTTGCTATGTTCCCTATCTCTTTTTTTCCCATTAAAGCAGACAGAGGAGGGGAAACACAAGAGGAAGGAGACAGAGATATTGTAGGAACGGATCACATCCCTCCTCATTCCACATTTTTCAGGCAGAGGCCTGATACATGCTAGGAAGGAGAGATGTGAATTTGAAATTTGAAAAAGAGTATACTGGAATAGCTTTTTAATACCTGAAATCAAGGAATCTGATATGAATATCAAAGGTGGGAAACAAAGTTTTCCATAGCACAGTTGAAGATAAAAGAGAAAAATTAAAATTAATCAATATCCTTATTTCTGCCAAGTTTGGGCCATTCAATAAAATGGTACATGATCTGCCCAGAACAATTTGAAATCCTCACCCAGAGATAAAAACTCAAAACACCTTCATGTAACTTTGTTACTACTGCCATAATCCATTTATTTAAAACAAATAAAGAGATAATGTTTGCTATTAAACTTGCCAAAGTAACATGTCCTTGACATTCAATATGCCCACCTGAAATCACAAAAAGTCATGAAAACATCAGCAACTAGGTGACCAGGGATAAAAGTATGATTTATGGGTGTATAAGTGAAATTATCAGTAAGAAAAGATTATTTTACCTACAAAATAATAAAACAACTTCATTTCTCATGAAGGAAGGCAGAAAATACATTCAAAGGATTCCCTTGCTAAACTGTCTGCATCCCTTGAATCCCGAGTTAATGCTACTGTATATAATGGTCCAGTGGGCTGGCTTCAGGGCCCTGTGTCTAATACGGATGCACAGTGGGTCCCTCATCAGAAGGGCCCTGCACTTGGGATTTCGTGGTCTATGGTCATCATTTTGAGATCTGTAATCATTTAATCACTTGATTTGTGTTTTGTAAGTGTTGTGTGCTGGAGCCATGGAGTGCTCTCCAGGGGCTTAGAGCCTCAGCTTACCCATGGTCCTGCCTCCCTGACTTCCCTGGTGCTCCCTGGGACCCTCCGAGCTCTCCGAGCTCTCCACTATCTGGCCCTGCCCAGGGATCGACCGCTGCCACTCTCTACCACTGGCAGGGGCCTCTGGACACAGTGCAGGAAGATCAGGTCAGGGTCGGGTGCATCTCCAGGCCATCCCCTCCTGGACTAGCAGGGCCACTGTGCACTTAACAGGCAACAGCGTAGGGGTGAGCCTCTCACCCCTCCTCCACCCTTTTAGTCCATGTGCTGTTTTTTTAAATATCCTTCGAGATCACCAGTCTGCCAGGGGCTAGGGCAGGAGGGAGAGAAGAAGGGGAGAGGCTTGGTTCAATTTCCCTGTGGTGTCTTTCCAGTGACCTGTGGGAGGGGAACCTGGCAGCCTGAGGGCTGCACCTGTATGGAATCACGCAGTGGAGGCTGGGGGGCCTGGAAAAGTTTGCACTTGCCCCTAGGTATCACCCCCGCTGCGCAGCGTTAAATGGCAAATAAAAAACACAAGGACAGGTTGAGAGAGAGACCAGAGGAGAAAAGAAAAGGCTTTATATTGTAGTCTCTAACATTTCCTCTGCATTTTCAACCAGGGGCCTCATGCTTCCTTTCTGCACTGGGCTGTGCAAATGATGTAGCTGGTCTTGTCTGCTGGGTCTATGTATGCTGTTAAAAAAACCACAGGGAAACACCTTGACGGCTCAGAGACTTGACACGGTGACATTAGCAGAGGTGCACAGAGTATGGCCTGCCCAGACAGATAGCACTTGTGTCCCCTGGGGATGGGGTGGGAGCTCTCTGGCCTCTGTCACTGACTTGGAATTACCGCTGCACTCAGTGGACTGTTCTGGGTTCCTTCATGGGTCGCAGCCATACTGACAGCCAAACTCCACACGGTCACTCCCAGGAATCCCAAAGCCACCTTAATTAACTATTGATTGAAATAGTTAAACAATTATAGCATTTCCTTCCTGGTGTCATTTTTCAGTCTCTGACTCACCTTGTGGTTGAAGTGAAATGTAAATGACCTATGCCTACAGACCTTACATTTTATGAAATGTTGATTAAAGCCAAAGCCTTGAAAACTCCATTGCCAGAGTGTCCATTTTATCAACTGTGTAAAAACTGAAAGGAGCTTGACTTCAGGGTATTTTTAGCAACTGTAAAACCACATATTCAACCAACCACAGATTCGGCAAGCCAGAGTAAAAGCTTGGAGGGAAAATGCAGCATATGGAGACTTGTCAAATATAAGTTCCAAATCTGTGCTTGAATCTTTTGGCAGAAACTGTGGATTTAAAGAAACCCCAGAAATTTAGTAAGGAAGATTCATATCCAATTTCTTCTGAAAGTGCAGTCTTTCTTTTCTTTTTCTTTTTCCCCTTCCTCCTTTCCTTTTCCTTCCTTCCTACCTTCCTTCCTTCTTTCTTTCCTTCCTTCCTTCTGTTTTTCCTTCTGTCCTTCTTTCCTTCTTTTCTCTTCCTTCCTTCTGTCCTTCCTTCTGTCCTTCTTTCCTTCTTTTCTCTTCCTTCCTTCCTTCCTTCCTTCCTTCCTTCCTTCCTTCTTTCCTTCTTTTTCCTTCCTTCCTTCCTTCCTTCCTTCCTTCCTTCCTTCTTTTCTATTCCTTCCTCCTTGCTATACAGTCACCGCTTGTTATAGTTTCTTCCACCTATTCCCATTGTCCAAAACTTCCTTTATATAAGAAGCTATCTCTCTTTGAGTGTACTTAGTCCTATATGACTTGTTTTCTTTTTTTTAACTTTCTATAATTTATTTATTTTTTATAATTTACATCCAAGTTAGTTAAGCCATTACTCATTTAGCCTACCCTCCCTCCCACAACCCCTCTAGTAACCCTCTGTTTGTTCTCTATATTTAAGAGTCTCTTATGTTTTGTCCCCCTCCTTGTTTTTATATTATTTTTGCTTCCCTTCCTTTATGTTCATCTGTTTTGTATCTTAAAGTCCTTATATGAGTGAAGTCACACAATATTTGTCTTTCTCTGACTGACTAATTTTGCCTAGCATAATACCCTCTAGTTCCATCCAGGTAGTTGCAAATGGCAAGATTTCATTCTTTTTGATTGCCTAGTAAAACTCCATTGTGTGTGTGTGTGTGTGTGTGTGTGTGTGTGTGTGTGTGTGTGTATACACCACATCTTCTTTATCCATTCATCTATCAATGGACATTTGGGCTCTTTCCATACTTTGGCTATTGTTGATAGTGCTGCTATAAACATGGGGTGCATGTGTCCCTTCAAAACGGCATACCTGTATCCCTTGGATAAATACCCAGTAGTGCAACTGCTGGGTTGTATGGTGTACTATTTTTAATTTTTTGAGAAACCTCCATACTGTTTTCCAGAGTGGCTGCACCAGTTTGCATTCCCACCAGCAGCGCAAAAGAGTTCCCCTTTCTCCACATTACTCACCAACATCTCTTGTTGCCTGAGTTGTTAATGTTAGCCATTCTGACTGGTGTGAGGTGATATCTCATTGTGGTTTTGATTTGTATTTCCTGGATGATGAGTGATGTTGAGCATTTTTTCATGTCATATGACTTTGTTTTAATGTATCATTTTCTTTATAGTAAGTCACTCATACATCGGTTTGGTTTGTATGCTAGGAATTATTCTTCACATTAACTTGAAAAGTTGTCACAAACAAGTTTCACTCATTGTAGCACAGCAATATGATGTCTGGAGTAGGACTCCAGAAACCAGGCACTTTCCAACTGTGTATTTGCCCCCATCAGACTCAATTTTTACATCCATAAGGAAGGATTTTGAAAGAATAAATGTGAAAATGCTTCCAATTGGCAAAATGCTATCCCAGCCTAATACATCACTATTAAACCCCTTCCTCTGAAGGATGAGGAACAAAAACACAGACAAAAGACCCAGATGTGTTACATCTGAGTATGTTTAGAGTAGACTAATTCATAGTCTCTCAAACTTTATTTCATTTTACTCATGACTGTTAATCACTTTCCTTATTCAAGAATCTCAGTAACTTCTAGTAGAAAATAAACTGTTTTCTCTAATAAACTGCTACTTTCCAAATTGTGGGAGATGGGGTTTGTGGGGAGCAACATTAGTGACATTGAACGGATGTGGCAGGAGCAGGTGAAAGATAGCTACAGAGCAGGTAAGCTATCTGTGTCTGAAGTTGTGTGTCTATGATAGGTTTGGAGGTGAGTCTATTTTTAGCAGAGAAAAAATGGTCTATACAATTCCAGATGGTCAGTTCACCATGGAAATAATGTGGCAGCTGTCCAGAGTAATCATAAAGATGGGCAGCAAACACTCAAGGCCATTTTAGCAGAGTATGGTCTCTCTTTTTTTTGTTGTTGTTTTTATAGATAAATATGGGATAATTTGTGCCTCTGCTTCCCAAAGCCAAATGCATTTTTCTATTATCTGAATTTAAATATTTATTTCTCAACATTCGTTCATCAGAGTGCAGAGTGGAGCTCTGACTGTATATGTAGGCCATCTGTAAGTGGCAATTTGTTCTACTCTCCATTTTAGTGCATGCATATCTAACATAGTACATTAATATTCTTTATATAAACACACAATGCAGTTTTTCCATAGAGGTGTAAAATACTGCTCTCTTTAAACATTAATTATAAACATTTCCAAGCTAATAAGAGTCTGTAGAGAATGTTCTAATAAAATTCAATTGAATTGCCATTATAAATTTGTCAAGTATGAACATTTTTGCCTTATTATAGTTTTCTTTCTTTTGAAAACATAAAGGAAATATGTGAAGCCCCCTGTATATTATTCAATATTAATCCTATCCTTTTGAGTGGAAAATTTGGTATGGATCATCACTTGGAACTTTTTAATGCTTTTACAACATATATATTCATATGTGTCAGTAAATAATATATGGTAGTGTTTAGCATGTTATTAGATTTTATATACATAACATCATACTCTATTTCCATTCAGCAATTTTCCCATTTTGTCCATTTGGTATTACATTAATAGATAAAGCTCTAGTTTATTCACTTAAACTAAACTGAATACATACCACATTACCCAAAACATTATCAATTCTCCTATTGGTGGCCACTTAAGTTGTTTCCTACATTTTGCCACCTTAAGCAATGCTGCAGTAAACATTCTTGATTATGTCTCCTTGCACACCTAAGTGGGAGAGTTCTTCTATGGTGTGAACCTAGAAGTAAAATCGGTGGATTGTTGTGAGTGCACACTCATTTTCTTATATATGACCAAATTGCACTGTAAAGCACTTGCACAATTTACACTAATATGTAAGAGTTTGTATATTCTTTCCAATTGCATCTGTTTTTCAGACACCCTCAAAATCGACTTTTTACTCTGAAAAATTTTAAAAATATAGAAACATGGAGAAAACACTAAAATGAACCACTATTTCCCTAATATCCAGCTTCACTAATAATCAATATATTTGTGAATCTTCTTTCGCCTATACTAGCCAGTTATTAATTTTAGAGTAAAGCTAAGTTGGAGCACCTGGGTAGCTCAGTTGGTTAAGCATCCAACTTTTGATTTCAGCTCAGGTCATGATCTCACTGTTCGTGGGTTTGTGCCCTACATCAGGCTCTGTGCTGACAGTGTGGAGCCTGCTTGGGATTCTCTCTCTCCTTCTCTCTCTCTGCCCCTGTGTTGCTTGTGCTCTCTATCAAAATAAATAAATACACTTTAAAAATAAATAAATAAATAAATAAATAAATAAATAAAGCCAAATCATTATGTCTTTTATCCTTAATCAATTCAGTACATAGGCCTATAATACAGGTGCACATTTTTATAATAAAAGAAACAATAACATTATCACATCTAAAACACATTAATAGTAACTCTTTAATATTTGATATTAAATGTTTAATATTATAGTCTTTGGATTTCCCTGATTGTCTCATATGTTTTTATTTTATTTTTGATTTTTAAATCAACATCCAAACAAGATCTGCAAATTGCATTTTGTTGATGAGTCTCTTAAGTCTTTTTTAGTCTGTAGGTGTTCCCCTCTCCCATTTCCTGGCTATTTATTTGTTGAAGAAAGACTGATTGTTTCCCAGATTATGGGTTTTACTTATTGAGTCCCTATAGTGTCATCAACATATTTTTCTGTGACCTATTATTGCTTATGAATTGATAGTTAGATCTGAGAGCTTGATCAGATTCATGGTTGCTTATGCAGGGAATATAATTCATAGGAAGTAGTGTCTACTTTCTATTATACCAGATCAAAAAGCACATAGATCAGGTTGTCTATTAATCACATTAAGATTGATCAGTGCATTTAGGTGTAGTCACTCTAAAGCATACATTACAAAACTTCCCATCAGTCTTTCATCCAATGGTTTTAGCAGTCATTGATGATCATTATGAAGATCAATTATTTTATTACAAAACTGCAAAATGGTAATCTAATTCTACATTCCTTCTGTATTTGTCAACTAGATTTCTTTTCTAAAGTAGAACCTCTCCTCATCAGCTATTCAGTTCCTCTGATGTAGAGTTCAAACAGAAAACACAAGCCAAATGGTGATTCTTTTCTTTTCTTTACCAGTGTTCAGAGTAATGATTTAGTTTTCTAGCACTGATCCAACAGTGATCAGTATATCACCTGTGAGTCTGTTTCTATTGTCTAACTGTTTCCCTTGATTTTTTGGTTATATTAATTCTTCCATGCCTAAACACATAAGACACATATGAATGTACACACACACACACACACACACACACACACAATAAGGTTCTCTAGAGGCTGTAAATTGTAGATGGTATTATCTGTGCTAAGAGTTGTTTTACCACTTTATCTGTTAAGTAGAGGCGGACATATCATCTTAATCTAATCCAGGCTGCGCTGAGTCAAAGTTAGTTTATAATTGGGTTAGGAATTGGTCTACAGTAGGGAATATCCCTTCAGGACTTTTTTTTTTTTAAGTTTATTTGTTTATTTTGGAGAGAGAGAGCAAGGGATGGGCAGAGAGAGAGAGGGAGACAGAGAATCCCAAGCAGGTTCTGTGCTGTTAGCCCAGAGTTCGATGTAGGGCTCAAATTCACAAACAGTGAGATCATGGCCTGAGCCAAAATCAAGATTTGGATGGTTAACCAACTGAGCTACCTCTTCAGGACTTTTAATAGAATATCTTGTGCACTAGTACACCTCAGCATTAAGAGGCTATGGGAGATTCTGGTCAGCTTCTCAAAGATTTTCAATTTAGATTTTTGGCTTTCTGACCCACACATCTTCAGAATTAGGCAAATGTTTTGATGTGGAACCTTGACCACATGAAGGAGTGCCTCTCCAGTTTTGTCAGTCTGGCCTCACATGGTTGCTAAGGTGTTTTCTCATTCTTTCCACAGGAAGGTCTGTCTTCTCAGCATTGGAAGCCCTCAGAAAAATAACTCCATATATCATAAGTGTGTAGCTTATCTTTTAACGTTTCTGATCCACTCAACTGCAGACAATTGCAAATGTTTTGCAGACAATTGCAAATGTTTTGAGAGAGAAGCTAGAATGTGTGGAAGCCTCATTCTATTTTATCACTTCAGCTTCAAGGCCACAGCATCTCTTCTGCTTTCTTTTCTCCCTCCATTGACTCTGCTTGGGTCATACCTGGATACTAAGCCTAGTCCATGCCTGGCCACTAAGCCCCCAGCCAGGGTCTGGAGTTGGCGGATGCTCCCCCAGGCAAAGCAGCTGCAGACCATTGGTCCACTTTTCAGTTCTTCTCTCTCTGATATTCTAGTCTTGCCTGCCTTATCACTTCAGCAACTCCCTGATACTGTAAGAAGTTTTAGTCTTTCATATATGTTCCTTGAACCTTCCTACTCTTTGCAAAATTTTGCACATAGCTCCTTCAGCATTCTAAGATGTTTATCAAGTTCTTGACCACATCACAATGTATATTATATCTTTGCATTTCTCTTGTGATCCTTTTCACTTTTTGTTATATAACTAATTGATGCTAATTCTTGTCGCCTACATTGGAAAGCCATAGTTTCTGAAGGGCAGGATCCATGTCAGATTTACCAATGTGTGCCATTTATCCCCCACTTATCCTGCCCCAACTTTTGGAAATAAAAGGAAACCATATAATCTCTCATGCAAAGGATGAATAATTGCTTTTAAGGATGAAGGGAGTGCTTTGAAAGTCATGTCATGACAAAATGAATAAATTGGGACTTTTGGAGGACATAAAAAGACATGTGGTCACCTATTTACAGTAAACTAATAAATGATTGAAAAAATCAAAACAGAACGGAGAAATATTTCTAATAGAAAATAAGTCAAAAATACTTCTGAGCTTCTCCATCACTTTGGTAGTTTTAGAAATATCAAAAACAATTATTGTATCTATAACTAATACCAAATCCTAATATTAAATATTGAATGTCATAAAATCTCCAGTGAAAATTAAGTTTACAAATAATTAGTAAAAATAATGTGTATATGTATTTGTGTGTTTCTGTAAAAATTAGAATATACCAAAAAAAAAAAGGTAATGGTGGTTTTTCTCCATATATTGGTAGAATTTAGATAATTTTTATCAGCTATTCTGTGCTTTCCTATATTTTAAAAATTTCCTACAATAAATATTTATCACTTTTTTAATATATGAAAAATAAACAATAACTATTATTCCAAAAATAAATTTATCATAACATATAGTTCATGAGCAAAATTCCTTCTCTTCTTGGCTTTACCCCAATAAACCAAGGCATTGGATAGAATCTGTGAATGTGTTTTCTTTTGCTGAAAAAAAGTAAAAATTCTAAAAACATATATTAAAATATGAGCTACTAAGGAAAAATATCAAATAGAAATTATAGAATTTGGATATTCATGCTAATATTTTTCATGCAAACCAGTATAATATGGTAATGCATATTTGAAAGTTGACAAGAGAATAAATCTTAAGAGTTCCTATCTCATAACAAAAGAAATAAAAAACTTTTGTAACTTTGTATACTGACAGATATTAACTAAACTTACTGTGGTGATCATTTCACAAAATATACAAATATCGAATGATTATATTGTACATTGAAATTAATACAAAGTTATATCTCAATAATACCTTAATGAAAAAAGGGGTAAAAATTTTAAAAATTTGAAAATTTCTACTAGATTATCTCAAATTTCTGTCAGAACTAATACTCATTCAACTAAAGACTCTTCTTATGAAGCTAATTCTATTCTGTATTGATAAAAGCCATTAATTTTGTGTATCTCTATAAATACAGATGGGGGTCACAGTTGTCTAAATTGACTTAAATTATAGCATTCATAAAGTTTTTGTATGTTTTGTACATTTACATATGTTATTATCTCCAATTTGAGCATGAGTCATGTCTTATGCTTCTTGTTTCTTCAGCATTTGACAAATATATAATTAAATTACAAAAAATCGGGGCGCCTGGGTGGCGCAGTCGGTTAAGCGTCCGGCTTCAGCCAGGTCACGATCTCGCGGTCTGTGAGTTCGAGCCCCACGTCAGGCTCTGGGCTGATGGCTCAGAGCCTGGAGCCTGTTTCCGATTCTGTGTCTCCCTCTCTCTCTGCCCCTCCCCCGTTCATGCTCTGTCTCTCTCTGTCCCAAAAATAAATAAACGTTGAAAAAAAAAAATCTTTAAATTACAAAAAATCATGTTTGCCTAACGTGTTATACATGGCATACAAACAGTGATCATGGCAAACTAATGCAGGTGTTTGGAAAACAGAAAATAGCTGATAACTTATCATAAATTATGATTCATTAGTAATCATAATTTCAAATTTATTTTTAATTTTGGTCAATTAAAAATGATGAATCCTTGTTATATACGTGATTTGCTAAAAAGACCAGAAATGTAAATCAACCCTTTTCTTATTACTTGAAAAAATATAAAATATTGAAAAAAAAGAAAAGAAAAAAGAGATAATTACTTTGGTAAAAAGCTTAAAATTGAAGTTGGAATGATAACAAAAAAGTCTAGAATTCTGTAAAACTTCTCATATTCTTGGCTATGGCACTAACATCAATATTAGATATGTGTTTCTACTACAGTTTATTTTATGCTATCATTTCTCTTTCAGTAGAGGCATTAATATCTTCCTGTCACCATCCATCAAACCTGAAAAAGAACTGAATAGTCAATTATCATAGAGTTTCTTTCTTAGTATTCAATGTATAGACACCATGGCCCTAAAAGTAACCATAGTGATATCAGAGCTTACTGAAAAAGAAGAGGAGGAGATACTAAAATGGTATAAGAGGACATCTGCTTCAGGGTAGGATGCAATACCTTGGACTAAACCAAGTCTCCCACTGAGATCAATTAACAAAAAACTGATACAGTATTTTTTAAAAACCATTTAAAGACATTGAATACTGTCATGGCAACCAGAATCCAAGGTACCAATAAGTCAGAAAGAAGAGAACTTCAGAGAGGTAAGCAGATAACCTTCAAGCTATTTTGCCCTTGGAACATTTGATGATTTTTGGTTCATGAGAACAGACTGAAAATCCAGGCAGAGGGTCTTAACTAAGAGGTAATGAAACAGGAAAAACTTTATAAATGCGTAGGGCTATAGACACAAAAATTGATTTCAAGTCTTCCAAGTCAGCAAGGACTTGAGGAGCCAAGATTCTGGAGAAGGCAAAACAAACAAACAAACACAGAGACACTGAGAGAGAGAGAGAGAGAGAGAGAGAGAGAGAGAGAGAGAGACTAACACTTAGTAGATTCCCTGATGAAAAATGTGCAAATTTCAGACTGCACAAAGCACAGGACACAAAGTTAAGTAGAAAACTGTGGGAAATCAGAATGAAGCTTTTGGAGGTCTCACAGCCCTGAGGAATCAAAATTGAAATTAAAGGCATTTAAAAAATGTTGAACCCAAGGAAACAGCGGGGACTCACAGGACCACTGGATAGCTGTACCCTAGTAACAGGATGCACCAGGTGAAGCCGAATAAACTTTGTAAAACTACAACACACGCTCAAGTCATCTCAGTCCATCACTGGAGGATTTACATATCAGGAGTATGTAAGTAAGTATTGACTGTGCAAAATAATAATAGCAACGTAAAATAAGATTTAACATATGTGCAGAATTAAAACGCACAACAAAAACACAGAAATTGACACCAAGTAAACGCAATTAAAGTGTTTTAAGATCCTCGCTTTGTTTGGAAAGTGATAAAACTCCGAATTTATTTGAGATTATAAAAGTTGGGAAATACTTTTTATAATCTCTAGAGTAACCATAAAAAGAATAATAAAAGAATGTTAAGCTAAGAAATTAATACATGGGAAAATTGAATAGTAAAATGCTATATTAACCCAAAGAAGGCAAGAACGAAGAGAAAAACAATAGGAGAGAAAACATAAATGGAAGTAATCATTCCACTGAGACAAGTAGAAAATAGTTAAAGAGTGGATATAAACATGACTATGTCAGCAATGAGATCAAGTGTAAATGAACTAAATATTCTAATTCAAAGGTAAGTATTATCAGACTAACTAAGAAACAAAATCTAAAGGTAACTATAAGTACCTTAGGAGAGACACTCTTTAAACATAAGCATGCAAAAAAAGCCGAAAAGCAAAGGATGGAAAAGATATAACATGCAAACACTAACAAAAATAAAAGCTGTTAGCCGCACCAATGTCAGACAAAGTACACTCTATTTCAACCTGACAATCAGAGGAGAACATATCAGGAAATTCAAGAATGGATTAATATTTAGTAATAATTCAGGGGCGCCTGGGTGGCTCAGTTGGTTGAGCCTCTGACTTCGGCTCAGGTCATGATCTTCCGGTCTATGAGTTCAAGCCCCACGTTGGGCTCTGTGCTGACAGCTCAGAGCCTGGAGCCTGCTTTGGATTCTGTGTCTCCCTCTCTCTCTCTGCCCTTCCCCTGCTCATGCTCTGTCTCTCTTTCTGTCAAAAATAAATAAACATTAAAATAATTTAAAAAAATATTTAATAATAATTCAATATATTTCCCCATGTTAACAGAGTAAAATAAAAAAAGAACATGATATTTCAACTGATGCAGAAAAAGATTTTGACAAAATTTGATGCCCATCTATGATAAATCTCTCAGCAAACTGAGAGCATAAAGGAATATTCTCATCCTGATAAAGGAAATCTATGAGGACCCAAGAAGTAATGTCATACATAATGTGACATTTTTAGTAATGGCAATGATACACTAAACCCAGAATTGCCAACACAATAATAAAGCTGGGAGAGTTACACTCTTTGATTTTAAGACAATATAAGATTCAGGAATAGAAGACAGTGTGGTATTTTCATAAAGATACACAAATATATCAATAGAACAGAATAGAGGGTCCATGTGTGTTCAGTTGAATTTTGATAAAAGCACCAATGTCAGTGAGGGAAGTAAAGACTTTTCAAAAATTAAGCTGGGAAAGCTGAATCTCTATTTAGAAAGAGAAAACAAAAAGAGCCTTGATCCTTACACCATACATTAAAAAGTATCATAGTTCTAAATATAAAAGTCAAAACTATAAACATCCTAGAAGAAAATGGAGGACCTAGGGTAGGCAGATTTTCTAAACTGAACACAAAAGCACTAACCATAAAAGAAATGGTAAATTGAACTTCATCGAAATTAAAAACTTCCACATATTGAAAGATACCACTAAGAAAATGAAAAGTAAGTCACAAATTAAGAAAAATTACTACAATATGTATGTCCAATAAAAACTTAGATCCAGATTATAAAAAGAAGTTACAAGTCAGTAATAAAATACAAATGACCCAGTAAAAAATAGGCAATAATTTGGATAAATATTTCATACAAAAGAGCATATAAATGACCCAAAATATACATGAAAAGAATTCTAAGATCATTAAGTCATCAGGAAAATACAAATTGAAGCTATAATTAAGTACTAGCAAACCCATTAGAATGACTAAAATGTGAAAGATTATCAACACCAAATGGATCTCCTATTTTCTTGGTAGGAGTATAAAATGGAAAAATCACCGTGGAAATCTCTTTGGTAGTTTCTTATAAATTAAATATATACCTGCCTTATCATCCAGCATTTCCACTTCTAGACACATACCTCCAAAAAATGAAAATATTTGTTCATAAAACTAGTATATGTATGTTGAATGTAGCTTTACTTGTAATAGTGAGAGTTGGAAACAACCTAAATGCACATTAGCACATTAGATTGATCAAACAAATTTTAGCATATTCATACAATGTCACAATCCTCACCAATTAAAGGGAATAAACTGTTGATACATGCAAGAACATCAACAAATCTCATGCTGTATGAAAGAATGGAGACATAAAAGAAAATCTACTATATTATTTCATTTTTATGAAATTCAAGAATAAGAAAAGGCTAATAAATCACGGTAGTGTGGTTGCCTCTGGATGAGAAGTAGGACCGATTAGAAAAGAATGAGGAAAATTTCTAGGGTGAAGATAATGCTTTATATCTTGATTGCATGTGGGTTACAGGGGTATAACACACAACTTTATAACTTGTATCAAACTTCCATTAAAATATATGCATATCGATGTAATTATGTAACTGTGCTTCAATAAAAAGAATATGAAATGAAAGAATAAAAAGGATTAGGGAGAAAATGTAAATATCAAAGTTAGCCAAAGAAGATTTAATATATACATATTAGAAATGCTTGAAGAAAAAAACAAAGCAAGAAAATGAATACTGAAGACTACATAAAAAAGATTTAATATATAGATATTAGAAACGCTTGAAGAAAAAAACAAAGCAAGAAAATGAATACTGAAGACTACACATAGATAGCTCAAGAAAATTTTACTGAAATTTTAAAAGATTTATAACTGCACATTGAAAGAGAATATTGTGTACTTGAGAATGTTGACCCAAGAAAACCAATATGAAGACACATTCTAGTAAAATAACCAGACTTTATAGGAAATGGAAAAAACATTTATTTTGGATATCTAGGGAAAAAACAGCAAGTGTTTTCTAAGGGAAAATAGATTATCATCAGAATTTGGGGCAGCAAAGCTTTATATTAAATGTAACTAGAATGACATATTGAAGTTACTTTAGGAAAACAAAACGTACTTTCTAAATTTCATAGCCAGCAAAACTAGCATCTGATATAAAGGTTGTAGATGAACTGTTTTCAACAAGCAAAAACTAAGTGACTATTGTTCTCATGAGCAAATCCCTGAAAAATCTACTCTGGGCTAAGCGTATGCGCTTTGGACTACCAAAATAACTAGGACATCATCATAAGGACTGGAGGTAAGTAGTAAACGCATCCTTGATTGTAGAATTACGAGTAAATGAGGGTTAAAAGGGAGAAAGTATAGTATGTAATGTCTATATACTCATATAATATAGCTACAGTAAAACTATTTAAAATTTTTTTTAACGTTTATTCATTCTTGAGAGACAGAGAGAGCATGAGTGTGGGAGACGCAGACTGAGAAAGGGAGACACAGAATCCAAAGCAGGCTCCAGGCTCCGAGCTGTCAGCACAGAGCCAGACGCAGGGCTCGAACTCACAACTGTGAGATCATGACCTGAGCCAAAGTTGGATGCTTAACCAACTGAGCTGCCCAGGTGCCCTTACAGTAAAACTATTTTAAATAAGAGGGATGGAAAGATCAGATGCAAACTACTGTATGGACCTCTTTTTGAGAAATTAATTGATTGTTATTGTATTAGTAGTGATTCTAAGACACGTGTATGGCTATTGTGGAATAACATAAATATATACTTCTGAGATATTTTAATTCTATCATCTCCTGTTTCCTTGGAAACTAGGATTCTTCTCGTGGAATAAAGGAAATATATATATGTAGTAAATAACATGAGCTATGAATTTCTGGATCAGAAAGCCTGAGAACGGATATAATGGACATTACATGATTTAATAATTAAACATTTGATGGCATTAGGCTAAGATAGCTTGTTTTACCCTATTAATCCTAAGGAACATCTTACAATTTGAACTTAAATTTTCAAAAAGCCCATGGGTCATCAGCCCCTTCCCCTACCTCCAAATCACAATGGTCTATGGTCATTTGTAAGGTTTGTTTCAGTGACTGCTTTTCTCTGCTTTTGTGTCTGATCCACCCCTACTTGTATAGATCAATCATGTTATAGATTGGTTAATACATTTAGTCTGGTAAAAGTTCAAATTGTATAGGCTTTGGACCCAAACAACCGTGAGGTAACTGCATATTTCTGCTTCTTCTATGTCTTAAATGGGATTTTGTGAGCAATGTTACTTTTACTTATATTTTATGTCTTCATTTTTCTCTGCAATCTCCCTTTTTGCCACCAACTGTCCAAGCCCTAGGTCAGGCCACTGTAATCTTCCACCTGGACCCTGCAATAGCCTCATCCCAGAGTCCAGAGTCTCGAATCTTGCTCCCCAGTGCAATCTCCATGCTGAGGATGGAGTGTTAGCTCTACAACACACATCTAATCGGTGACAGTGCAGTCCTGCTTTATGACCTTAGAGCATTTCCATGGTTCAGAGGGTGAGATCCTAGTTCCTAAGGCCTCTAACTAGACCCTGATTTGGTCATAGCTGATTATTCGATTGCTTCACTTCCTTCAGCCACAAGTATTTTTCCTACTCAGAGCCTTTACATTCTGCTTGACTGCTCTACCCTATTAGCCTCCCTCCATCCCTAGCTAACCCCTTTTCTCCTTCAGAAGTCTTATTTAAATAATACTTCTTCCTGGAACATGTCCAGCCTCCATGCACTGGGACCAGTTATAGCTCTGTAATAACACCCCGTAACACCTTGTATTTATTCTTATAAACACTCACTACACTTGATTTGTTTTTCTTTTTGTTAGTTAGTTAGTTTGTTTTTGAGAGAGAGTGTGAGGGGGGAGGGGCAGAGAGAGACAGAGAGAGAGAGAGAGAAAGAAAGAGAGAGAGAGACTATTAAGCAGGCTCCACTTGCTTGGCAGATAGTGATGTGGGGCTGTATGTCACAACAGTGAGATCATGACCTCAGCTGAAATCAAGAGTTGGAAGCTTAAGTGGCCGAGCCACCCAGACGCCCCAACACTCACTACACTTGTCATTACTCATTCGATATCTGGTTTCCTGCCTAGATTTTCATTCCCACAAAGGCAGGGGCAGGATCTGTTCTGTTCACTGTTATATTCCCTGCACTGTACCAGTGTCCCCCACACACAGGACACTTGAAAATTGGTTGAGTGAATGAGTCAGCAGTGGTTCTCTTCCCAAACGTAAAAGGTATGTGTCAGGCCTTGAAACCAATCTAACCACTAGAGCAAAAGTGATTTCATGCTAGGATCAGCCCTGGAGTAACTTTTGGCTTTTAACCATTCAGAGCTAAACAAACATTTTTTGTGTGTAAGAAATTACTGTCGGCCCTATTGAAAACTGCCCCGTCCACACCGCTATATGATGTGGTGTCTCTTGCCTCTCTATCTTCTCACATAGGGATTCCTGCTTTAAACACTTTCCCTGTACCTTCCCCCACCTTAACCCACTGGTAGGCCTAGCTAATGGATTAGCTAATGGTCTAGGCAGCTGTTATTCTCAGCTATCTTAGATCCCCACCCCTGACTCCATGGTCTACACCAGAGGCCCCTTCTATTACCCTTCCTGAACATGCTGTCCTTCCTCTGTCTTAGGACTTTACTCTGCCACATTGTCATTGTGAGGGTTCTTTCTGGTGCCCTCCACTCCACTCGAAATTCTGTGGGGCCACAAACCATTCAATATTTCTTCACCAGTAAATTGTCCACAGTGTCTAAAGTAGTCCATATATTTTAAACCAAGGCCTGAATTATGAAAACCTTACTAAAATGGCTTGAAGTACTAAGGCTTGCAACAAGGCACTGACAGAATTGATGGCTAAAGTCACAGGGCTGGCTGGTGACACAGATCCATCCCTTCTGCTTTCTCACTGCCACTCCTGCTCCATGGTCATACTTCCTTCTATTTTACTGTGATCATGTATGTCTTTATTTGTTTTCCTTTGTTAACACCTTCCCGCTCCCCATCCCAAACCCATCTAAGCCAAGTAACATAAGCAGTGCAAAGTGGAAAATGATACTAATTCCCACAGTGTTTGAGAAAATTTACTAGAAGCAAAGTAACACTATATATTTTTATAGCTGGAAAATCACAGAAAGGAAAATATTTCTTATTGATTTCTTTCAAGTGGTCGTTTTTCAATATATTTAGCAGCATCACTAGGGACTTGGCCTAATTTTGTTAGCAGTGGACCCCTCATTTATCTTGAAGAAAATCTGTATAGAAGGTATTGTTAAGTTGCCTTAAATTATAGGTTTCCTTTACCCTTTTGAAACAAAATCAAATTATAATAATATATTTGGATTAACTTGATTAAAATATATGCTTATTTTCTCTTTATATTCTATTAACCAGTGTTAATAATAAATAATATTTTATTGTTGTCCTGTAATTTGTGGTGTATTTTAATTCATTCACAAGACAATGTCCTAATCATCTATTTCCCTTTAACAAAACAGAACATCTTTCCCCTCCTCTTTGTTCATTTTCAAGCAACTGAGAAGCATTTTATAGCCAAGATCCTTTATAAAAGTAGCAAATACAGGTTTATTTTTTAAATTTATTGATTCTATACTGCATACCTTTATAATAAATGCTGTGTCAGAGCTATGGCATTTTCTTTCCCTTCCATTGGCATACCTACTGAAATTTGAAAGAATCACTCACATTTTGCATAGATAGGTGATGGATTTTTTGTCTGGCTGGCTAGCCACGTATAGGTTTTGTCTTTTGGTCAACATTTTTAAGTATAAAATCCTGGCACTTAGAAATTACTTATTCAGAGGTCAAGGAAGAAAGGATAGGGTTTGAGATGGAGATGGGACTACTCTGGTATAGACACTTCTCACAATTGTACCCCCTTTTTGCAAACTGCCTCCCTGATCCTGCCCATGGGGGACAGGAATGATGCGCTTTTGGAAGACGGTTTTATACCCTGTGACTCCACACACTGTCCTTACTTCCTTAAGCTGAGATAGACACATGAACCAGACATAGCCAATCAGTTTCTGTGTTATGTAAGCCACATAGGTAGAGAGAACTGAAGTAGTCTCTTTGGGTAGCTGGATCTCTAACACAGCAACTCAGGAGCACTGGGATGGTTGTCCTTGGACTGACCATGAGGACCCACGATGTGGAAAAAGCATATCTACGAGGAGAAAAGGAAGGGGGCAGGGAGGGAGACAAGAGGTGAGGCTGAGACCTTTCTCCTCAGGAGCCAAATCCCCTATGTGACCCAGAAGCATTCTAAATCTTGTTACCATGAGATACCGAAAGTATTCCTTACATTCTTTCTGTTAAATAGCCCAGCTCTTTTGCTTAGGCTAGCTTCAGTTGGCTTCTGTAACTTGCAGCCAGAGAGTTCTAATTAAGGAGTCTAAGCCTCTGTTCTCATGATCTGAAGCTTACAAATCCACTGGTACTTTCTTGTTCTGTTCTTCATTCTGCAAGCTGTTAATGTTTTGCTCTTAGACTAGCTTTACAAACATGTTGCTTACATGATCTGCTTCGCTTTTGAGTAGGTAACACATTACATTGGACACTCACAGACGGAATGCAAATGACCTCATCTTTCTTTAGCTGTGGCCAAGCATGGACAGGTTGCCAAGCCATGTCAAACGGGATGTCTTTTCCCACACACATCTCACACTGAGTAACACTTGCATGTCTCCACTTTCAGCAGATACATGCTCCTCCATGCTACACAGCATAGATATCATGAGCTGATGATAATGATGATGCATACAGCCAGTTTTCAGAACTCTCTTTACATGATAGTGTAATTCAGAGTTTTATGTTAAACTCCCATACGTCCTCCCCTACCTCCATAATTCCAATGTCACTAGCTAACAGCTATTGAGATTTTGCTATATGCTAGGCACTATACTATGCTCTTTGCACCAATTTTCCTATTTATTTTATATAAATGGAAAATAAATTTCCTTAGGCTAGCTTAAGCTGGCTTCTATAACTTGCAGCTCAAGGGTTCTAATTAATGAGCCTTTATGCTCTGTTCTGAGATGATCTGATCTCTAATGATCTGAGAACACCCATGGTCAGGTTTAGCCTGTGGGTCTCCAGTATGTCTTCTGGTAATCTCTTCCAGTTAACAGGTGACTGTTATATAGAGTGGGGTCTTACAAACAAGCAAACAAACAAACAAACAAAAAACAGATCTACACTCGATAAAACTTCTGACTCTAAATTTACCCATCCACCTGAATCACCATTCCTATTATTCCCCTTACCTAATTTTATAATAATGGCATGTTATACCAATAAACCATGAGCTTCTTGAGGGCAGTCTACATGCCTTATTCATTTTATTGAGTGCATGAATGAATACGTACATTGTTGAGGTATGTAAACAGCTAGACATAAACAGCTATTAGAATGATGAAAAAAAATGATTGTATCCAAAAAACAATGCTTTTAGTTCCATCTCTTTCTCTTATAAAAGGGGCCCTGAGCTTTCCCTGCCTTAGTTTCTTTGCACAATTGTCTTATATGGACCTCTCTTGGGCCATTATGTATATTCATATAGAATATTCTGAATTCAGTTTAGAAACTACATACTGTTTACATATGAGGATAAAATAATAAGTTTGGGAACTTGAATATGTGTCAGTCATGCAAGTTAATTTGAATGTGAAAGAAATATAAATGGTGATCTATATTCAAAAGGAATTATGTCCTCTTTGAAGCTGTCAGATAGCCTGCACTTTATGGTCTCAGTATAGAACTTGAAAACATAAAATATGAGTAGTAAAAGTAGCGATTTTTGTATTATTTGAAAAATAAGTATATTATTAACAAGAGAGAACAAACAAGTTGTCTTGTCGTGTACCCCTCCCCACACTTAAGCCTGTGATTTCTGCAGGTGGTCCCTCACAGCGGCACAACTTCTCCACATGTGACATGCTGACTTACCTACTTCCATTCTAAATTATGGCTACTGTGCTTCCAGGTGACTTCTTTCAGGAAGTGATGACATTTGGCTTACTTTTTAAGGAGCATAAGTCTTTACCCCAAACAAAATGTGCTCATGCTGGCAGGCTCAGGCACTATGACTGGCTGTCAGGGAGAGATCCAAGGATTTCTAGCTCCTTTCAATCACAGCTGAATAAAGGGACCTGTTTCAGCTCCAGCTGAGTCTGGATACACAACAACCTTCGTCCTTCTCCAAACGACTTCTACTTATGAGCTGCGAATCCTCTACCTCCCCCAGTAGTTACACAAAAGTACACGTTACTTTCCAGACTTTTCTTTGTACGTCCCTCCTCAAGTCCTACACTCAATATTTTAAGTCCAGAAGTCTGATAAAATCAGTAATAAGGGTTATATCTTTGGATTTTAATTAAAAGTCCTATAAGTTCCCAGCCTGATGTTTTTCATCTTTCTTTTTAGTATCAAGCAACATAACATGTAGCTAAGTGAGAACTAGCATCAACTGCAATCCACGTGTTCTTCAGAGTTGATGCTTCATTGGTCACAGAGCTGTCAATAGATGACAAAGGGCTGTATTGTAATGGCACAGTTCTGGGTCAGGTGGCTTAGCATGAACCACGTGATCTCTCTGTTATATCTTCCATTTTGTTTCTCTGTTGGCTCCTTTCTTAGATACTATGAACAAGCTTAAATTTCTTTTTTATTATGTCACTCCTAGCCTCCTTAAATATTAGCTAGAATTTTAAATTCCTTTAATGCCCAAACTCAACTTATTGCAACAGAAATTCTACCCATATCACTGAAGCTACTCAAGGATAACCATAGAGTCTCCATCCTTGGGGATCCCAAGGATCCCAAGCTCAGTCTTCTTGAAACAGTCTGTTGTGCACTGAATGTTGTTCCCAAGTTTGTAAGTTCAAGTCCCCATGTGATGTCATTAGAAGATGGTGCTTTTGGGAGGTAATTAGGGTTACATGAAGTTCTAAGAGTGGGGTCCTCCTCTGGGACTGGTGTTCTTATAAGAAGCAAGACCAGATAGGTCTCTCTCCCTCTCTCTCCCCTCTCTCTCCCTCTCTCCATGCTTGCACAGAGAAGAAGTTATGTGGGCACACAGCTAGAAGGCAGCCATCTGCAACCCAAGATGAGAGATCTCACCAGAAATCAACCATGTTGGCATTCTGATCTTGGAATTCTGGCCTCCAGAACTGTGAGAAAATAAATGTCTGTTGTTTAAGCACCCAGTCTGTGGGATTTTACTATGGCAACCTGAGCTAAGACACAGTCTCCTCCTTGGTTTCCAGGATACTGCAGTCCTCCTGCTTCCCATCATTCTTTTGTTTATTGCCTTTTGTTTATGTTGCCTTCAGGTTTTCTTCAATTATCTTATCTCTCAAGTGCAAGTGTCCCCTAATGTTCTTCCTCCTACTTTCTTCTTTTCTTATGTCATAGTCACTCTTTTGGCCACTTCAAATCTAGAGCTCTGACTCAGACTTTCTCTTGAGTTCCTGACTTAAATTTCTAAACAACTCATGGCTGACTCTATTTGGATGCCTTCACTGCATTTTCAATTGATAAGTTTGAAACTCAACTCATTCACATCTCCCCAGTTCTACATCTGTATTCCACCATCATGGTAGCTGCATTTTTCTAGTCACACAGGCTCAAATCATGAGAGTTGTAGTCTAGTTTTTATTTTTTCCTTCCTCTTTCCAAACCAATAACCCAACTCTAATGAATCAAGCTCAGAAAACTTTTTCCTATTCGTACCTGAGGTTTGACTTTCACTCCACTGCTCTATTTTATAACTTTCATTTTTAACCTGTCATTTGGATTATTGTAGCACTCTATTAACTACCCTTTCGATAGTCAGTCTCTTCTCATGAAGCTTACACATGACCATAAAAGATCACAAAAATCTTTAATGCACTTTGCAGTTTATATAACAAATACCTGAGCTTCTTCTTAGAACATTGACCATTATCTACAGTCTGTCCTCTTTCTGCATTACAAATTCACCCACCACTACACCTCTCCATGTAACTCACTCATACTAGATTCCATGGTGTAGCCTGAAAGTCCATTCATGTCTGTAAAGTTTCACTTTATGTTGAAAAACATCCTTTCGGGTCAAATTCAAAGGTCACTTTTATTAAGAAATTTTGTCCCATCCCTCCACAGATACTGTTCCCTTAGCTGAACCTAATCTCTTTCTTCTCTGACACTCAAATTATTGTATTGTGGTATTGTGGCACCTGGCCCCATATATTTAGTTATATTTTTGGGTGTGTTCCTGACTATATTGCAAGATTGGTACAATCACTGCCTGCCTCTTATATCTTTTTTTATCCTGAATACGATCTGATGCCACATCAAGTACCCATGTGCTTTTAAGCTCAGTGCTGAAACAATGGCTGATTGAATAAGTGAATGAACAAACAGTAGATTCTCCATGAATGTTACTATCAAGTAGTAAAATTCTATGACAAGTACTTAGATAAAATCTTCAGATATTTACTCTAAAAGCAAGGGAAGAATTACAATACTTTCATCTTATTTTACAATATACTTTTAAAGCCATTTGTTGTATGCTTATGAGAAAAATGATTTCAAAATGACATATTTTCTCATTCATAAGCTTATTAGAGTAATGATTGAGTTCTTTCTATGAAAGAAAACATGTTATTTCTATTTGATTGTGATGTCCGTTGCTTCCCTCTCATATTTCCTTTAATAATCAAAAGAAGAAAGTCAAATTAAAAGGCATACGCAGGGCACAGTCACGAATGCTGCAGGCTTAGTGACCTCTGCTTGCAGACAAAAAAATGTTTCTAGCAGACCAAGAGGAAAATTTCCTCAGAGCGTCTTTCTATTTGGTATTTCACTTAGCTTTTGCACTCAAATGCTTAGGACACAATCACAGGAACATAATAATATTCTATTTATTTAGGAACCTGCACTTTAAAATTACTTCCTTGAATCAATGTAATGTGTTTCTGTGATTGTAATTGCTTTTAGTTTTGCATGCAAAAGGCCATAGGAGTGTACTGTCACATTTCAGCTTCCTATGCCATCAGAGTGGCATTCAGTGAGGTCATTTACTCAGAAAATATCTAGAAATAATAGTTTGACGTCATTAATACCCTAGTTTTTAAAAGAAGCATGTCATTTATATAATGTTTTAATTTTTCAGTTATATAATGTTAACTCATTTTGCTTAAAAAGAAGTGATAAGTAATTTGTATCTAAAAATTTACTTGATTATGAATGTCTAGGAATTTCTATTGCCAAGAAAGTGCATTTTACCACTAGGTTTATTTAGGTTAAGCCTGAATATTTTCCTATTCAAATACATTAAATTAACAGCTAAAGAATTAGAGATTTCAAAGGCAATATACTAGGGTAGGATTATGCTTAATTGGATGTCTGACTGTAAGTAACCCAAACACCCAATTTTTTGGTTACACTCCTCCTAAATTACTTTTTGGAAAATGCAAAGCAAGTGCCCAGACCTTTGGTTGTGTCAGATGCTTAGCTGTGAATCGAATTTAAAAACTGCAGAAAACTTTGCAAAAACAGACCCACGACGTCATCCCTCCCAAGCATCTCAGAAACAGCCTCTTAGGAGGATGTAGTCAGACTTGCAACTCCTCAGAATAATATTCAAACAGATAGATCAGTTGGAAGCTCTTCATTACAGCAGCTGTTCTGTGTTTATAGCTACATATGCAGACTGCTGAACACCCTCAGAGCACCATAAATGTAGGAATTACACATCCAGAATGGTAATAAACTCATTGGGTGATGTGCTCTCCAGAGTTTTCAGCCCCTTGCTCCAGTTGGCACAACTCTGCTAGATTTTAGTTGCTGTAGAAAAATATTAGATTGTTGTGGTTTTTGTAAGTTTGGAGACAAACCAGAAAAACATAAAATAACATTTAAAAAGGTAAAAATGTAGGCACTGATATTATTAATTTAAAATTACAGTCTCATAGAGAGTTACAAGAGAAGCCATAGAAGAAAAAATGAGAAAACAAGTGCATAAATGGCTGTGATCGGTAGAAGCTTAGCCTCAAATAATTTCTGTACATCAGCTCAGCTGTGTGGTACACCCTTCAGAAGCTACAGATTGTACCAAAAAAAGCTGCATGTTATTAATTAGAAGCATATTTCCTACCATCATAATCCGATAGAACTTGATAAATTATAGCTAATAGATAAGCAATTTACTGGTAAAACGGCACTTCTTAGAAAACCAATACAATTTAGAACAAGCTGATTTCTCTCTTAAAAGCAGGATCCCAAATACATTTTTTTTTCTAAATTCATAATAGTGAAGGGAATATTCTCAGCTTATAAGGAAAGAGGTTCCGGGTATGAGAGGATGATCTGAATGTACAACAATGCCTGGCTGCCAGAGAATTGCTAAGCATTGTTAAAGTAACATCAGCTTATCCCAGCAGCAAGCACTATATACTATTCATTAGCCACTGCTCTTGGACAAGCGCTTATAGAATTCTGTGTACAAGGGACATAAAAACACTGGGAGAGCTTTCAAAAACGCATATCCCTGGGTAGCAACACAAGATGTCTTGATCACATAGGTCTCTCCTTTCATTTAACGGCTAGAACAGCTTTCAGAAATGACTATGACCAAAAATCATACGAAAGTTTCTGAAGAACCATAATAAAGTCAGAAAAGTCAGAAACGTGGACGTGCATAAAGGTAGGTGGTCGAATGGAACCCTCACAAAGCCATTTGAGACGCAATCAAGGAAATCTTTTAGTGTCTACAAACATTCTAGCTTAAAGTGCATTTTCTCCCTTCTCATTTGCGTTTCTTCTCACTTTTTCCCTCTTAATGAAAATTGTTATGCGCCATTTTACATCTGGATTCTGTGGCTATGGTCTATTATTCTTTTCTCATTTCATGGCACTGTTGGTTTGCCTTCATGCTTACTGATGAGTCCCTGCTAGGGGCCTGCTCCTGAGGGGGTGCTGGCGAGCGTGAAACGCCTGGCAAGGGAAAAAAATGACTAAGCGACTTTTATGACCAGTATCTTATTCAGAACTTGAAATTGATACGGCAACAATTAGGCATGCACTATGACCTTAACCCTTAATGCTGGAAAATTATTATTTATTATTTGAAATAATAGTAATTCTATGGATTAAAAAATATATTTTCCTATAGACTCCTTCACCCGATCCTCAAACCAATTACAGGATTTCTGTAAAAGATGCCCTTGGCACTGCTTGACAAGTAAAGATACAAAACACAGAGGCACGTCAATTTTTTGACATGTGTTAAGATGAGAAATTTCATGCAAGTTAAGACCTAGACAAAGAACGGCTAACTAAACAGAATTACACTTAGGAGTCACAGAATTTCACAGTGGCTGAGTTCCCTCCCTTACAAAGTGGGGGGAAATAACACCTATTCCTCTTGTCTTCTGACTTGTTTGGGTTATAAAACCATGTATATGTTACAATTATTTGTATTAAAATTCCTCACTTTTAAAGGATTGTTTCAAACAGAAAAATTAACACTGCTAATGAGGAAAATAGAGGAGGTTTTGGATGGGTCAAGTACCTTTAGAACTTCAAGCATCCATGTCAGTTTGGAGCTCCTCACCTTTATCTGTTTTTTTTTTTGTTTTGTTTTGTTTTGTTTTTTTATTTCTTTTGGTGCTTTATGGCTCAGAAACAAACCATTCTGATCTTGAGCTTGCAGTAGAGGTAGCTCGATTCTCATGTAGCATTATGGAACATCTTTATTATACATCCATGCTCAATAAGTAAGAGGGGCATGGTAGGAGGGTTGCTTAAGGAAACGTCTCTCAGGAAAGACTTGCTGCTAGTTTTACTCAAATTTTGAAACAGTCAAATTTCCACAGGGGCTTCATTTCCTTCCTCTCCAACCCAGGTTAGTAATGGTGAGACTCCAGCGTGATAAAAATAAATCAGAAACTTTATTCAGTCATATTCTAAACTAAAAATTGGAACTAGAATTTGCATCTCAAACCCAGCCCCCAGAGATGTGCTGATGCTCCATACAGGGGAGGACCCGCGTGAAAGGAAACAATTATTGGCAGAACAGAAGCTGAAGATTCTAGGTAAGAATAAGGGTATGTTCAGCTGGTTGTTGTTTCATGCTCCTGGCTTTTTCAAAGGAATGAAAACAAAGAAGACCTTTAGTATTTCCTACTGCAGAAGAGTATGACATTTGGGCGGGGGGGCGGGGGAGGAAAGAGAAAAGATTAAGAAAGGAAATGAAAACCGTTGGGGAAATGGAAGAACGCGATTCACTCAAATGGAAGAAAAGAGAAAAGACAGAGAGGGAGGCAAAGCGGGGTCAGATAACTCACTTGGCATTCCCTGCACCTGGTTTCTTTCTTCGGAAAATGTTGAGGAACGTGTTGGAGCGGCAGGGCAGCTTGCCATCACCAACATGCATGCGGACTACGTCAGAGGTGGTGAAGGCACTGCGGACATTCCTCTCGGGCTTGGCAATAATGATGTACATCTTGGGAGTGAACATGCACCCCAGGGCCACCGTTACACTGAGGCTCACTGCAAAGCAGGTGGTGATGATCTTGTAGTTGCTCCCAAAATAAATGGGCACAAAAGCCAGCCAGATGATGCAGGTGGTGTACATGGTGAAGGCAATATATTTGGCCTCATTGAAGTTGGCGGGCACATTGCGGGTCTTGAAGGCATAATAGGTACAGCTCATGATGAGGAGTCCATTGTAGCCCAGAGGGGCCACCACACCCAGGTTGCTGGTATTGCAGATAAGGTAGACTTCCTTGATACTTGGGTAGGACAGAATGGGCATGGGGGGCTCCATGATGATCAGGGTTACCACCAGGGTTAGCTGCACGCTAATCAGAATTGAGGCGATGATCACCTGGGCCCAGGCACTCATGAACCTGGGCTTCCGGGTGCAGATCTTCTTTTTGCTGCCAGCTAGGATGCGTGCAATTCGGTTGGTTTTGGTCACTAAAGCAGAGTAGCACATGGCAGAGGAGAGGCCAACCAGAAGGCGCTGGAGGTAGCAGGATGTGGTGGTGGGTTTGGCAATGAGAGTAAAAGGGCACACGTAACCGAGGAAGATGCCAGCTAGGATAATGTAGCAGAGCTCCCGACTGGAGGATTTGACAACTGGTGTGTCCCGGTACAGCACAAAGATAAGAGTAACAAATAAGGTGACAAGTATGCCCAGGCAGGAAAAGGCGATGGCTATGATGGATTCTATGTTGCTCCACTCAAGATAGCGCACAGGAATAGGTTCACAGCCTGTAACGAGAAAAATAGCTTTAAAATTCAAGATTTCTGCTGATCAATAATAGCATCGCTTACCAGCTACAGAAAGCACAGCTATGTTCACATCTTCCACGATTCGCGTTATTTTAATTACATGTGAACATGTCTCACTATTACAGAAGTAAATATACACTATTGGCTTGTCTGGACAATCATGTTCTCAAACCTGATCTCGTCATAAGCCTAATGTGACATGTTTGAGCCTATAAAAATAATCTTTTCTCCCAACACCAGCTTTATAAATGGATGCCACTCCGTGGGTGGAACTTTGTTCTACACTTTCAGAAAAAGAAAGAAAAAGAAGGAAGCTAAACTGTGTTTCCAGGGAAGGTTAAATGGTAATAATGTACTAGAATAAGCTAGTAAGCAATAAATTAACAACATGTTTATTTTCACATAACTGTCCAGAGGTAAGTCCAGCTCACAGACAAGAACTATCTTGACCAGCAGAGTGTTTTAAACATAAATTTTATTTGAATTCTTTAGAAGAATCTGCATTCTCCCATTTATTACATATTACTCACTTTGTCTCACCCCTTGAATTATGTATAACCCATCTGTGGCATCTGAGGGCCTTTGAGTTATCAGTCTCTACTAGAGGTACCAAGGAAGAATGGAATCTCCCATCACACATCTCTTGAAAGGAGAGACAGCACTGTGTTCCTAAATACCTGGCTTATCTTTTTCCTCAGATGGAGAATAAAGTCTGTTTTGCAGAGATTTTGCAGACAGAAAGAAATTTGTCAGGTCCTGGAGACAACCCCTTCCCTGAACTTTGTGTTTAGTTTGGGCCAGTATTCCCAAATTGTGAGAATAAAAAATATGCCCACAACTTTAAGAAAACACTCCTTGTTCTGCAGCCATGGGAGCAGGAGCCACCAGAACCTGTTTTACTCCTGTTCAATCAACTGCAGCTCCCCTCAAGGACGTGGTTTCTGCAAGCCTTCAGTCAGTGTCAAACTGTGTGTCTGATAATCACCCAAGAAGGAACAGACTCATTGCAACAAACAAACAAGTGCCAGCCATTCACAAGTACGCACTCTGATCATAGCTGGGGGGAGGGGGAGGGGGCACTCTCGTGAATCAGGGGCCTGTCTATGCCAGAGTTTAAGCATCTTCCTGGAGAACGTCTGCTTTCTCTAAAAAGTCACATTTTTAATCCCAAATCTTCTCATTTCCTTGATAAACTTTAGAAAATGATTAGATAGATAATTTAGAATAACAATGACTATCATGGGGAACTTTTGAGATGACACATCCAATGAATTACAATACGTAAAAGGGGCTGGGGACAAATTAGGAGATAAAATACTGAATAGTCAATACTCCACTCTTTTGATTGGCATACTGAGCTTGCTAAATAAAATTTAAATTCCAATGTAGTCTTTGTCAAAGCCTTTGTAACCTTCTGAAAGCTAGCCCTCATTCCATCCCTTTTTCTATGCAACTTTACCTGGTTTTGTAAATGAGCTAGTCTGTCCTCAGCGCTTTCATCAGAAAAAGAATACCACATTTTAAATTTGTAGAACACAAGTCAGATCTATGGACGTTGAATTAAAACCCTGGTCTAGAGCCAAATTAAGAGCTATAATTAATGATTTTCCTAAACTTCAGGGATATCGGCATAATATTTTCTGCAGAATTCAGGATTTTTATTAGACACTTACTGTCCTACACTACAGATATATATGAGTTAATTCAACTAATTGTTAGTCTCATGGAGGAAAATGTTTAAAAGCAGCCATTTAGAAAAGAGAAGATTTAAATAACCTAGTGGTGTAAAGTTTAAAAAATAGAAATAGAAAATGCATTACATAAGGCAATTTTGAAAGCCTTTCTTTCAACAAAGATGCAGAAGTATAAACTAAATAAAGATAAAGATAGACTTTATGACATCTTCAAACAATTCTGGGGTAGACTCAACACCTGACAAGAAAGACTATATCTTCTCATTTTATAAACGGGCTTAGTCCTGAATTGGGGGAATCAAACAGAAGAAAATGTAAAATTATCAACTTAGAAAATACCCAATATGTGCCTGGACATTTCCAGATAGACTTAAAAAGTAAATAAGCTAGAAATCAATATAGTTATGGATCGTTAGGTAAAACAACTAAAAGAGCCTCTATTCTGTATGATTTGTGAAACTGTAGAGAAGGAAGCCTAGAGATACTTCAAACGGATATGTGATTTAAAGAACCAATGTCCCACATTAGCTAAAATTCAGAAGGACATCTACCTAAAGTCTGTCCAGTGACTCAATCCCATGGGAAACACAGGCACCCAAAAACTCCTTGTCCTTCCTCTGAGCTCCCAAGGGAAGCAATATGTCTTTCTTATTGATATAGGTATCTTTATGTCCCCCCATAATCTCGCTATTAATAGAACATCAGATATATTGGTTTAATAAAACCACAGGAATGGTGAAAACCTTTAACAATCCTATGCCTGGACCCACAACTAACAACTAGTATTTTGAGATTATTATTGGAAGGATACATTATTCTCTGTGACATAAAACCCACATATTTAATCTAGGATTTACTTCTAGACAAGATGTACTATGGTTCCCTATACATGATCAGATCATAGCTGCTCTACTCATGAAAATACCTATGTTATCTATAATTTTAAAAAATTAGGCAAGGAATACCTTTAGTTGCAAAAGGACAAAAGACTTCACAGAAATAGGAAGATGGATTGTTGACAGAGCACACAAAAATACCGATTATCATATGTACCTAGATTATCATGACTCTTCTTTTTTTGTGTAAACATGAAAATGATACACCATGATCTAGACATATGAACTTAACAGCAGAGCATATATCAAAGAACCATTGCTCATCGTCAAAGGCTCACAGTAAAAAAGGTACTGCAAAAGTTATGGATACTATGAAAACACTTTAGAAATACAATAGAAATATTTTAGAGATTATCATGCTAAGCAGACTGCTCTGACTAAAAATCCTAACAGAAAAGTTTCATATAAAACAACAAATAATTTATTACTAGTAACAAATCTATGAAGTTCAAGTATCCAATTATAGATCACAAAATGTGGCCAGAAAAGAAGTTCTTAAATAAAAATTCCAGAAATTCAATTATTATGTTGTAAGATTCATGAAGATAAATAACTGACAAAACCAGAATGGCTGTTTGATCGTACCAGATAAAATATCTACCAGGCATTGGATAAAATCCTGATGGAACAAATGAAATAATTCATTTCAGTAGGGACAAATTTGCTATAAAATTAAATACTATTGGGAAAACATTTCCAGGATGGCAGATGTGGCCAGTTCATGCTTCATTTGTAATTAAATTAATTAGGACAAATTGTAAAGGTGGAGGCATTGACTGAAACAATTGCAGGAGAACTTTTGAGTTACTCCAAAGGAATTGTATAGTTTTCTCCCTCCATGGTTTATGAATATATACTAGCTTAAATAGTGTATTTATTTTGCTGGTGCGTTGAAGCATTCTGTTGAAAAGCCACAATACTTACAAAGGCTAAAATATTAGATTCTGTGGTCTTAGTTAACGTGTTCCCACTGACCAATCTAGTGATATGGGAACCTTTTCATTGGAACACTTATTCATGAATTTAAACTGTGCAATTCTGTCCTCATTTCCAACTCCCAGACAAATGAAAAAGGAACCTTAATATTGTTGAAGTTTACACCCCTTAGTGATTTAATTTGAGGTTCTTCAGAGAGTCTCCAGAAGTTGAAGGCACATGGAAATTGACCGTTAATTGAAGAAGCTTATAGCAAGCTGATGACTACACAATGGTCTTCTGTGCAAGATCATCTGAAGAAGATTCTTACATATATCATACTTTCCTTTGCATACTCTTTCTTATTCATACTTTTCTTCTTCACTGATTTGAAGCTATTCAAATCTGAGTTTGTCTTTAATGTTCTCCTTACTGGTAATAAGTATTTGCCAGACCCTATGCTTTACTAAAAAATCATTAACACAATAATTCAATTATATCAAGCTATTGGTAGGTATGTTACATTAACTTTTCCAATAATGATACTATTTTTATATGCAAAGACTGCACAAGTTCAGATGCTTGAAAGGACTGAGAAGATTCACAGAACATACTTATATAATCTTTTTACTTAAGGGCAAAAGGTATAATATACTAAGAGAAAGACAGTGCAGGTAAGCGCCAAGGGGCAAAGGGAGATCCCAGGTGCAAGCCCTCTAAGATCCTTACTCCCACAAGGGTACACTTCACCTTTGAAATGAGAGCTCAGGGCAGAAGTTCCCAGTGAAGTCTTTTTATGATCTTTAAGTCATACAGCCAAGTCTGTCTATCTAGTATGTCAGCTGAAATCCATTGGTAAACAAACTGGTTTTGGTTGTCACCAAGTGGAGCTTCACTCTCTAAACTGCGTATCATAAATATCAGTCCCCTTAATGTAGCCGAGAGTGAAAAACCAGTACTCAGGCATCTGCACAAGTAATCACAGAATCATTCCAAACCTAGCTATAAACTAAGCCTATTCTACACAGTGTAGTGGACACAAGTGAAGAAAAATATGCTTATGCTAGAAGGAGATATACGTATTCTGTGCTGAAACAGTAGCATTTTGTCAACAACACGCCAAAACAATGTACCTACAACTCTACCGTGGTTGCTTTATTTCTTGTGAAGGTCCTAGGTTCTTTTTCCTATGGGGAAACCAGACCTTTCAAGGTCAATCCAGAACCCCCCAAAACAGAATCACTTGAGGACTGGGACTGTTTATATTTTGAACCAGTTTCTTAAACATGTTTTCTCCTCCTTTTTCTTCTTTCCTTTCCTTCTTCTTTTATTTTTTTAGACATCTTAAATTTGAGAAGCATTAGCTTTGATTCCTTGAGAGACTTAGCTGTAATATCCATATTGTCCATATAAGTGATATGATATGTAATAGACTTTTTTGGTCCTGTTTTGAGGCTTAAAGAGAAGAGTTGTCCAATCCCCACGTGTGTTTAGGTATCCTAAGACTGGAAGGGATAGGAGTTACCTTCATCCAGTGGCCCTGCCTGACCCCCAGTATCTAAAAGCAGAAGCCATTATGTGAGTTGTGCATACTGCCTCAAGAACTTAAGGTCTTGGCAGTGTCTGTGGTTACAGTTATCCCAGAGAATCCAGAGCCATTAGACAGATCCATTTTCCTTCAAGCAGACTACAAATTACTGACCAAAATCCAAGAATTACTGATCTGAGGGAAAGGAAGTTACTCCTAATTTTTAGACAAATTTCGGTTCACTTGTAAGATCCAACTGCATAGGAGGAAGCTATAATTTAATACTGGACTTCTTCCCAATTAGGTTAATACCAATATAATATAACCGAAGAAATAAAGAAAGTCCACATTTATTCTATTTAAAATGTCTTGGGACATTTAATAACAGTTACAATAATGCTTCATAATTAATAAAGCTTTGTCAAAATGCTTTCTTTAATGGTATCACATTAATATCAATTACCTACAAGGAAAAATTCTATTTCATAGCTAATGTTCAACTCAAATATCCCCTTCTCTATGAAGCCTCTTGTCTTGCTAGGGGAAAATAATTGCTTTTTTTACTCTGTGTTCATATGACATTTTATACCTACTCCTGTTGTAGACTTCTACTTGATTGCTTATATGCTCACATTTCATATGAAATTCCTCCCCATGATATAAACTTACATAAACCTATATGTTTCTAGTTTCTCCAAAAAATGCCTGGCACAAAGCAGGTGGTGGTGTATATAAAATTAAGTAAATGAGTAGATAGTGTAAGAGGTCACAGTAACTGTTGGGATGGACAAAAATGGTAAAAACTAATTAATTTCTATAGCTTAATATTTTCTATTTTTAATGATAAAATTTAGTGTAGTCTGGTTTTCTGAAGAATCCTCTCATCCTATTTGACTTGTGAACAGAAATAAGTAGCATCAGATTACGTATAATTGGTTCGTGGATTGTTAAATTACTGTCCAGTTTTATATCGCGTCAGAAGAGATCTCTGTTTATGCATCTTAAGAAATAAGTGTGAAATGTAAGTGCTGAATTAAAATGTGCATTTTTCCAAGAAGAAAATATGAAAAACTTATGAACGCAAGTGCTACAGAAAGTGCTTCCTTTAAGAAATGTACCATTTTTTTCTTTAGAGCCAAAAAAACAACATATTCTAATGAAAATAAAACTTACTTATAAACATGTTTTTATTCATTAATATTAGAGTTTTTGGAAAATATAGGGAGAGTAGCTATCTTGTAAAATGATTTTATGCATATAAACAAAGTCCACCTTCAGTAAAAAACACCATTTCCTAAAGAAGAATGATTTCTCATTCTTTTAAATTAACTAAAATTCAGTCAAAAGAAGATCCACCTGTGAACACAAAACACCTACTTAAAGGCAATGCATTTACTCCTCCGAGTATTTCTACCGAATTTTGGTATTCTCTGCCTGTGGGTTTTCTCTTTTCACAACTACTGCTACCATGGCAACAACCAATAAGACACTGCCATGTGCTGCACCCTTGTTCTGAGCCTGACATGCCTCCAAATAAGACCTCATTTTCCATTCATGTGTAAGGCTGAAAGGAATCCAGAAGTGACAGGTGTCATTAAAACTAAGTATAAATTAACATCAAAGATGTGTATTCTGAAAGATCCTAAACAAAAGATATATATGTGTGTGGGTGTGTGTATATATATTATATGCATTATATTAATATATATACACACACCCACACACATATATCTTATGTATATATTATATACATTATATTAATATATACACACACACCCACACACATATATATACATATATATTTGCAAAATAATCAAATCTATTGCTATTAGAAAAGGGCAGCCTGATTTGTTGCTCGGCTCAACTAAAGTGACCTTTACACATATGATGGATGATAGACTAACTGTTTTAGAAAGATAATCATATTAAATATCTATGTACAGTCAAGGAGGATATTTTTTTATGCACTACTAACTCAAAGAGCCTTAATTCAATGGTGATGATCATTTGGCAGTAGGCCAAAAATATACCCACAATGGAAGATCTCTAGGGAATAAAACATACGACTTTGAGTTCCATTATGATAACGTATTAGATCTTTTTAAAAAGTTTCTTTGTATTTTAACGTTTTAAAATAGGATAGACGTTCTTTATCATGTATGAAATAAGCCCCAAAGTGAAAATGGAGCAGTAGGAAAAGTTGGGGGAAACCCAAGAAAAGGTAGGTAAAAGAAAAATTCTTATACCTCCAAGCCAGAACTTCTGACTTCTAAGATGAACCAGAGAAAGGCTAGGTTTGTCTCCGAGCCTCTTCCTAGTCAGCTGCAGTCTCCGTCAAAGAGCAGAGAGGGCTGACTTGAGATAAAAAGACCCAGCATGAAGCACACACTATATGGAGGAGGATAAAGATGTGAACAGAGGCACAGCACGAGTGGGAGAGAAGTCTTGTTGGCCAAAAGTGGATGGAAAAGTTTTTCCAAGCCATTCCATTGCATGCAACCATGAGATAAGTTAGACCCAGGGATAGAAACACTGGATTCTCATAGTGGATTCTCTCTATTAACCAAACACACTGACCAGGATGAACTTAGGTGAGCCCCTTCTTCTTTCTATTTCTCTTAATAGGACATTTATGAGGCAGCTATGATGTTCAAGACACTAGACTATGAGCCAGAGAGTAATGTTTCTAAAGGGATGGGACAGGAACCAGGCACCTTAGAATCTGCTGGGTCCCATCTCAGAACTAGTGAATGGGATTCTCTGGAAGTGGGTATTTCCTGGGGAGTTTTTAAGCATAATAAAGTTGAATAACAATTTTCAGCTACAGAATAAAAATATGAGTGAGATACAGTTTGTACCTTCAAAAATATTCTAATCTAATTTCCCTTCTTTAAAGAAGATCTTTGTACTCAACAATTTCTAAAGGCTTTCTGACACTCATTTTAGTTTAACTTTTTCTAACAAGATTAACATTTTACAAGGTACTTCACTAAACAAGTAAAATTTTCATTATGTGACCTGGTTCTATTTACCCAGCCATTTTTGGTGTGTTTTGAGTAAGCCATACAATTTCTTAGTTGCTGTTCTTATTTGGGAACAGATAAAAAATTAAAAAAACAATCAGGAATGTTACCCTCCCTAATGATTTTCAACAACACCCAGGGGGCAGAGGATCAAGACCCAGGGAACTGAGCTCGGCTTCTAGCTAGTTTCGTGACCTTGGGCACACAAGTACACCTCTCTGGGCCTCAGCTTCCCCCTCTAAAAGGAGGGATGAGATTACTCAGGTGACAAAAATCTCTGTGTACTCAGATGGCAGCTTCCATGGCTCTATTACTCCTAAAATTTCTGAAAGGTATTTGTGAAACACATCTCATGTGTGAGTTCATACCAGGGTCCACAGAAAACAAAACTTGTGTATTTTAACATTTCTCTAATGCAACTTACAAACTGATAATCCATCCATATGATTCCCATTGACTTTACTAATAAATCCTTTCTTGCATTCATATATTCCTCTCCGTTCCTGCTGCAGCTGCCCTAGTCTACAGCCTTTGAAATTACTCACTTGGACCAATACAATAGCTTCCTAGTTTCTGTTTTTCATCCAATATCACTACACTCCTTATACTACCACCAGGAGCATCTTTCGGGGACACAGATGTCATGATGTTATTTGCTACTTTATTATTTTTTTTATTAAAATTTTTTTTAGCGGGGCGCCTGGGTGGCGCAGTCGGTTAAGCGTCCGACTTCAGCCACGTCATGATCTCGCGGTCCGTGAGTTCGAGCCCCGCGTCAGGCTCTGGGCTGACGGCTCGGAGCCTGGAGCCTGTTTCCGATTCTGTGTCTCCCTCTCTCTCTGCCCCTCCCCCGTTCATGCTCTGTCTCTCTCTGTCCCAGAAATAAATAAACGTTGAAAAAAAAAAAAAATTTTTTTTAGCATTTATTTATTTTTGAGAGACAGAGCATGAATGGGAGAGGGGTGGAGAGAGAAGGAGACAGAGAATCCGATGCAGGCTCCAGACTACAAGCTGTAAGCACAGAGCCTGAAGCGGGGCTTGAACTAATTAACCATTAAATCATGACCTGGACCGAAGTCAGACGCTTAACTGAGTAAGCCACTCAGGAGCCCCTGTTATTTGCTACTTTAAATCCTTCCGTGTTTTTCTTGTGCTTAAAGCCACAGTCCAAACCCTTAGGAAAAGGTCATGCAGAAGATTGTTACCATCAACCTCCAGCATGCTTGTCCAGTCTCGCTTCTGGCCTCTGCTAGGTCCTTGTGTCTACCAACCAGCCTCACACACTTGTGGTTTTCCCCACACGTGTTATATGCCTTCATTTTTCCCATCTTCTACTTTCTCTCTGGAATTCCTCTCATCTTCTTATCTGCCTCACAAGTTTTATGTACTTTCTTAATATCTCTACTACATTAAAACAATCTTAGATTATTTTTTACATGTTTCTTCCCTGATAAGTTTTAAGCAAAATAAAATAATAGAGCAAGACAAATTTAAAGCAAAGGAATACTGCCTCATGCATAGATGTTCAAGAAATGTTTGCTAATATACATGCAGGTGACTAGTAATATCTTTTAAAAAAAAATTGAAAAGAAAAACAGAAAATAGCTGGTATACCAGAATGTCCCTTTAATACACTTTTATTTATATTTAAATAAATACTTAAATAAATAAATAAATAAATAAACATTTAAATGAACTTGTCTTACAATATAAATCTTGGAAAAGTTATAAGCGGCTTCTCTGTGCTCTTTGACGTGAGCATTAAAAAATGCACACTTTAGGGGCCCACGGGTGGCTCAGTCGGTTAAGCGTCCGATTTTGGCTTAGTTCATGATCTCGCATTTCATGGGTTTGAGCCCCACGTTGGGCTCTGTGCTGACAGCTCAGAGCCTGGAGCCTGTTTCAGATTCTGTGTCTCCCTCTCTCTCTGCCCCTCCACACACAGTTCATGCTTTCTCTCTCTCTCTCTCTCTCTCTCTCTCTCTCTTTCTCTCCCTCTCTCTCAAAAATAAACATTAAAAAAATTTTTTAAAGTGCACACTGTAAATAAACATTGAAAAAGGCACGAACTGCATGTTCATATTTTAAACAATGAGCACATTGGGAAAGCCCATAGTCAGTGACAAGATCTAAAGTGAGGCAGCTCCTACCTGTTAAATCCGCACTGGGCCACCACCCTAAGTCACAGGCTTTGCAGGTGAATTCATCTTGCACGTATTCATTCTCTTTGCAGGCTGTGCAAATCCAGCAGCAACTTACTTCTCCTTTCCGTATGACCTGTAACACAGAGATAATGCATACGCCTTAAAGATGGTCTCTCCAGAAAGTCTTCTATTTCATATAAGGACTTATTTTCATATTACAATAAAAAAAAGAGTAATTCTTCAAAATATCCTATATGCTGAGGAACATTAAGTACATGCATTCGAATAGGCCTGATTATCTTCGAGTTCAGATGTGAATTTCAGTTCATTCCATGCTGGGTTTGGAGGCTTTTCAAAAATAATTGCTTTCATAAAGGGAATTGATGACATTATATTTTTTAGTGTTACCAAAATGAAACAGCTAAATTTTATTATTTATATTCATCTGTATTAGTTGTTCTCAGAAAAATAAAAATTAATTTTTCTTCTCTGAAAGAGCAATGTTTAGCCACAAATTTCTTACGTAATAAAACCTTATTTATTCATAAAATCTGAGGATTTTTAAATGAATTTTGTAACTATGAACATATGAGCAACTTTATACACATAAAAACAGAATGATGGCTAAGAAAGTCAACCCTGTTATTGGCCTTGTGACTTGCTCTAGTGAATTTAAAAGATCACATAAATTGTTGGAAGAAAAATTATTTTTAGCCCAAAATTACAGTGAATCAAAAATTACAAAGAATCATTTATTATTGGAGTAGTTTAAACTTTCTCCCATTTTCAATTTGTTTGGTAAGCAAATTTCACTTGGCATAATAAAAAAAAGTCAAAACACACTGCATTTAAAGTGAGTTTTTTGTAAACAGCACATAATTAGATCTTGCTTTCATCTCCAGTCTGAGAACTTCTGCCTTTCATTGAAGTGTTTCATACATTTACATTTAGTATAATCATTGATGTGGTTGGATATAAATATTTTGATCAGATAGATGTTGGACATTGTGTACATAAGGCATAGAGTCCTGGATGTTTTTCCCTGAAGAATTAATTATTGGTCTTTGTTCTGATGGCAGTTAAACTACTCGTGGCTCAGTTTGAGCCTTGTTTTTAATCTTTTAGGATAAGTCTAGAAGATTGTCTGCTCTAGAAATAATTAAGCCTCATATTAAAGTGTAATCACCTGGGGTTTCTACTTAATTCCTTGTGTATTCAACAAGGTATCTCCACTCTGGCTTGTGAAAAATGAGACAATTCCTGGGTCTGTGTAAGCTCAGGGATTCCAGGTCCCCAGTAATTGTTTTCTACCTGGACTTTTTGAATTCGGTGTTTGGCCAAATATTCAAGGGAACCTGTGTGTTAACCTCTGGGACTCTTTCTGAATAGATCTCCTCTCCCTTACACTGCAGTACAAATTCTCGCTGCCTTAGCCTTCCTAAATCTTGATTTCTGTCTTCTTAAATTAGCAAGGTCTCCAAGCTCTGTATTCTCTTTCATTGCACAACAATCAGGGAATTGCCTCCAGGCATAAAGCCTTAGTGACTTTTGGGTTCATCTTGTTTGTTTGCCTACACTTCCCTGGAATCAAGGTCATGCACTGTTTTCCAATGTCTGAACACAGTTATTTCATATATTATGTCAAGTTTTCTAGTTGTTTACAGCAAAAGGCAGTCTGGACTCCGTTACTCTTTCATGGCTAGAAGCAAAAGTTCTTCCCTAACACAGTAAATATTATTAAATGTTTTCATATGTAAAATCAGGAATTAAATTGTAAATATTGCCATACCTTAAAATAATACAAACTCTAGCTTTTGTGAAAATAAAATTATCTTCTCACAGAGCAGGTCAAAATTTATATATTTATCTTAGAATTACATATAAAATATCAAATAACAGTATATTTTCAGAAAATGTAAAATGTTTTCTTTTTCTTCTTTTACTTTCAAATGACTTTAGAAACTAGAATCAGATTGTCTTTTCAAAAACTAGCCCCAACTTCAAAATAAGCATGGAAAATTTACATTCTAGATAATAATTTTTTAAGTGATATATGAGAAAAATTCAATAAATGAATACTACTTTCTTATTTTAGTTGGTATAAAAAGTATAGTAAAAGCCATCACAAAGTACTGTATGACTTCAGTCAGCTTTGTGTTTTTCTCTCACTATAAAATTAATGCTACTAATTTGACAAATTCAAAAGGTGATAATGCTAAGCAAATTTATTTATTCAGGATGACTAGTGAAGGTAGATCCTATGAGTGACTCTTGGAAAGTCTTTAAAATTAGGTTTTAAATGATTGAATAAATGAATGAATAAATGATTAACTTATACCTTTACTATTAATTATATAATTATATAAAGGTATATAAGCAATTATATAATTAACAATTATAAAATTATAATTATACAAATATTATAAAATTATGTAATTATATCATTATAAAATTATAAAACATAATTATATAATTATTTATTAATAATAAAAAATGAAGCTGCTCACGTGCAGTTTTTTTTTATGTCTTCTTTATTCTGCCACCAAGTATGTGTACTTTTGGCATACAATGTCTATAATATCTGATTTGTCTTTTCCATCTCTCAGTCACCCCTCTAGACTGAGATTTTAACACTTTACACTTGAATTCTGGGCCCTGTCTTTTAATTATACAACATGCTCTAATTTCTTCTTGCGCTTACTTACTTACTTCTTACTCTTACTTCTTACTTCTTTCTCTAATTTCTTAACATGCAGAGCTTCCTAGATCACGGGAATGGCCAGTGGGCTCCTCAAGAGAAGGGACCAAGGCAGCTCATTGTTTTCAGATCATTGTCATCAAGGGATAGATATGTACCAAAAACACACAGTAGGTGGTCAGTGGGTGGTGACTTGAATCTTTTTAAAACATACAATTAGGGCACTCAAAGAAGTTTAGTGCCTCCCAACCCCAATACCTTTGCAACATAAGCTCTTTAGTCAGGCATTCACTTAGTCCCTGGTCCTTGCTTCTGCACTTAACTTTGTTAATAATTTCTTACATAAGTCTGTCAAATGAGGACAGAGCCTCTGTGCCAACTCCTCATTGTGTCCTCATTAATGTCCACATAACTCTGTTTTTGTTTGCTTGTTTTGGAGGGAGGTTTCAAGTACACTAGAAACATCATCAAATTTGTGTTTCATCTGACTTGCTTTGTGCAAGGAGTAACCTAGAGAATACAGTTTAAAGAAAGAGAGATAAAGAAGACAGAATGTGTGTGCGTGTGTGTGTTTATAGGTGGGTGTTAACCCATGGCTCTCACGTGGAACCATATAGCAAACAAATAAATACATTTTCATAAAGAATGAACATAATCTCTCATTTAGAATGTCACCTTTCTCCACAAGTCCAAAGTCCATCTGTGTCAATACTCTCAAGGGTAGGTACAACATTACAAGCTTCAGACAGTATTTCTGGAGCAGTAAATCCTTTCAAACAGGGCCTTATTTACAATTCTCTAAGAGCTAAAATATAGTTGGCATTTCATTACTACAAGTTAGATTTTGTCCGCTAGCTTTTTTCATATCTATATGGTAGATATGTTTCATTTAGGTACAGTTTTTTAAAATATTGTTGTTGTCTCTAATTTTTTTTTTTTTTTTGTAAAAAAAATTTTAAGTGCTTTATTTATTTTTGAGAGAGAGACAGAGAGGGAGAGAGCGAGCGGGGGAGGGGCAGAGAGAAAGGGAGACACAGAATCCGAGGCAGGCTCCAGGCTCCGAGCTGTCAGCACAGAGCCCGACGCAGGGCTCGAACTCATGAACATGAAGATCATGACCTGAGGAGAAGCTGGAAGATCAACCGACTGAGCCATCCAGGCGCCCCAGAGGCCAAAGCCATTTTTAAAGGGACTCGTTGACAGAAAAATGCTAATTAATTAAATAATAGTACAAAGGAGGGAAAACCATGCCAACCATGGCCTGACGGATGAACTTCAAAAATACTGGTATACAGTTTAAAACCCAATTAATCTAAGTATCTTTATTTTTTTATGCTTTTGTTTGTTTATTTATTTTGAGAGAGCGAGAAAGCGGCAGAATCCCCAGGAGGGTCCGCACGGTCAGCGCAAAGCCCGTCGTGGGGCTCGAACTCACCAACCGTGAGATCATGACCTGAGCTGAAAGCAAGAGTCCGACGCTTAAGGGACGGAGCCACCCAGGCGCCCCTCGTTCAAGTACCTTTCAAGAGAAGAAGAGCCTGGGCCATTGACTCTCTTCTGACGAGTCCAAATTTTTACTCATCTACAGTTTGCTAAATGACTTCCAGCCTCCCATGACCCCCACTACCTTTTCATTTCCACGTGGGGTCCGACTGGGGCCGAGTGTCCTGTGCCAAAAACCAGAAACAGCAGCAGTAGCTTATTCTCCTCCTGTGTTCGGATGCACTGTCCGAAGTTTGCTCTCATTGCCGTGCTCACAGTTAGACTGGTTTCGAGATGACAGTGCGCCCCCCCCCCCTCCCGCACAGGCCACTTGCTGCCTTCATCCCGACGGGGGGCCGCGGGCCTGGAACCCAGAGTGGGGGGCGGGGGGGGGGGCGGCATCTGGGTCTGCGGGGCTCCTGCGACACCGCTGACCTTCGGTGCTTCGGCTGACGGGACTGGGGGGGCAGCGACCCTTCCTGCTCAGGGCGGAAACCGGGAAGGCCTTAAACCGTGCCCCCCGGAACTCGAGCCTGTTGTCTCTCATTTATGTTCAAATCTCCTTCAGATATTCAAATCAAAATCATATTACTGATTTTTTGTATATTTTGTTTTTTTTTTTTTAATTTTTTTTTTCAACGTTTATTTATTTTGGGGACAGAGAGAGACAGAGCATGAACGGGGGAGGGGCAGAGAGAGAGGGAGACACAGAATCTGAAACAGGCTCCAGGCTCTGAGCCATCAGCCCAGAGCCCGACGCCGGGCTCGAACTCACGGAGCGCGAGATCGTGACCTGGCTGAAGTCGGACGCTTAACCGACTGCGCCACCCAGGCGCCCCTGTATATTTTGTTTTTTTATATGAGTCAGGCTTACTAATATTTCTTTCGCATGTACAGTGGCATCATTATTAGTTACTTTTGTTAATCTCTTACTGTGCCTAATTTATAAATTAAACCTTATCATAGGTATATAAATCTAGGAAAAAACATAGCATATATTATGGGTTTGGTACTATTTGGGATTTCAGCCATCCATAGGGAGGGAGGTGTCCTGGATTATATTCCCCACAAACAAGAGGAGACTACTGTAGTATACACCCAATAACTGAATAAAGTATTTTTTCACTTTTGTCACAGAAAATACTTTTTATGATAGATCTGAGTCACAACAACAGTTTTGATTTTTTACTGAAACTGCCCTTGAAGGACCAAGGCTTACTAAGGCCCCCAGCCTGTTTTGATTCTTTCTAGATCCTGCGTACACAGTGCTGTTGATTGCTAGTGAGACTAGGTGACCTGCTGGTACACGCAATGCCATTATTCAATTACATACACACTGTAGGAGTCTTAAAAGATTTATACAATAGGAAAGCAAGTGTTCATTCTGTGACTCAGTTTCTGAAGTAACGTGAAATGGATTTTTTAAATTAAGGTTTTATTTAGAAAAAGAACGTAAGAAAATAAATAACATCAAGAGAAAATAATGAAGGAAAGGTAACTGTGAATCAAAGGAAACAGAGAAAATTTTCGTCAGAAGAGAACTGCCTAAAAGACTAAACAGAATAAAGAAACTGAGTCTACTCTAATCAGGACTGGAGGAGAATCAGCTACAAGAGAGAAGAGCTAACCCTGCCCCCCAATCAACTTAATGGCTGATGTTTTTCTCCAGCTACACTGAGTTCCTCCAAGGAATGGGCCATGGTTGAGCTTCCTTTGCATTCCCTGTACTAGTGAGGTACTAAAGCTGAAGGGACTCCATGTTAGAAACGCTCCATCTTGGGGCACCTGGGTGGCTCAGTTAGTTTAGCACCTAGTTAAGCATCTGACTCTTGGTTAAGCTCAGGTCATGAGCTCACGGTTCGTGACATGTAGCCTGGCATTGGGCTCTGTGCTCATGGTGTGGAGGCTTTTTGGGATTCTCTCTCAACCTCTTTCTCTGCCCCTCCTCTGCTTGTGCTGTCTCTCTCTCTCTCAAAATAAATAAACAAACAAACAAACAAATATTTTTTTTTTAAAAAGAAAAAGAAAAGTTCCATCTCTGCTGTTTTTCTACTAGGCCCCATTTACTCATGTTCCATATTTTGCCTCTGAATAAGCCAATGAAGCTATGTTCTCACTTCAAGGGGAAAGTAAGAAAGTTAATCATTCTCTGAAATTTGTCCTAGGCCCCAAATACCTGATAACACCTAAGAAGAGCCAAATTCCAAACATGTTCCAGGACACTAACTGCAAACAAACCTTGGCTGATACTGGCATCAATACTCCTACCTTCAGTAATGTATGGAATAATACCTATTGTATACCTCATACTCACCTTTGAATGGACTCTACCCTGGATTCCTGAAGAAACATGTACTTTAGACCCTTTTCTAATATGAACCCCTAACCCCAAGCAATGATGAGACTCATTCTCCTTTCCTTTTCAAGTCTCCCCGACACTCTGTCTGCTATCATCTGTCACTCAGGCTATTTAATAAATTCTTCCACTTTCTCTTGCTGGTGTTTGGTTTCTATCCTGTGTGAAGTCAAGGACCCTTTTGGCTGGTCTTGTGGGACCTTCCCCTGGATCCTCAGACCCAGCCCATCTGCATCACTAGTATAATTCTTGGCCCATATTAATTTCTCAATAATGTAGACAGATGAAAAGAGGAAAATATTATAGACTATGACATAAACAGAAGAAACAGAAATGAATTCAAAGAAAGGAAAAGAAGAGTAAGGGATGAAAACCCTACAAAAAGTAAATACAGAATATCAATTAAAATCCCTACATTGCAATTTGTTATACGGAAAATATAATAAAAATGGCATGGGAATATAAAATCATCACAAGAATGGGGCACCAAGGTGGCTCAGTCGGTCAAACATCTGACTCTTGATTTTGGCTCAGGTCACGATCTCGCAGTCCATAAGTTTGAGCCCCGCATCAGGTCTGTGCTAACAGTGCAGAACCTGCTTGGGATTCTCTGTTCTCTGTCTGTCTGTCTGTCTGTCTCTCAAAATAAATAAATAAAATCTTAAAATCATCACAAGAATGGACATATATAAAGTCAGCTTTTTGCTAGGACCTCTGTACAGAATTACACTAACCCTTCATAGCCACTCAATGCAGTGGAGTTAATTACGTGCGTTCTGTAGATGAGGAAGCCGTTGCAGAAGGGATTGGTATCTTGTGCAAATCTCAGTCTTGTTATCTGCAATTATTTTCAAAAGGCAGGCCCTCCTAGTGTAACAATGGCTGCTAAGGCGATGACATGTTATGTGGAGAAACAAAATTATATCTCAGAGCCTGGTAGATATATATTCAATTAATCAACCTTTGTTTAGTGGCCAGTGTGTCAGACATGGTGCTATGCATGGGATAAATTATTGAAGAAGCCAATTGTTGGTGTTAAGGAGCTCAAAATCTAATATAATGTGTTAAGTGTACTGATAGAGGAATGAAATGCTTATGCAGAACATATATATTCAATTATTCACTCATTCTCTTACAACATGCGTTTAAAGTGCATATAATGTGCCAGGCACCATGTCAAGGCTAGACATAGTGAATAAAACAGATAATATCCCCATCCTGAGGAGGAGCTATTATTCTAGAGAAGGGTTTTGAGAAAACTAAAGGGAGAAAGAGGAATAGGGTGCAGGGCAGGGACCAAGGTGAGGCAAGTGTAGCACCTAGGGACCAAATTTAAAGAGACACCCACCCTCAGCGTTGTGTAAGTATGTACCCTGCACTTGCACAACCTCGAGAGTGAGTGCCTCCCTAAATCCTGGGCACTAGGCACCTCATTTGCCTCATGGTGGTCCTAGATAGGGGGGTGCCTGGAATAAGGAATCGCAATCTTGCATTTGGTGATTAGATAAGGCATCACTAAGATATTGCCATTTAAGTGAAGACTTGAGAGAAGGAAAGGGTATAAGCCCTGAGTATATCCAGTGGAAGAGTATTCTAGGCAGAGGGAACAGCTAGAACAGAGTTGGTATGCTGCATACTCATACTTCTCTATTTTTCTGTATGTCTGTTATACTTCAATAAATGTTTACTTACAAAAGCAAATGGGTCTGCCACTGCCACTGTCCAGTATCATGTCATTTAGCAGCAGCACCTGTCAGGTGCTATCTGCCCAAAAGTGGCGATAGTCTGAAGCTAAGATGATCACCAACAACTTCAGTAAACAGAGTCTGGTCAACATACAAGAGGTGAAGATGTAGATATTACTCAAAGTAGCTATGGATAAATTAATAATTCCACAGAATTTCTCATTATGACCAGTGCTTACAGCTTCCTCCTCATCCAGAGGGACTATGGTATTCATGTTTTCACATGCACAAGAAGACACACACACACACACAAAGCATTTTGTCTTCTTTTTTTTTTTTCAAAATTGCAGCCAATATATTTTTAGTTGCCCGGGGAGATCACATCAATGTTATGTAATCACAGGCTTCTCAGATAAGGAGTTTTTTATATTCATGTGGGCAATTTATATTCAGATCTTGCCATCCTGCAGTGGAATTTTGAAAGAATTACATAATGGACGAACCGTATCATCACTTCTCTGGTTGCCAGAATGGCTACATTAACTGTGAACAGTTTAAATGGGTAGTTTGCTTTGATTCACACCGAGAGAAAGCAGAGGTGGATGGGACAGTTGTGGTTGATGATATTATTGCTAACTTTCTTCACTCCTCTTATGGCTATATGAGAATTATCCTTATTCTTACAGAACATAAGCTGAGGTATTAAGATATCGAGTTTCGTGATATTTGCACCTGACTTTCAAATGGCTCAGGGAGAACATGGGACAGAGTAAAAGAGAGAGAGGGAGAGAGAGAGGGAGAAAGAAAGAAAGAAAGAAAGAAAGAAAGAAAGAAAGAAAGAAAGAAAGAAAGAAAGAAAGAGAAAGGGTAGGGTGAGAAAAAATAGAGTGAAGGATTTACAATTACTAAATGTGGCTGGTGGCTATACAAGTGGTCAATTTAATGTTTTCTTTCATGTTTGAAAGTGAGAAAAGGAGAGAAATATTAACTAGATGAAAATTATGAGCAAATAGGGAAAAAGCTGAACCAAAATAAAAATGCTCGTTACAGATATAGGAAGTATTCAAAGATAATTCACAGTTAGCGGTCATGAAATAACTCTGTAAACTCTCTGGACGGTCCAGGCTGATGGGGCTGAATGGGCTGGGTGGTGGGGACCTGACATGCACACGCAAGCCACGTAGTGACCAGACAGTAATGACTGTTTGCACCATGAGCACGTTTGCTTGAGGTAGATTTCAGTCTAAAATGATTCTCTTGACACCAAATTCAAGGCAAAATTCCTCCTCCTACTGCCATGGAGGGAAGAGGACATATCTGAGCAATTTTGAGGGGGCACTGGAGGAGAATGAAACCATTCCAAATGCTATAGCCTATCATATAAAAACAAAAATAGCTAGAAGTATAAAGAAGGGCAATTGATACACGTTGAACTCTGAATGTGGAGCAACTGCAGATGGAAAAACTGAATATAAAATAATCTGTCAAGCGTGATCCATAACGTGACCTAGAAGAAAATCGGCAGGTGAGCTACTCAGATTCAATGTGAGAGTAAGAAGAGTGGAAGGGGAAGAAGAGTGCACCCCGTTTCCCTAACTTCCAATTCCGGGTATTGAGATCAAAGGGCCAGTATCTCACCAGGTGGTGAATTACCCGGAAATGGTGTTAAAGCCTGTTTTTGGTTATTTTATATTTTGATGAAAATTTTGCAACTTTTCCATCATTACAAAACAAATGGAATGATAACACTTTTCAAAGTTCATCTGTCTGATTTCACATAATACAGTGTTTCATAGTCTATCACATCATTAAAGTTGTTTTTCTCCCTGAGGATATTTAACTGTGATATTGGCAGATGTGTTATTACCTGGAGTACACACGTTATAATGTGACTGCATTTTCTTCTCAACCTTGATACTGGAGAGCATGGACCCAAGACACATCTATTGCCTGTAACTATTTCTGCATAAAGTAACAGGAAGGATTGTTGGCAAATCATATATGTTCTATCATACAAAATTTAACCTTATCTCATTTATTTATTTATCATTAGGAAAGGGAAGGTGGTACTAACTGCTTGACAATTTTGATCAAAATAGATATCCAGTCTTTCAGAGGGACAGCATCCCTTGCCGGATAATGCTGGAATTGGGCCAAGTAAGCAACTATAAATATAGAAAGAGTTCTTTCAAGAGCTGGAAAATGTACAGAGGAAGAGGAAAACAATACTAAAGAGGCTACAGAAAGAATGAGTTCACAGCAGGCATTAAAGGGATGATCTTAGGTTGCTAAAGAAGACAAACATTCTGGAATGTGAGGCTCTCATCCCTAATCTCTGCAGTCTTAAGCTATCAGATCTGCAACAAAGTGGCTGCTTTTTAATCACTGGCCTATGTTGACAGGTGGTAGTATTAATGTGAAAATTAATATTAGCCATTATTTTTTTAAAAGAAGGGTAATAATATCGGTAGAAACGATAAGATTTTTACATTGACAACATCTGCCAAGTAGCTATACTTACCAACAGAAAAACCTAGAGTCAAACTCCTCTAGTAGTGTTACCTAATCATGCTTATGGTATTATTAAATCTAAGGATACATAGTTCCAATTAAAGGTCAATGGTTAATGGTTTCTTAATAGACTGTCCTAGCTTCCTTCCATCTTTGAAGGAGTCTGGGATCACAATGAAAATGAACATGTCCCTTTTAGTTTGATACTCAACAAATCGGTGGCTTGGCCTCTTTGCTGATCTAACTGGAGTGGGAAACTCAGGGTGATGCAGGAAGCTGAAGCTGAACAAGGGATTCTAGCAGGTATAAGTTAAGTAATCTTCTGAGGTCCACCTTGCCAACACCTTTGAAACTAAATTTTTATCTTTCCAATAGAAAATACCAAGAAATAGGAAAGAATCAGACTTATCTCTTGAAAGGAAATTAGTTAACCTAATTCCAAAGTCTGTAGTTTGTAAGATACATGTACTTGGGCTTTTCTATATGTACGTAAGGTATATTTCACTATATGACAATATGGCCTGTGTAAATCGGGAAATATTTGTGATCTATTCTATTACATTCATGTAACTTCAGAATTTTATTTTGATTGGCCGGGTGAGAACAGGAGGAATCAGTGCTGTCCATTCATCATGCCCAAATCCCAGCCCCCAAATAATCCTCTTAAAGCAAAGAACCCACAGACAAACTTAGGGGAGAAAAAAAATAGAAGACAGAGAGGAAAGGAAAGAATAGGAGCCAGTGAAAGCAATCTGCAGGCTCTTTTCCCTCGACATCTCTGCCGGATTCCCTGCCTCTATTAAACTCTCCCAACCTCCCGCACTAATACTGCATCTTCAATTCTAGATTCTGTTCCCTGTTAAAGTGCATCTCTATTTATAATTTTATGGTGAACTCCTGAGAAAATAAAGCTTAGCAACTGAAACTTGCATTAGTAGGAAATACACCAGTTCATCTAATGACAGGCAATTGAACCACACGAGGCAGTGAGGTGATCAGAGCTCTGGGCTGGTTCTGATCCCAGCTTTGGCACTTTCTAGCTTGAGAGAGCTTGGGGCAAATGACTCAACCTCTCTGGGCTTCAGATTCCTCATCTGTATAATGGGGGCCACAATATCTGCTTTAAAAGTGTTATTTTAAGGAATCATTAAAATGGTGACTGTAATATATCTATTATTGTACTTGCACAAGAATATGCTTGAAAAATATTTATCCCTGACCTCTATTGCCTCCCTTCTCCTTCCTTTCACTGCTGCCTTCACCTTCCCACTCCTTCTTGGCTCTTCACCACACCAAGGAAAATGGCTGCAGGCCTGGTACAGGAGATCACCACATGTGCAGGCTGTTGGTGTTTGACTGCAGATTCACTGTCCACACTTTGTGTGCTGCCTTAGATCCTCTTCTCCTAGCCTCTCTCTCAGGCCCTTGGCCACTGGCTCTTGGAAAGTCCTGGACACTTCTGCAACCCATACTTCAGTCTCTACCACTGTTGTCTCTTTTCTTGGGATGTCCAACTGTCTGTCTCTCCCATGACTCCGTCACTGGGCTTCAGCTACCTCCATTGTAGTCACCACAGCAGAAGCCCAGACCAGACCGCATGGGACCCAACTGCTTCTAGATCTGAAAAAGGACCGTGGGACCAGACATAGATTCTGGCTTCCCCAGTAGCTGTCTAAAGGGATCAGACGATACTACTTCCTGTGAGTAAACTTTGTCCACAGGAGCATGTCCACAGGAAAATGGCACGGCATAGGCGCACACATTCTTCCCCCCTCCTTGCTCCAGTAGCTACTCCAAGTGGCCCACTCAGAGATCTCTCTGAGGTTGAATGACCGGTTATACTCAGTGAAGTGGCATCCTGCTCAGTAAAGCATCACTTTAGTGACGGTGGTGGTGGTGGTGGTGGTGGTGGTGGTGGCAGGGGCTTCCGTGCTTCCGTGTCTCCTTTTCCCTTTCCCTTCACTCTTGCATCTGAGAATTCCATTTCCCAGTAATGCACTAGCACTTAGGCAGTGCTTAGTTTTAAGGTTTTGAGGAAACCTGTGAACTACACTGTCCGGGCTTTCTTGCCAATGTCTTCTGGATGAAGTTGGCCAAATGCAGGGACCTAGTGAGAGACTCAAGCGAGGGAGAGAGGGGAAGCCAAGGTATCCTCCCCTCCCCGCTTCAGGGGGCAGTTCAGGAGCAGCTGTGACTCCTCCCTGTGTCCCTCTGGCCTGGGGTGAGGATGATTCTTGCTGTTACTCAGCTCTGCGGTGGTTTGGTGTCCTCTTTTACTTTTATAACCAATCTATCAAACAACCTGGCAAGAGTTCTTTTTTCCCCGACTGAACCCTGACTAATAAAACACACATCAATAAAAAGTTTGATTTTACTTAACTGTGTTTCTGGAATGGTTAAAAAGAAATTTCTGCTTTTATAAAACATTATATGTAGATTTCTAAGAATCGATAACATAAGAAAACTACTTTTAACTACTTCAAGGGAAATTACCATAAGAAAGCTCTATGGGTTATCGTTTAAAAAGTCAAATAATTTATTTTAGCATTTTAAATGGCATTCTATATTTAAAATGAATAATCCCTTTCTAAGCATTATGCTTTCCAGTGAATACCAGTGCAAGTCCTATAATCACCTTCTATGTTGCCTCTCTCCTGTCTTTGTGGTGGCTACTGAGGGATCTGGCTCTTTGCATCCTGGGCCTGGTGGGTGGCAAATTGGTGGTGTGAGAATATAAGTGCGATCATTTGGTAAATGGGATTCAAATTTCATTTGTTTGCATACCTCCCATGGTGCTTATGGGTAACAAACAAACATTCCACACCCCCCCCCCCCAACCTCCACTCCAGGTGCCATTGAGAACAGGCATATTTTCTTCCTGCAGGGTACACAATATTTCTAAAATTAGACCCGGAGAGATTTGCATTTATAGCGAGTGCTCTGTAATGGCTCCACGATGATTTCTGGGATCTCCTTCAATAACAAACACTGCATGGGCGTAATGCAAACGTGAAGCCAGAAATACTTTAGTATCTAGGCATAGAGATGTATGACAGCCTTTCCTGTGAACCTGGGGAGGAAAGGCCTTTCTTCTGAAAGGTACAAATGGGAATCCACATGGTACGCGAGCCCCCATTCATGGCCTACCAGTAACCACAGTAACAGCAGGGAATTGTGGAAGGGGGCTGGAGTTCAGGGAATCTTTGGAATGATTTGTTTTCTCTTGCCACGGTTTGTTTGTTTGATTGTTTTTCTTATACTCTGAAAAACACCAACTTTGTAGTTCCATAACATTTTATAGTACTTGTTTGCAGCATAGACAATGTTCCCACCCAAACTGGAAAGGCCTGAGTCACACATGTGATACCCCTTGATTCACATTGTCCCCGCAGTATGACCTCTGTCTCAGATGTCCCATTTTCCCTGCCATCCAGAAAGGATGACAAAATTAGAGTCCAGTGGTCTGGCATCTCATAGCAACAATTAGGAAGCTTTGGGCCTCTGGAGTTTAAACCATCAGACAGCCTCATATGGAAGAATTCTATTGGGACAAGAATCAGAAATGGGATTCCTGGCTAGCAGCCTTGCTGACCTACAGCCTGTACACATTGGATTGGCTGCAACCATGCTTACACTGCTGAAATGCTTCTGCCCAGAGTGCAAACTCATGGTATCTTCGAGCTTCCTGAATGCCCCACACTACTCCTGCCTTACAGGACTCCTTGCCCAAATCTTCCCACCATTCAAGGACTAACTCTCGGCTTGGTGGGATGCCTCCAGCACCTTCTCACAGAGCCAAAAAGGAGTCCATTCTGATCAGTTAGTTGGCATGGCAATTATTAAGTACTTTTAATATCACATCTGGGGGCACCTGGGTGGCTCAGTCGGTTGAGCATCCGACTTAGGCTCAGGTCATGACCTCATGGTTCATGGGTTCGAGCCCCGCATAGGGCCCTGTGCTGACAGCTCAGAGCTTGGAGCCTGCTTCAGAGTCTGTCTCCCCCTCTCTCTCTCTCTCTGCCCCTCCCCCGCTCGCTTGCGCGCGCGTGCGCGCGTGCGCGCTCTCTCTCTCTCTGTCTCTCAAAAATAAATAAATATTAAAAAATTTTAATATCACATCTGCATAGAAAGAACAAGATACTTAAGACTAGGGTGAATAAAACTAATGTAACATTGTGTGTCAACTATATTCTGATTAAAAAAATCATAAAATGCAATCAATCAGACAAACCAACTAGGGTAAATTATCTCAGAAGTTTGTTTCTTCCTCAAGGTGGTTGGGATCCCTGAGAGTTGGAGTCCATCAGGACAGCTCTTCAAAAGATGTTACAGCTTGGGGCACCTGGGTGGCTCAGTTGGTTAAGCATCCAACTTTTGATTTTGGCTCAAGTCATGATCTTGCAGTTTGTGAATTCAAGCCCCATGTCAGGTTCTGCTCTGACAGTGACAGTGTGGAGGCTGCTTGGGATTTTCTCTATCCCTGTCTTTCTGTCCCTCCCCCACGTGCACTCTCTCTCTTTCTCTCTCTCTCTCTCTCTCTCTCTCTCTCTCTCGCTCTTTCTCAACATAAATAAATAAACTTAAAAAAAAAAAAAAAGATGTTACAACTTCCAAATCCTCTGCTTTCACTGACCAATAGAGGCTGGGCTTTTCCAGTTTCTGCACCAGCACTTCCACACATGACTACACTCTTGCTCCAAGATCCCTCAGTGTACTACTCAGGGCTTCTTCCTACAGGGGTGGTTCCCCAGCTCCTGAGAATGAGAATGGCAGGTGGCATGGTGGCATGGCCAGACTGCCAGTGCCTCACCCGGTACCGCCTCCAGCCCAGCTGTGCTGTGTGACATTTATGTGACAGTCTGTCTGCTCCCAGAGATGAATCACAGAAAATTAGAGAGGGGAAAGACCTACCAGGTCATTTCACCCATACTCTTGCCAGTTGGCGATCACGTCCCTACACTCCATTTCCTAGTGCATCATCCAGTGTGGTTTTAAATAGCATGAGATACAGAGAAGCGCTGTTCCCATGCCTTCCTCACTGAGAATCCTCTCTAGCACGTCCAGCCAAATGTTCGATATTTGATGTTTATTTACTCTACTGTTATGCATACAGCAATATCGTGGTTCCTCACTTGCCCCAGGCTGATAAAAAAGCTTCTCAGAATAACTAGGAAGTGAGGACTCTCTCTTGGCTAGACAATGTCAGTTTCAGGAAAATCAAAGAACGTGGCGATGAAAAGAGAAATGATAAGCAGCTTCTGCGTTAGCTCCTTGCAGCTTCTTTTATGTTAATTACGTGCTTATTTAGTATTGTTCAGCTTCTGCTCTCTTTAACAATAGCTAGAACTATGACTAAGCGGTACATTGGTTTTGGTGTCCACATTTACTTCTGTTTCAATTTTTATATTCAAGTATTTGTCCCTTCCCTTTCTAGATTAAATTGAAGGGTCAGGCTCATCATTGCGATTCAAAGGACTATTCTCCAACATTCGAATGGTTTGCCTATTTCATTTCCTAATCTTCCTTTGTTTTTCCAATTTTAGCTAAACACAAGAACAAAAACAGTAAGCCTGGTATATCCCTTCTGGACAGGCTTGTCTAAGAAAAATGTCTGTTTTTCTTTCTGTAGTCCATGCAGGAGGCCTCATTCTGTCTAAGAAAGCTTTTGTGGTCAGCTTACCTTAATTTGACCCTTTAAGCAAGGTTCACTGCACACAGACCGCACCATTCCACTCTTGTTCATTTGGATTTTGTAATCATCGATGTTCAACACGCCTTCGTGCCAGGTTCCGACATGTACATAGTCATAGCGATTAGCTTCGGTGTACTGCAGGTTCATGATATCATACCTACAGGGAAAACAACACATGTGCCTTGGACAATATGGACATGATCTAGAAAACAAAGAAATTTGGTAAATAGATGTCATAGAGAGAAGGGAGATAAAAAAGCTAGAATTATCTCACGGCCTAACGCTTGTCAATATTTTCGTTTGTTTCTAATGTTTCTCCCAATTTTCCAAAATGTGTGTTTCCTTCTTTAGTCTCTGTGTATTGTCCATATTTGCTAAAGAATGTATTACTCCTGCACTTTTCTCTCTGCTTATTCTATTCAAAACTAATCCTATATGTGTTGAGTTGATTATCATCTCCTTCAAATCATTATTCACTAAGTTATTCTTTGAACAAGTCGTGATTCTTGAGAACACTGATTTCTTTTCTTTTCTTTTTTAATTGTCTAATGTCCATTTATTTTTGAGAGAGAGAGAGAGACAGAGTGCAAGTGGGGGAGGGGCAGAGAGAGAGGGAGACACAGTATCCGAAGCAGGCTCCAGGCTCCGAGCTGTCAGCACAGAGCCCCACACAGGGCTCAAACTCACAAACCGCGAGATCATGACCTGAGCTGAAATCAGACGCTTAACTGACTGAGCCACTCAGGCACCCCAATTTCTTTTTTTTAATGTTTATTTATTTCTTTTGAGAGAGAGAGTGTGCATGCAAGTCAGGGGGAGGCAGAATGAGAGAGGAGGAGAGAGAATCCCAAGCAGGCTCCATGCTGTCAGCGCAGAGCCTGATGTGGGGGCTTCATCTCAAACCATGAGATCACAACCTAAGCAGAGATCAAGAGTCAGACGTCCAACTGACTGAGCCATCCAGGTGCCCGGAGACTATTAATCTCTTAACTTGATTACTGTCATTCTGATGTTCTTTTTCACATTCTGTTGCCATTTTCATTACACTGGATCAAAAGAAGTGAGTTTTACCAAGTCTGGAACCTATTTTAGGTGCTAATAAAGCAAGAAATCTGAGAAACAGCAGCTTTAATTAACAAGGATGTTGGGGATTTAGCATCTTGAGCACTGACATTTAAACTGGTCTCTTCCCTGATTAGGACAAACATTTCTGAATCCAAATAATCGGTGTCAGTTACTTCAGTTATTTCAAATGCTGCAATGGTACACTATGGCAACATCTACATTTAGAAACTCACACTGCAGCCAGAGGGTGCTTTGGGGGCCAGACCTCATCATTTTCCAGCATGGGCAATGGAGAACATTCTCCAATGCGATGAAAAGAAACAGGACTTGGCATTAGAATGCATAAGCTAGAATCTCTTTTCTAACATTTTAACAGTAGATTATACTACTTAGGAATTTCACTAACCGCTTAAAGGCTCACAGGGTTCTTGTGGGGATTTATTGACATAAGGCATGTAAAAAAAAACTATTTTACAACTGGGACAAATGCATACGTAAGCCAATATCACTATATCATTCATATTTGTATTACTATGAATGCCCTAAAATACTCTAGTTATTTCCATTACTGTACGAAAACTGGAGAACATTTTTATACTTGCACAGCTATTTCTCTCTCAGTCTTTGCAAATTCTCTGGCCTTCTTCAATCTTCTCTCCATGTTGCTCTTTATTCCGAGTAAACTATAACTCATTTGGCAGTTTCCCAAAAATGTATGTCTGACTCTCCCTTTCTGGTTTTGCAAAGTGGAATTCTCTTTGCTGTAATACCTATGCAGAGTTCCCACCATGCTGCCCTAGAATAGAGAGGGATGGTCTCTTTCTCTTTGTGCTGGACCTGAGGAAATAGATGGCAATTAACTAATATGCATTCCTCTTCCTCATCTTCCAACCCCCCACACCCTTACCTAATCCATTCTGGAATTCTTTCTCTCTAAACCCTATGCAGACTCAGAGTCCCAGTCCAGCACTCTCAGGAAGCTATTGTCAACCTTAGTTGGCTTCCAAAACCTATTTGCTATAAATGTCTTAGTTCTTTATTTAGACAACTACTATCCTTTGTTGGCTTTCCTGCCTGTTCTTAACGTGCAAACACATTCTGCCACCCACAGGGTGACTAGTGACTTCTCCACATCCAAATTCTGGCAATTTCTCCAAAGGGAAAGGGGACTCTGGGAGAGCGAAAGAAGTTTTTCCTCATTTTCCAGAAGAGACCTTACCACGTGAGAAAGGAAAATGGCACACCTGGAGCATATTATTAATTTCTTTGTTGTTCAGATTTTTGGCTAATAAATAAAAGTTCTGATTCTTCTTGTTGCTGAGCCATACCCACATGTTCTTCTCAGTGGCTCTCTGAGTGACACCCAAGTGGGTATTGATTGTGGGCTATCGGCCCCTATTCATCTTGCTGATCAATGATGCTAATATATACCTCCAAAATGTTTCCATTTTAAACTCATTATGGTTATAGAACCTGCTGTGAATGTTTGGTGAATAATTTCCATTTTTATTTCCCTTAATTTTTATGTTTTACCCCATATTGTTATTGACTTTCCATACATACTTTCAGCGAAGGCTTTGGTGCAATGCCAGCTTTAGAGTATCTTTTTCCTATAGATCAGTTTCCTAAGACTTATTTCAACATTTGCTCTTCAAAAGGAGAGATCAATTCACACTTCGTTAGCATTTAGAAACTGAAAAATTTGTAATATTTTGGTATGAAAACACATTTTCAAAAAGTCACAAAAGCTGGAGGAAAAAAAATACTGAAAGATACCAAGGGAAAAACATGAGATACTAAATAGAGCCTTCTCCTGTGCTATGTGTGTTAATGAACACCGCTCTTTTCTCTTGACCCTAGAGTCTCTTCTCAGCATGTTGGCATTTATTTGGAATATCCATATGCTGTAAATTACAATTTTATAGCACCCTCTCAATGCACTCAGTTTATGTTGCATGATGATTAACTAAAATAATTACAAGAGGGACCAAAAGCATGAATGGTGGTATAAGAGGGGATGGAAGCAGAGGGAGGTGGTTGAGACCAAAACTGAACACAGAATAAGATGACCAGTTTCAAGCATGAGGAAATGATCCTGGAAAGGGACCCAGAGGAAAGCTCATGATTTAAATATGTAATTGCACAGAGGAAAAACCAGCTAAAAGTACGTGCCTATATTTTGGATAACTTACAAATAAAGAGATCAGGAGGAAACTCATGTATGGAGTGTCTAAAATGCATCTGGAGGGGTGCCTGGGTGGCTCAGTCAGCTAAGCATCCAACTCTTGGTTTCAGCTTAGGTCATAATCTCATGTTCATGAGCTCGAGTGATGTACCTGGCTCTGCACTGGCTGTGTGGAGCTTGTTTGGGATTCTCTGTCTCTCTCTCTCTGCCCTTCTCCCACTTACTCTCTTTTTCTCAAAATAAACAAACAAACAAACAAACTTAAAAAAAATTCATCTGGCCTTGTACTAGGCACATTGTATATATCCTTTTACAGAATCATGAAGGAAGGCTTCCATACCAAATCTGACAGTGTACAGATCCCAGTTTCCAGTGGAACCCGGGATTACAACCAGGCGCTTAAAGGGGAGAGTGGTCAGTGCTCTGAATCCCAGGTCCACTTGTTCCCTTTGGTACAGTTTCCTAAGGTGCCCAGCACCTGGAAGTTTTCCACATTCCCAGGCCCGAAATCATTCCATCCACCCCACTCACGTTTTGATATAAATCTCCTCCTACCTAACTGCAGCCGGGAAGGAATCTGATAAATCCATCATTGTAATTGCTGACAATTACTTATGTCACTTATCCTTCCCAGGGCTGTTGGATTTTCACAGGGAGAATCCCCACAAGGCACTCTCTGAACACAGAACTTTAAGCTTACATGATAGGAAGAGATATGTCAAGAATTATTTAGGGTCAGATAGTCTCTTACAGTACCTCTGAAATGACATTAAGAAGGCTGCCAGCAACTTTGCCCAATTTTAGGATTAGCTAAAAGGCAGGGCGATATGGCAGAAAGATTATAGGCTTCAGATCCAGACAGCACTGCCTCTACCAGCTACTCTCTACATGAATTTAGGTGAGTTTTTTAGTTTCTCTGACACTCAGTTTCTCATCTGTAAAAGAGGATAATGATATGCCTATAGCAATGAGGATTAAATGATTTGATGTTCCATTTTAGCACAACATATGCTTTCCTAAAATTTCTCATTCTGTAAAATCATATACTGAAAGATAACAGGGCTTATGAGAGAGAGAGACAGAGAAGAAAAAAAAAAAAACAAAACAAGATTGTGGGCATACTGCATAGCAGCCAAGCTGAGGGCCTTTTTCTTTCCTGCTGCAGACTTTAATCTTCCCCTGCGATTCTGATTATCCCTTGCCTAGAAAAAAACATTCATGTGAACGAACATCAGTTTGTTTGTATGCCTGGAAAACTGCACTTTAAACTGACATCATTCCCTACCAATCATATGTGAGCTAACTGATGTTATAAAAGCAGCTGTTGCAGAACAGCGTATAAAATGATATGGGGGAAAATATACATATTAGTTAGGTTTAATTTTTCTTTGTTTCTTGATTCTTTGGAAGCCATAAAGATTCGATACCAGAAAGAAAATTCTTTTTTCTTGTTTTGTTTCAAGAGACATATTAGCAGGAATATAAGTTAGCCTGAGAAGAGGGGATACATGAAGAGGATTTGGTACTCTTCAAATATTAAGCTCTTATTAAAATATTACACAACCAGGGGCGCCTGGGTGGTTCAGTCAATTAAGAGTCTGACTCTTGATCTCAGCTCAGGTATTGATCTCATGGTTTGTGGGATTGAGCCCCACATCAGGCTTTGCGCCAACAGCGTGGAAACTGCTTGGGGTTCTCTCTCTCTCTCTCTCTCTCTCTCTCTTTCTCTCTCTCTTTCTCTCTCTCTCTCCCCCTCTATCACTCTGTCCCTCCTCTGCTCACTTTCTCCCTCTCTCTCAAAATAAATAAGTAAGCCTTTAAAAAAGCATATTACACAACCAGCATGGCCTTCCAACCGATCAGAGAGATGCTGGTCTGGTGTTAGCACTGCCAGAGAGGGTCCTGCCACCCAGGTGTCATCTTTCCAGTTTCCTGGGCTTGTACACATCCTGAGGGAAGGGCTGGGGTGATAGCTGGGTAGGGGGGATCCACTGGAAGAATACAGGATTGTGGGTTTACCAGTAAGTTTTCAATGTTTTATGACATAACGTCCAACTGAGATTAGCCCTATCTTCTTATCTATTAAGTCATATCTATTCTCCTGACACCTGGAAACCATAGAAACAAAGGGCCCAGAGTTGCCATCTGTCTACTCGGAGAGGGTCCCACGGTTATCTGAACCCAATACAGAACAGATGGCTTTACCTTCCAGGAGCATCCCCTTTCTCATCAAACCACACTTCCTCTCCAGACACACCGATGAATGTGGACTTGATGAGGAAGTCCAGGAGTTTGCTACCGTCGATGGGCTTCATGGCATCACAGAGGCCCACGTGGCCCGGGCAGAGGGCATGGTGCATGTTCTGTAACCCGTGAGCCATGGCGTAGATGGCGTTGATGACAAACCCCATCTTACTGTCCTGGACATAGTTTTCTTCTAAGCTTTCATTGCCTGCAACACAAAAACAGACTGCTACCAAGGTTGCAATAATGAGGTCTCGGAACACATGTTTTATTCTCAAATGCTTTTCAGGGCTCTCAGAGGAAGGAAAAGCCAAGTCCACTTGTACAAGCCTTGTACTTGTGACTAGCACTAATTCTAGCTGCAAATAGCTTATTCAATTTTATTTTCTGAATTCAATAATGGTTTTATAACATATGACACAAACTCCATACAGGTGAAAATAAAGAACTTTCAAATATTGCAAGGAAATCCTTCAGGAGCAATGAAAATAACTCTTATTCTCTCTTGGCTCACAGAAACTTATATTAAAAGTCTCCCTAGATCACGGTACATTTTTAATATCCTCTATGACAATGCACAATCTATAATAACTCAGTTTGTGCATTACCTAAGCCCTGATATTTTCTTTTGATGATTCGACTAATTTTTTTATATCTAGGGCCACAAAAATCCAGAGTAAGAACTAGATAGTATAAATCTCTCCTTATATATAGTTGACAGTATAGAAATATTTGAATCAGATTTGCTGATTATTGGAAACCGAGGTAAATTGTTTCTTGATGGAAAAGTCATACTAGACACTTACTTTTAACATTTAACATTTACCAGTGAATTTCAAAAACCCTGCAATCATTTTCACCTGTGTCAAAAGTGATGTAAAGTTCCCCAATTGCCAAACGAGTTTCACAAGAACAGTATCGACTTAGATATGAGCTCCATATCAGAAGTGTAAATTTGAGGACTTATGTATGGATGAGAAATTCAGAAACCAACTGGATTTGTTGAAAAAAAAAATAACAGGTTTGTAAAACAAAATCGATTTGAAACACATCACTGGCATAATTGAGAGATGGTGTATTTAGTTCCAGAAACTTGCTTTTTGTCTACTTTGTGGGCTTTTCCTCCCCTCCCCCCACCCAGACTGATCGTTTCTGGGGGGTGGGAGGCCTATGGTGTGTGTTCCAGGTGCCAGAAGGTGGGAAAGGTGGTGAGTTTAGCTATTGATGGGACTGAGAACACCACAAGGCCCCTTGCACCCCAACCAGATGACCTCTTTGTGCCAGCCTAGATAGGCCACTGGACACTAAAGTTCCAGCCCGAGAGCAGCAGAGAAGTTAAAGAAGGTTGGAGTGCTTATAAGAGAAGGTAAAGAGTCTTGATACTGATGTTGAGCTTGAGATGAAATAAGACATTTCTAAAAGTTATTTTTAAAAGCTTAACTGTTGGGTGGACCAGTTGGTTGAGCGTCTGACTCTTGATTTCGGCTCAGGTCATGATCCCAGGTCATGAATCCAGCCCCGTGTCAGGCTCCATGCTGAGCATAGAGCCTGTTTAGGATCTTCTCTCTCTCCCTCTCTCTCTCTCTTTCTCTCTCCCCCACCCCCCACCCCTCTCTACTCTCTTTTTCTCTCAAAAATAAATAAATAAACTTTTAAAAAAAGCTTAACTACTTAGATATAGTTGAAAATGTGAAAAAGATACAGGACTTGTATCTACCCTAAGCATAAGATACAAAATACTGGGGCCAGGCTGAAGAGGGGAAACATTCAATTTTACCTCATCTTCCAATGTTGCTTAATAGGAAATTATTAAAAATGTGATTTATTAAAGTAATATTTTCTCATTTGAAAGGATATTTTCTGAGAGGAAATAAAGAGTATGACAGGCAGAAAGTGCTTTGAAGTCAAACTACACAGAACAACTATAGAAAGTTATGTACAGCAGAAAGCAAACATCCTTGCAAAAACTGCTAAGTCATTAAAACAGGGTGACTTATGTCTGTCACCCAGAACCCTTGGCTCTTACCGTCAATTTCCTTTCCTTCTCTTTTATATTAGGGTATAAAGGAGATAAATTAATGTCATCTATCTGGTGAGATTTATTTATTTATTTATTTATTTATTTATTTATATGTTTATTTTTGGTAGAGAGAGACAGAGTATGAGTGGGGGAGAGGCAGAGAGAGAAGGAGACACAGAATCCAAAGTAGGCTCCAGGCTCTGAGCTGTCTGCACAGAGCCTGACATGGGGCTTGAACTCACAAACCATGAGATCACGATCTGAGCCAAAGTTGGATGCTTAACCTACTGAGCCACCTAGGTGTCTCTGTCTGGTGAGTTTTAAACAAGGCTTTAAACACTGTTTGAAACTTTCAAGTGCTAGAGCTATATGTTAAAGCTACTAGAATTAGATATGTTACCAGGAAGTAAAGAAAGAAAGAAAAAAAGAACAGACAAAAACTGAGAGGCAAAATTAACCTTCACTGCAGCAGCCACTTAAAGGGTCCTAGTTAATACTAAAGCCACCTGCTTCAAGTGGCAGTTATTAAAGTCAACCCAGGAGCAAAGTACAGAAAAATATGAGAATAAACCCCTGGTGTTCTTCATGGAAAATTCTCTTATCAGGGGCAAGCCTTATGACAACTGAGTTTGTTGTTTTTGTTTGGTAACTGCCATTAAAGATTTATTATATATTTTTTAAATTATGTCGGTGTCCCTAGTACAAATTTTTTAAGCCATGGTTTGTCTAGTGGACATATTATATCTAAGCATTGAGGCTGTAACTGTTCCTGGATTTCTTGAAAATCAGTAGTTTCCTTTTGAACCTTATTTAGGGTGATCATATAAGTTATTGTCCAAACTGGGTCACTTTTGAGAGTGAAGCAATATTATTCTGGAAGCATCGGTGCAAACAAGACAGACTGGTCAAACGGCGACACATTTCTTAAGCCATGCTAGCCTCTAACTGTAGCTATTTACTGATGTTATTATGGGTAATATATTACATATATAAAATACATGTATATATACATACATATATAATAAAAATCAGTAGAATATTGTCAATTTTAACTAATTTTAAATTTATCTAATGTTAATGGGAAATATACACCTTAAAACTAGCTGCTATTTATTGGATTGTTTATAAATGCTCAAATAACGAGTTCATGATAATCCCGCCAAATAGACATTAATCTCACCATTTACAAGTGAGGAAAGAGCAGAGGTATCCAAATGCCCTCCTGATCTTTGTTCTTTCTGTTACACCCTGTGGCAATGTGGTTGCAGATATAGAAATCTACAGAAAGGGCACTTTTCTGGTGGCTGAGGAGAGGGCATCTGCTATGCACCAGTATCATTGCCAAGCTGGTTTGAAGCTTTCCCTAGGATCCTTCTAGATGTGCACAGCTGTCTCTCTGACTAGAAGTCCTGACACATAATCTTCTAACGGCAATCTATAACGAAGAAGCCCATCCTGGTAATATTTATCATACAGAGAGCCGGGAGGCTAGTAGGCACATGTTTTCAGGAAATGTTTGTAATTCACACCCCTTTCCAAAATAAACACCAACAGCTTGTGTGTTTTGTGTGAATCTGAAGCAAGCACATGCACTTCCCTACCCTGAAAGTCCACTGGCTCTGTCTGCACATGCAGGAGGTACCACCATCAGGAAGAACTCTCTCTCTAGCTACTACCCCAGCTCAGTATGAACTAGCATTTGGGAAGGTGCAACATTAGAGTCCGAAAATTGGCCTTTACAGGACCATTTTCTTTGCCATAGCAACTGTCTCAGGTAATGTTGCAAGGATCTATCACTGAACAAACAGAATATGTCACAGGTTTTCCCGTTTCCCCCAAATCCTATATTTTCATGACCAGTGAATAGAGAATCCAAACTAATAATATTGTCACTTGGTGGGAAGGTGAAAACACGGTGGTTCCCTGGGGTTTAGTCCCTTTTCATAACACTAGTCTCAGAGTTTTTAGTGAGAAGGGGTTTTTATGATTCATTTTTTCTGCTGTGTGCTAACTGTTACAGACCACTAGGGTACCATTAAACCATTACCTTTTCTAATATGCTAAATGGAAGAAAATAATTGTAGTTGCCTGTGTTTATTTACCTTCAAAAGAATACCTGTCTAACTACTTGAGTGGATTGTGCAAATAGCTGTCTTGATTCTAAGCAGTAATCTTGTTCCTATTGCTACAGTGCAATAAGGGCTACAAATTGCTTCCTGAGTAAGGCAGCACACAGGGCCTCCACGGGGGTAGCAACTGACTGTGTAGCTTCAGAAAACACGGTGGTCGGGACAAGGGTTGGCGATTCTGTCTGCTGCCACGTAGGATGGCTACTCTGTAGAGCAGTGTAACAGAAAGAACTCTGCACCAGGCACATGAGCACCTGGAACCCACAGGCGGTTCTGCTAGAACACATTAACAGTACATTTCCCACAAGCCATGGAACTTAGATAAGGGTCTAGACCTCCTTGGGTCTCGGTTTTCCAATTTAAAAAAAAATGCCACAAGTGTATCAGATTATCTTTCGAAGATCCCTTGCCCGTCTGAAGTTTCTATGCTTTGTTTTTCCAATTCTACATTTACTGGTACTTGGCAAAGCCAATCGCATAGCTTATCTTTTTTTACTCTTTACACAACTATATGAGATAAGTTTATTATCACTGGTTTACACATAGGAACACTAAAGTTAAGTCACAGTTGGGGAGAAACGTCTCTCTTCCCCTTCAGTTAATGCTTCTATTGAAGAAACTCCCTATTAAGTATCACCTCGGATTTTTGACTCACCTACTGGGAAGAGAAGAGTGATTCATTTTATTGATGTACTGAGAACAAGAAACTGGGCATGCTCAACTCCTCCCTTTGCTCTCTCCCTTGGAGCCAATGACCTGACAGTACTCAAAGGTTCTGGTTAGTCACAGGCCTTGGGAAGATGTGGCTTGTCATTGTGCAGTTCTGCTAGTTGGATAGACGGGTTAATTGCTCTAGTTCCAGGACCAAGTAGTGACAAGTCTATCTCGGCCACATATCTAATCTATGCCCCTAATCCAGTTCGTTTTCTGTTCTTCAGTTAGTTTTTTTTTTGTTAAATTAAAAAGAAAAAAATTAATTGAGGTATGTATAACTCACATATGGTAAACCACAGAAATCTTTACTGATCAATAAATGTTTACAGAAGTCCATACCCATGGAACTGCTGCCCAGATCATGACTTAGAGCATATTTAGAAGGCTTTCATTTATTTAGAATTTCCTAAATTCATCCCAGCAACGTTTTGTAGTTTTTCAGTAGGCGGAACCTAGGTATTTCATTTTTATTATACTGCAATGATCGGTATATTTGAAAGTTTTTTTGAAGTTATTTATTGCCAGTGTGTAAAAACACTCTTGATGGTTGCATTTTGGTCTTGTGTCCTTCAAGCTTGCCAAATTAATTTATTCATTCTAATTTTTAATAAAGTTTTTGAGTTTTCTAGTTATACAGTCACATTATTAATAAAACATATTTTATCCTCATCTGTTTTGCTCCTGAGTCTACTTCTTAGTTGACTCAAATCTGGGAAAGAAATACATTGTTCCACAGAAATCCCAGGGATCCCAAACTTAAGGTCACATAGCTAGTTAAGTACAGAGACAGTGGTCTCCAGAGCTGGACCTGGTCCCTGCCCAATGGCACTATGCATGCAAGTATCAGCTTTATCTAACTGCTGGAGAAGTCCCATGACAGACGAGATATTTGTTAGCAAAAACAATCAGCTTGATTTTTTTTTCTGAGTTTTTAAATTTTTTTTTTTAATGTTTATTTATTCTTGAGAGAGAGAGAGACAGAGACAGAGCATGAGCAAGGGAGGAGCAGAGCAAGAGAAGGACCCAGAATCCGAAGCAGGCTCCAGGCTCTGAGCTGTCAGCACAGAGCCTGACGCAGGGCTTGAACTCACGAACTGGGAGATCATGACCTGAGCCGAAGGCGGAAGCTCAACCGACTGAGCCACACATGCGCCCCAGCAAAGTGGGACTCTTAACTGACTGAGCTACCCCAGGTGCCCCTTCTGACTTTTTAATAATACTGTCTCAGATTGAATGCCCAAAGTGAAAAGATAAAGAAAATAGATCGAGAGAATGTTGAGCTCCAATAGAGTACTTTTGTTGTGGCTGTTCTATTTCATTAGAACCCCACCACTATGCACAAATCTAGTCATGTTGCCTTTTCAAATATAGACCCTCAGCATTAACTTCAAATTAAAAAGAAACAAAGAAAGTATTCTTCTATATCATCACAAAACAAGGAAGCATTTTGGGAAACAGTGGTAAACATAACTTTCCTGGAGAAAATATTCTTCTGATTTCTTGGTATTTGTAGCTCTTCATTGCCTCTCTATCTGAAAGCATTATATACTCAATACATGATTGGATAAAATCTCAATTCAGATCAAAATAGAAAGGGCTGTGTTGTTGTATACTGATAACATATCAAAGAAAAGAAAATTCATATTTAAATGACCCAAATGTTAGATTAATTGAAGGAAGATTAATCAGGTCATTTTAAAAATAATGACCTCAAAGGACTAACGTGCCCTCAATTTTTCTCGGAGACCTGAGCTGCTAAATTTTCTTTATGCTTTTCCAGAGAGCACTGGTGATGAGATTCACAACTGTCCAGGCTTGTTCATGTTCATGTCTAGGATCTGTGAATTTTTGTTTCCTCTGACTCTATATTTTCCACTTTTCCCTAAAAAGTTTTGTCTGCTCACATCACAGAAAAAATATTTTCTGCTCAGTTTATTAAAATGTAAATTAACTCCTATGTAGGATGGAAGAGAAGAAAGGAAGCTTCGTTTAATCGAGCATATGTTATTATCACTGTTGTTATTAGTTGAATTTCTATTGCTTAAAACCCTCTGGTTTTAACATATGTGAGCAGTACAGACATTTTTCTAAATACACCATCACAATCTATTGTTAAGAAAGAAACCCTCCACTTACATGACACGTGAACTGTAGGCTCCCTGCAAATTAATGATAATATATAACAAGCCTTCAATTCCCCCAAAACACAATTGCATTTTAGCTAGTTCTTATTTCAAATAATTGTGGTGTATATGAAAAACAAATGAGGACAATTGCTGCTGTGTTTAAGTGATGCTGAGGACCAGTCAGTAACATTTAGTTGGACCACAGGGATAGTTCAGAGAAAATGAGGGCAGCTTGCCATGTGCCTTTGCCTTTATTATTGATCTGGCAAAAAACACTGTCGTGGAGTTATAAACCACTCCCCCTGGAGTAACTAATCTTTGCAGGTCTGCAGTAAGCATTTGGCCGGTAATCAGAGAGATAAAGTATGTTACAGAAGCTGGCTGCTTTAACCACCGTGGGAAGTTAGAGTGTGGTTAAAATTCATCAGGAACCAACTGTCTTCTCAGCAACCTGCTGGTTCAGAATCCTTGCCTATTCCTCTCGGCCTCTATCAAACTTGAAGAAGGCATATCTATGTTCATAGCACCACTTCTACTTTTTTATGGGTGATGGGAAACATGCTTTCTTTTACATATGTAAGGGACTTCCATGATCTAATGGTATTCTGGCCTGTTTTGAGTTCCTTTCAATGGTCTGTCCTTTTAAAGTACCTCTAGCTTTGTGTTGCAGTGTTTGGATTCAACTAATATGTTAGGGTGGATTTTGCAGAAATACAAGAGCTGTTTGTGAATATTCCACTGACCTCTGACTTATTTAATTAGGGCCTAACATAGCATTTTCTGTTAGCCAATATTGAGTCTTATTTATTATAAAAACAAAACCATAAAATTGTATGACATTAGCATTTTAATTCTACTTTTATAATTGACTTCTTATTAATATAATACAGTATCTATAAATGGACAAAATACCATACATAAAAATGTATACTTTGGGACATATTAAAGAATTTCATATTCTTCAGCCTTTTCCTTGAAATTCATATCCCAAGTGGATAAGTTGGGAGCCTGGAATAGAAGCCTATCATGTTCTAAACAGACTCTGGGGTTTAAATATAGGTCATAAGGCTTATTACCCTACCTGTACCACCTAAGAATGAAATATATGTATTTTAATCCAGGGTTCACCTTCCCAGGTCACTATTACTGGATATTTTATGTTGATATTTTAAGTAGACAACAGTCTGTGTAGATAACAACACTATCTGTCCCAAAGTTGCAATTATTGGGATTTCTTGAGTGGCATATTGCTTTTTATGTAGTGTCTCCCAAGAGCATTTCTTAAAAGAATTGAGTTTGGAATTCCTAAGGCCCCAGTAAGAACTCATGGCTAGTGAGACTTTAGTCAATATGTGTCACAGAAATTAGAAGAGCAGTTTCTAAGATTAATGTTGTCGAGAGCACATAGGAAAAGAATTCTTAGCAGAGTCTGTTACTAAAACCAATACAGGGTACAGACTTTATGCAAATCTTCTTGGATGTCAACTGCTCTGCTCGGGTTATGAAGGGCATATTTATAGAAACAAGAATGCCAAATATAGATTCTATAAGAAGGACCTCCTTGAGAGGCCGCAGGGCTGATCTGAATCTATTAAAATTATATTCAGAAATGGAATATAAAGACTATACTCACTGGCCAAATTGTTTCTCATGGAGCATAAGTTAACAATTCTGAAATAGCTGTATATGTACCAAGGTTGAACAAATAAACAAGTGTATGGCAGAAGCCAATTTTATCACAGTTGGAGTCAGAGGTTATAGATAAGCCTCTGTATAAATAAACCATGTGGTACCAGAATCATACTGAAGGCATCAGGATGAATTTAAGTTTAGCTTAATATAGATGTTGATAAGTTTATATAGAAAAAAGTATACACATATATTTAAGTGTGGACTGGTGTACATATATTTCCCAGCTCAGTGGGCTGAAACATTAAGACCCCAATAGCAACAAGATACCCAGTGCTTGGGGCGCCTGGGTGGCGCAGTCGGTTAAGCATCCGACTTCAGCCAGGTCACGATCTCGCGGTCCGGGAGTTCGAGCCCCGCGTCGGGCTCTGGGCTGATGGCTCAGAGCCTGGAGCCTGTTTCCGATTCTGTGTCTCCCTCTCTCTCTGCCCCTCCCTCGTTCATGCTCTGTCTCTCTCTGTCCCAAAAATAAATAAAAACGTTAAAAAAATTAAAAAAAAAAAAAAAGAAACCCAGTGCTTGGTTTCTAATACCAGATCTTGGTTTCTAATACCATTCTCTAATAAAAGGAATCAGGACTGTTTTGGAGAAATAAACAATTGTAGGGCTGGGGCAGGAAATACACAAGATGAGCCTAGAGCATATTGTAGTACCATAAAGTAAGGAAATACTTAAAAAACAAAACAAGACATATATATGTCAGAGGGATACTAGAGCCAAGTGAAAGACCACCCAAATGTCTTTCCCAGAGCTAAACCATTTAAGCAACAAAATAAATAATATAGTATTGAATTATAACCCAAAGTATAAAATATACTCAGAAGTCTGTGCCCTGGGCTTCTGGGTGACTCAGTCGGCAGAGCCTCCGACTTCAGCTCAGATCAAGATCTCGTAGTTGAGTTCAGGCCCCGCGTTGGGCTCTGTGCTGACAACTCAGAGCCTGGAGCCTGCTTCAGATTCTGTCTCCCTCTCTTTCTGCCCCTCCCCACTTGTGTTCTCTCTCTCTCTCTCTCTCTCCCTCTCTTTCAAAAATAAATAAACATTAAAAAAAGAAGTCCATGCTCATATACATAAATTATTAAATTTAAAAAAATAAATGGGGGAGAAGAATTCTAAAAAAATTATACCCTGCCCTCAAGAAGGTGGAGAATAATTTCACATATTTTAAGTGTGGTATACACTTAATGAATTGGTTTCAAAGAGTACAGCATTAAAAGGGGTATAAAAAGATGTGGTAAACACTTCCTTAACCAGATGATCAATGTTAACATCATTGGTAATAAATTGATAGATAGAGTGTAATCTTTTTTTTTAATATTTATTTTTGAGAGAGAAAGACAGAGTGGGGGGGGTGGGCAGAGAGGAAGGGAGACACAGAATCTGAAGCAGTCTGTAGACTCTGATATGTTAGCACAGAGCCTGACACGGGGGTCAAACACATGAACCGTGAGATCATGACCTGAGCCAAAGTTGGGTGCTTAACCAACTGAGTCACCCAGGCGCCCCCCACCCCCGCGTAAGATTTACTTCTTATTATGTTGTATGAAGAAAGACACATCACCTCTGTGGTCTTCCTCCCCAAACTCATAATTCCAGTCTGACTATGAGAAATACATCAACCAAACTCAGCTTTAGGAACACTCTACAAAATACATGACTAGAACTAAAAACTGTCAAGGTCATCGAAAACAAGAGATCTTCAATAATTGTCACAACTGAGAGGAGTCTAAGGAGACAAGATAAAAGAATATAATGTTATATCCTGGATGTGATGTTGGAGCAAAAAAAGAAAACTGGTGAAATATGAAAAAATACAGAGTTCAGTTAATAATACTGTGTCAATGTTGGCTCATTAATTTTGGCAAAAGTAACATAGCACTATGAAATTTCACAACAGTAGAAACTGAATGTAGTGTGTATAAGAACTCCCTGATATAAATTCTCAACTTTTCTTTAAAACTTTTCTAAACTACAAATTTTATTTGTTTTTAAAAATGTGCAAGAATTAGCACCAAACCTGATCTGGCACCAGGTACAAAGAGATAACATAATCAAATGCTTGCTATGTGACAGGAACTTAATCAGGTGCTCTCTATATATTATCTTATCCATCTCACAGTGACTTATGAAATTGGTGATATTATTATGTCCAGCTTACTAACAGAAAATCCAGGCACTGGTGGGTCGAATGACTTGTCCAAGATCATATAACCGGATAATGGTGGTGACTGGCCTGACACTCAACTGGTATGATTCCAGAGTTCTTGCTCTTAAGTGTTATGTTTCTGTCTCTTGCTTCAATGTAATCTAAGTACAGGATACTGTACTCAGCAGGCTCATGGAAAGATGTGGCATTGCCACCACATTGATAAATGTTTGTGTGTGGAAAATAAAATTTGCCCTTGACTGTAGATTATGTAATCTATAAAGAGAACTTCCACATATTTCATCACACGGTGAGGTCACCATGATTTATTTCACATGGAACATGTTGATATAGAGGCAGAATGTCTTGCAAGGCCCTTTCATATAGATGTTCCATACATTTACTACATAAAGACAACAGACAAAAATTGTTTGATAAGAAACACACCACTAAAAATCAATATTCTAGGTTCTATGACCTTCAGACTGACCTAGTCACAAGAAACTATTAACTAATTTCCCAAGGTTTTATCTGAGTTCCCAGACTATTCCAGGGTCAATCCTTCTGGACACAGTTGTTGTCCATGCACTTAGCTGGCAGTGTACTTAGCCATAGAGGTTAACTTAAAAATCTAATTAAACAAGTGGCTCTTGAAGCAGGCATATCATCTTGGTTGGTAACAACAGTTTGGAAGTCACAGGATAAGAACAAACTTAGAGGAAGCTCTACTGTACCATAACGAACTCTCTCAAGCAGCATGCATGCTCTGTGCCTGTAGTTAACCTAGACTGCTAACCTAAACTACTGGGGTCAGGTGTTTGCAAACTGACCTTGCTCAAGCTTATCAAAACACACTCATCAAAAATGCATTGGAGGAACATATGGAATGTAGCACTGCTGGGCCAGTATTTCTGTTGACTGTGGGACTTTTTTAGTGCTTTATGGGAATTTTGCTTTCTAGGATGCCAGGTGCTACACCATTTTTGGATGATGCCTCAATCATGGGATTCAGTTCTACTGAAGTAATTGGGCAACATATCAAGATTTTTCCCTCATGGCTTCTAGTTATTCTTAGATAAGGGTATATTAAACAAACACAAATGTGGTCAAGATGATTCTTTGTCTATACTTATTCCTTGCTCATTTTTGTACCCAAAGTGGACTTTTTCTTGTGTAACAAAGCCAATTATTTTCAATTAAGACTTGGAATTTAGATGAGGTATATGTGCCTCACCACCCCTTAATGAATCTATTTGATTCTCAAAACCATATAAAAAAGTGTCCAAATCTAGAGACAAGGAGGAGCACACTAACCACTAAGGTTAAAAATTGAGATAGCAGAAATAATGGACAGCATTAGTCATTACCAAGGCTAGATTGAAGTAATGAGCAATGGATACCTTAACCTCATCATAAAGGTAGGAGAAGTCTAGGCTGAAATACTAGATTTATACCGAAGCTCATGTAATTTGACAATAATCCAGGATTTAGGTGTAAAATTGAGCGATAGTAGAACTCTTTCTCACTGTGTGTGTATTTGTGTGTGTGTGTGTGTGTATGTGTGTGTGCACGCGCATGCACGCACACATATTCCCTTGTATGTTCTTGCACATGCATTGGGTTAAATAGCTACATGAGTGCATTCAAAGTATTGTACTTTTTTGAGGCCTGATATTCTGCAATATTCTTCAAATGAACTCAGCATAAAAAGAGGAAGCCTCCTTTTCCTTAACCCAAGGCACACTGTGCTGTCACAGTACTCTGGGTGAGATTAAAAATATGGCATTAGTCCCCCTTTGCTGATTTCTTTCATAGCTAGAAACAAAAAGGCAGAAGTGGAGATTAATTCCATCCTTAACAAGGGATAAGAAAGCCAACGTAGGGATTATTTTGGTGAGAAATGAGCACTGGAACCAAGGCTTATACATTCACCCTGTATATGCTCAGAAATATTTGGGAAGGATAAACCAGGGAAGAGATTGATCAGCATGACACTGCCACATTGATCAAATATGACAGCTGCTTCTAGTGGTGAGGTCAACAGGAAACCCATTAAAAGCATCTTCTCTAAGAACATTTGGCATTGATTTTTCAGTTGTGCCCCCTGAAAGATCTCAAAACTATAAAGTGAAGGCAGCAGTGACTTCTCTTTCCTCTGCAACTGCTGAATCAGAATCACCAGGTATATCTACAACTGCTCATGTAGACTGGAACAGCATAAAAATGTATTTTTTTCAAGTTAGATTAGACCAGGAGAAAAAGCTTGTTTTGTGTACAAGGGATACTGTGGTTTATTGGTGAATTTCCATTGCCCCTGGCTTCCTTGATTGTGATGAAGTCACAGATCAGTTTGTATGCAAAGAGTAAGGATAGCTGGGGGCCATTGTGCTGCCAGAAATCCATCCACCACAACACATCTCCTATTTCTACTGTCAATTGCAAAACCACCATTGTATTGTCAGAATAAACTCCATCTACAATGGAAGCACACCTTGCTTGTTTCCATGCAGTAATAAGAGTTATTTGGATAATTGTCTTCTACCTTATCTCACTATTTCTCATAGTGAATGACTGACAGCTCAGGAGTAGGATCATGGTCCAACTGAGGCTTGATTATTATTGATGGTGACTAGAATACATTTGAGAACATTCAAAATGAAACTTGATGTGATGACTATAAGCTATTACTTGAGATTATTGAATAAAAACTAACATAAATATAATATGAATGAAGTGTTTATTTAATACATTAGTCAAATTAGGAGCTCTGAATATCTGTAAAAATAATATAAGAAGCTGTGTATAAATGAATGTTGGGAAGTTTAGGCAATTATTTCAGTCTGAAGCAGTAAGTGAGAAAGTTCTTCAAATCTCTTAAAAGATAGAACCAAAATTATGTTCCATTTTAAGCTTGTGAACTGACTGTTGTTGGAAATGAATTGTTTAAGGCTCATATCCATTCGATTGAGCGGATAAAGATGTCAGTATGTGGAATAATAGGAATTTTTAATATCTTTTAAAATAAAATTTTCATGATAATGCAAGATTATGTATTCATTTAACCAAATAAGAATTTAATACTGTGGTGGCTGCATTCTCATTTTGAAAATCACTCAGCCCTCCATGGTGCACATTCCATATGTTGAATTCTGTGCTGCTTGTATATTTTAAAGAGTCAAATTGTGCAGACCCAACTCTAAGGACAATGATTTAATCACTGTAAAATTCCAGGGAGGCTTCATGCAGGAGGTTGCACATAAGACTGCCATTAAGCAGGTGTAAGAGTTAAAAAAGGAGGGGGCGCCTGGGTGGCGCAGTCGGTTAAGCGTCCGACTTCAGCCAGGTCACGATCTCGCGGTCCGTGAGTTCGAGCCCCGCGTCGGGCTCTGGGCTGATGGCTCAGAGCCTGGAGCCTGTTTCCGATTCTGTGTTTCCCTCTCTCTGCCCCTCCCCCGTTCATGCTCTGTCTCTCTCTGTCCCAAAAAAAATAAATAAAAAACGTTGAAAAAAAAAATTTAAAAAAAAAAAGAGTTAAAAAAGGAGAAAAAGGAAGGGGCTTCCTGCATAGCAATATTGACAGAGGTATAAATACACAGTGTGGAGGAAACACTAAAAACCTAAGCCTTTATTAACATGGCTAATAAAGATACCAATAATACTAGTTGTTATTTATTGAACTTTAAATAGCTAGTCAGAGAGTTTTAGATGAAGCAATAAGGCAAAGAAGTCCCAACAAGCTTTCAGTACTGAAGTCTCAGGCTTCTTTCTGGAACTATCACTCCTTTTTAAAGCTTATCTCCTAGATGGTTGTCCAGCTCTTGTGACTATTTAAACATGCACAAGCCCATGAGTCTTATTCTAACTCAGTGACACACATGAGGGTCCTGAGAAAGATAGATGAGCTAAGCAGGCAAACAAAACAAAGTTAATATTTTCCTCTAGTTAGTTGAGTCTTAGACTTCAAATTGAATTCAGAATTACACAGCCTGGGCTAAGCCACATAAAAGCCTTGTTAAATCTGAGCTTATTAGACCCAAGTCATTTCAACCCTACTCCATCTTTTCTGTGTCTATTCAACCCAAATTTTCCTGTTCTCCAAACCTCCAAACTTTGACTTGGATTATATCACCATTGAAAAAGTCAACTTACACCATACCTGACAGAGCCCAGTAAAATGAGGCCATTTTCTTCCATGGTAAACATGTACCAGCAATTGGATAAAGAAATTTTGGTGCACCTAAACAAAGGTATATTATTCAGTGGTGAAAGAAAATAACTATTAACACATGAAGAGACATGGAGGTCACTTAAATTACTAAGTGAAGGAAGATTATATAAAAAGGCTACATACTATGTGATTCCAACTAAGTGGTACTGACTAAGTGACATTCCGGAAAAGGCAAAACCATGGGATCAGTAAAAAGGTCAGTAGTTGCCAGGGGCTGAGGTGGATGGGGTGGGATGAATAAACAGAGCATAGAGAATTTTGAGGTCAGTAAAAACACTCTATATACTATAATGGAGGATATGGGTCATAGTACGTTTGTCCAAACCCATAGAATATACAACACCAAGAGTGAGTTATAACGTAAACTACAGACTTTGGATCATAATAACAGGTCAGTGTAGGTTCATAAATCATAACAAATGTACCACTCCGCTGGTGGGGGGTGTTGATACTAAGAGAGGCTATGCCTTGATTAACTAATTTTGCTGTGAATCTGAAACTGTTTAACATATATATATATATATATATATATATATATATATATATATATAACATTTATCTGTTGTGATTATGAACATGGAAAGTTTTATTTTTCCTATTTGTACACACATATTTGTTTCATTGTATATTTGATCATTTTCTTCGTACAAATCTTTTGCAATAAAATTGCTCACTCAGGTTGTTTCTTTAGACTCTTGATGCATAATGAAAAAAATAGCTCTTCAAAAAAAACTTGGGGTGCCTGGGTGGCTCAGTTGGCTAAGCATCCAATTCTTGATTTCAGCTCAGGTCATGGTCTCACGGTTTGTGGGTTCAAGCCCCGATTCGGGCTCTGTTCTGACAGTACGGAGTCTATTTGGAATCCTCTCTCTCCCTCTTTCTCAACACTTCCCCAGCTTGTTCTCTCGCTGTCTCAAAAATAAATAAATAATGGGGCGCCTGGGTGGCTCAGTTGGTTAAGCGTCCGACTTCGGCTCAGGTCACGATCTCACTGTCTGTGGGTTCGAGCCCCATGTCGGGCCCTGTGCTGACTGCTCAGAGCCTGGAGCCTGTTTCCGATTCTGTGTCTCCCTCTCTCTCTGACCCTCCCCCGTTCATGCTCTGTCTCTCTCTGTCTCAAAAATAAATAAATGTTAAAAATAAATAAATACATGAATAAACTTATAAAAAGTTTTTAAAAAGCTCTACCGTTTATTCTGCCACCAGCTGCATATTTGAATGTGCATTTTACCATATCCTGACCAACAGTATATACTACCATTTTGTAAAATATTTGCCACTTTGATAGATGTAAATTATACTTTTAGTTTACTTTGGTTACTACAGTAAACCTTTCTCTTTATTGTGAATTTTGTTTTCCTGTCAGTTGCCTCATTATTTTTAAATTAAATAATGATATTTAGTATAGTATGTTTAAATAATCATAATTGTTTCACTCATGTGAGTGTTGTTGTAAATAAATAAAAAAATATAAGTCTGATTTACCAATCACTATGCTCTATCTTTAGAACAGGAATTTCTTGGCAGGAAAGTTTTTGGAAGCAATGCTTTCTGAATTTCTGCCATAGCACACAGACCCCAGGTTCTGTGAAAAGTCCAACTCATGTGCAGGCAGTAATTCCAGGATCTGGGAAGCTAGCTTAATATCTCTGTCTTTGACTTTCCACATTTAGTTTAGCTCCTTTATTTACTTTGTCCTATGAACCTTTTAGCAATATCTCTACCAAGTGAAGTTATTTTATTGAAGGGTTCAATTTCATTATTAGTTTGCCATATAATGGAGTGTACAGTAACATTTGATGGCTTCTTATGATTTTACAACCTTTTGTAAATTCTTATTAGAGGAGGAAACATGGCAGAAGGTAACAGGCATAGCGAAGTAAAAGTATTCCTAGCTTTTCTAATACCCAGGCAGAACCTGGGAAATGAGAGACTTGGAGAGGGCAAGACTGGGAAGAGGGCTGTCACATTCTGCTGCAGAAGGCTAGTTTGGAGGCAGAAGGCTGTACACAAGGAGTATTGCCTGGGTTGCTATATCACACATCTCTGGAAGGTATTCTCAGAGAATGCAATGATAATGGCACCCCTAGAGTTCTGAAATGTCAAAGTTCTTCTTGGAACTAGGGAGAGGGTTAGCTAAATAAATTAAGCAGGAAAGGGAGAAGGCATGTTGGGACTGTGGAAACAAAAAGTCATGGAAGAGCCATGTAGACATCTGAAAACTAACAGTGGCCAGGGATGGTACCCTGTTCATTGATTGATTGATTGATTGATTTTTTGAGAGAGAGATCATGAGAGCATGAACAGGGGAGGGGCAAAGGAAGAAGGAGAGAGAGAATCTTAAGCAGGCTCTATGACCAGTGTGGAGCCCAACACAGGGCTCAATCCCACACCCATGAGATCATGACTTGATCTGAAATGAAGAGTGAGAAGCTTAACTGACTGAGCCACCCAGGCACCCCAAGATGGTACTCTTTTAATGGATAGGCTCCAGGGAAGGTTCCAGGGCAGAACAAGTTTTTAAGGAACTATGGTCAAGGAACTTCTAGGGAAGGTACTCAAACACAGAAATATGGAGAGTTAAGTATTGGATTGGGCAAATGATAAAGCTGGAATTCAAGACTAGGGGGAGTAAAGGTGATTCTTGTTGAGTTGAGAGATGTAGCAGATACTGTTGGTGCCAGACCTAGATCACATTTCCCAGCCAGAATACTCATAGCCCTGATATGCTGATATCACCCTCCAGCTATCTCCCTCTATGAAGAATTATTCTCAAAGAACTTGGAAATGCCTCATCAGGAAGGCCGCACTCCCCACCACTTCCTCTGCCCACTAGAAGAACTCAGCCAAATGACTGACTGACTCTAAAGTTCAAAAACTGACCTCCCCCTTGTTAATTCTGTGGTCAATCTGTATTCCAGAGCATACTTATGGGATCAAACTGAAACTTCTCTCCAGCTGGGAAATTGATAGCTTATCCCCCAGCCCTATCCTGATTCCAGCCCTTTCCTTCTCTTGAGAATACAACTCAATAAATCATTAGCAAAAGAATCTCTGCTTCATGCTTTGCCTCTCAGGAACTCAAACTAGTTAGGATAGGTGGCTTGGAATCCACTAGACCACAGTTAATAAACTCAAGATTCTAAAAATCTTTCCAACTTTTCCATTCCACATCAGGACTGATTATGAGGCAATTTTCTCAACTACTATCAGCTTTGGACTGATATGTAGATTCCTGGCTTTCATCATAGATCCACTAAAAAGAGCACCTCCATTGTGAGGCCCAAAGCATGCTGGGAGAATCTCATGCACTTTAAGAGTAAAGAGTAATAGTGATGTTCCAGGACTTAGAGTAAGATGTTTATTGATAGAAATCAGGTCAGTGGGCAAATGAAGAGAAGTGGGCTGCAGGAGCTAGGCACCAGCTGAAGCAGAAGTCGAGGGTTGAATACACAGCTAACACAATGTAATGCAAATAAGAGGAAACTCAGTAGTGAAAACAACTTTCCCAGAGAGGGATTCAGAGTCTGGAAGTATCTACTAGAGAATTATGTGTCCTTTATTAGTTTTCTGTCACTTTCTTGACCCTTAGGGATCCCCCTTATAAAATGGAGATAATGAGGCCTTCTACTTAACAACTTATACGCATGTCATGGAGATAGACCCAAACAAGGTTCTAGGTGCTTTAAACCAGTTGAAAGAAGGGATATTACATAAACACGAGTTTTAACACCATTAAGACATTCTTGGATGAGTTTTAAAACCACAGCCAAGTTTTGAAGCCTTACAATATTCATGAAGCTATAACAAAGTTCAAGAGGCATCAGATTTAATCTTCAAAATGTCAATGAAAGGGATTTCTTATTCGATTTCTAAATTATTCCTAACTTAAGGCAGATAGTAGTACAAGATTTCCATGACTGGAGACTCATATTAGCTTTAAGAGTAAGGCTGCATAATGGATAAGTTTTCTCATTAAATTTTGGCTGCATTTCAAAGGGAAAAGCTTTTCAAATGAAGAAAAATTCTTTACACAGGAATTCAAGCAAAGATGAGGTCTGGTCATCTATCACCAGGACTGTGGAATGTTCTTGGGATGAGAGAAAATAAGGTTGTCAAGACAAAGGCCTCAAGCTTATAGTGATTTATTAGTGGGAAACAAGGCATCATGACACGCTAATAGCATGTGAAAATGCAGGTGATGACACATCAGGTGCTTTTCACCACATCTAACCATTCCAGTACAGCATCGCCACTTTCTCTAGAACAGTTCCACAGCTAGAAAGACATAAGCTGGCGGGAAGCATGTATGAGAGAGTATAGATTTTCATTCTGGTCTTAGCTTATTCATACTGACCAATGTAACTGTAACTCAGTAATTCTGGCTTAGACTTCTCTAAATATATCCAGGAAAAAAAAATAGGGTCAACTTTCTAGACATTGTATAAGAAAATTTACATGGTACTCATGTTGTGTAGCTATGCACCAGATAGCAAATGTTTCTGGGTCCAGCTTCATCATTTAAAAAAATAATTTGGATTCTAATTATTCCCAGATGTTTGTATTAAAGATCATCCATAGGTTGAGAATGGGGCCACTCCGTTATCCATGACTGTCACAGGCATTCTGGAGACCAGCAAGGATGACTAAAGAGTCCAACATTCAGGTCACTGGTTTTCACTTTCTCATTCCCCAAACCCCACACTAGGGCTAGTAATTAGGGTCAGATGTACCTGTGTATTTCACTTCTTTACTTCTGTTCATTCTTGTTAGCAATCCTAATTAGCAGTGAAATAGCTAAAGGAGAAGTGAGCCAGAGAGAAAGAAGAGAAAGTCAGCCTGTAGAACAAGCATTTCATAATAATAATGTGTGATTTCACTTTACCCCATTGTGTCTTTCTAGACTTAAAGGAAATAAATATTGGGAAGAACTAGGGCAAAAAACATGACCAGTAATAAAACATGGATACAAGGATCAGCTCTTCAGGGTTTAGGCTTTTGTCTCTGGGTTCTTTGGGTTCACTCAGAGCAATTGCAGCTATCTTTAGTCCCCACATGAGGAGGAGCTTAACTCTTTCCTGGGAGCAACACGTCCTCAGTGACAGGAAAGTTCTTTCATCAGGAAACCCGAGTATCTCCTATCAGCTAAATCCTACCAATGACAACAGATGATTTAGCACCCATGTTTGCTCACATTACTACCAGGAAATGTAGCAAAATCTATTTCTAATTCCTTTCCTGACCATCGCCCCAAATAATATGTACAGAAAAATATTTAGGTTTAATGAAGCATAGTTATCAATAAACACCACTTTTTTTTTCCTATTTAGTAATGTAGAAAATAGATCCCACTACTGAGAACCATAACAGGGATGGGGAGAAACACTTGTCACTCATGTTAGGAGAGAATCCAAAACAAGTAAGCACATATTTGAGGCAGATCAGTGTCTGCTAAATGTCAGGAACAACTACTCTGAGAGATTATATTCCAAGCCTATTAGATGGCAGGTGTTGCCAAGATCATTTAACTGAAATCAGACAGTGTCTTTTAGAAATATAGTATGCTCTGAAAATAGATAAACAGTAATAGCTTTTAATTTTTCTGGTAGGCAGAATGGCCCCCTGCAGATGTGCAAATCTCTGGAACCTGCGAATGTTATATTATATGGCAAAGATACATTGAAGATATAATTAAGGTTAGAGTCTTAAAAATGAGGGGATTTTTTCTGGATTATCCAGGTGAACCCAATCTAAACCACACAAGCCTTAAAAGCAGAGAAATGTGCCAAAAGGATAAATTTGAGAGATTTGAAGCATGAGAGGGACTCTGCCCACCTTTGCCGGACTGACCATGTGGACAGCATGAAAAAGTGTGCACGAAACTTACAGGAATAACTGCTGGCTGACAGGTGGCAGAGGAATAGGGACCTTAGAACTACAGCTAAAAGAACAGAAATCAGCCTACAACCAAAATGAGCTTGTTTCCTATGAGATGCAATGCAAGACTCAACTAAGCCTTGCTACACTGAGCCCTCTGACCTACAGAACTGTGTGATAATAAGTGGCATTATTCCAAGCTGATAGTTTTGTGATAAGGTGTCAAGGCAGCAGTGGAAAATGAATACACCTCTCATTGGCTGATATGCATAGAGTATTTAGCCTCCAGTCATCTACAGAAAGTAGATAAGAGACCCCCATGGAGAAGACAACTAGCTTTCATAAAATCTACCATCACAATAAGTACTGTAGTGATCTAAGGATGCTTAACTCTGAATATTTCAGAAATAAAGAAATGCTCATTTCTCTGAAATGTTTATTGGACCCAGTGTGTTGTCTCCACTGTAGGGCTATTATTTTTTCTGATTTCTAAGCCATCACACACACTGGAATCCCATTTTTCAACCAACCAGCTGACTTTAAGGCCATGCTTCAAGAGCAGTTGTTGGCCAGACTATATTTTTTTAATGCCACTTACCACCAGCTCAAAATCATTTTCAAAAATAAACATGTATGAGGTTTAGAAGCTTCTTTTTAAGAGAAAATGGGACAAACTGAAATCTATGTATTTATACTCTGCTTACTTCCCTCCAAATCTTATGGAAAGGGCATTAAGACTCTCATTTTACAGCAGAAGAAACTGACCTTGCTCCCAGCTCCATAACTAGTAAGCCACATACTGGAGATAGAAATTCATTCTACATGTGTCCTAAGCACAGGGAATCTTTTCCAGGTAACAGTTAATTGCATCTTCTGCTTATGACAGGTTTCTGAATTTACTAATAGGACTTTATACAGACACATACACATGCAAAATAGTGAACTAGTTTCTGTTCCTTGGTTTATACAATACCTTTCCCGTTATTTCTTGCTCACTATCTGTTTCCAGCTAGAAAAAGTAGTATAAAAACACAATATTGTCTTATTCTACAGAGATTGATTCTTCTTCCCCTGGTAGGTTCTCTCTGGGCTGGTACAAGCCTTACGGCCATGGCCAGGGTGGGTGGGACACAGCTCTAAGTGGACTCTGGGATGAGTACATTGCAACAAACATTCCAGGACAGGTGATGGAGAATTCCTGGCAACTCCTTGAAATCCAGGAGGTGCCTAGCTTCTGCCAGGATGGTAGCCCCCATCAGCTGCTTTTCTGAAAATCCCTCCCCTGAGAGGCAAGGCTGCACTCTCTCTTCCTGGGTGAATCCCAACTTCACAATTAGTACATTTTTTATAGCATGGGCTTCCCTTTCTTGTCAGTTTCTGTGTCTCACAATTTTGCACATAATCATTTCAGCCTGTATTGTTGTTATATATTCTCAGGTCATGTTACTTAATTGAATCAAGTGAATATGTCCCACCATCTCAACTAGACTATAAACTTCTTTGGCACAGATATCAGTTTATTAACCTTTTGCACCCTATAGCATGTCATTATGCACTCACACGGTGTTGGGGATATGACAGCACAGAATAAACATCTGGTAGATTTACTTTAACCCCAAATACTTGGTGGATCCTGCCTTGTTATAGAATATATGTGTTAAGCCCTGTTTGTTCTGATCTAAAAAACAAGAAATTTTAAATAAAAGGGCGTTGTAAAATAAAGTAATTAGTAGAGTGGGAATAATGTCTGACTGACAATGCAGTGTTTAGATTTGGTAAGAGTGGGAAACAAATAAGAAGAAAAAGGATATTTTCTAATCCGAGATAAAATTGAAATTTTAGTAGAACAACAACATAGCTATAACATGTTAAGGGTTGGTTATGCATGATATAAAATTTATAGGGGCGCCTGGGTGGTGCAGTCGGTTAAGCGTCCGACTTCAGCCAGGTCACGATCTCGCGGTCCGTGAGTTCGAGCCCCGCGTCGGGCTCTGGGCTGATGGCTCAGAGCCTGGAGCCTGTTTCCGATTCTGTGTCTCCCTCTCTCTCTGCCCCTCCCCCGTTCATGCTCTGTCTCTCTCTGTCCCAAAAATAAACGTTGAAAAAAAAAATTTAAAAAAAAATTTATAATGTAAAAAAGACAAGTGAAAACAAATTTGATAAGGTGATGGGAACGTAAGATGGATTCTTATAGAAACAGTAAAAAGATCAGTGGTTGCCAGGGGCTGGGGGGAGTGGGGTGGGTTGATGAATAGGCAGAGCACAAAGGATTTTGAGGGCGGTGAAAGTACTCTGTACGATACTTTAACTCATAAAGTACAACACCACGAGTGAGTCTTAATGCAAACTATGGACTTTGGGTGATAATGATGGGTCAGTATAGGTTCACCAGTTTTAAGAAATATTACCACTGTGCTGGGGGATGTTGACAATGGGGCAGGAAGTGTGGGGGCAGGAAGTACGTGGGGAAATCTGTGTGTCTTCCTCTTAATTTTGCTGTGAACCTAAAACTTCTCAAAAGAAAAAAAAGTCTGAATTAAAAAAGAAAAGTCATCCAAAAACAAAAAACAAAAAAGATACAGATTCTCTCTGGAAACTTCTCTGTCTCTTGAGTTATATCCCAAACTTAATAAAATGATTGTATCTAAAACAACATACAAAAGTCCTATTCACAGGAAAAGTGGAAACCAATGCATCATGAATCTTCAAAATTTTCCTTCCCAACTAGCAGATTTGAAGGTATGCACAGCATTCCTCAGTTGTTTAGTCATGACCATACAGTGTTTCCTTTTTCATTCAAGAAACTTCCTGCTACCCAATTTGGTAAACCAGCTTTGTAGTTTATATAGTTTTGCACTGTTTTTATTCCTGAAACTAATAAAAAGTTTCCTTAACATTGACATGGCAGGCTGGTCAGGAAGAACTCTTGGAAAATTTGAGAAATAATTTGTAGGGAAATCATTGAAAAGTTATGTTTGAAAGTCTGAGGATATTCACTTTTGGTGCCTCTCTCTATAACTGTATATCTCTGTTCACTCCTTCTGAGGCATCCAAACTCTTATCATTGCCTTCATGATGCCCTTTCTCCACAATACCCTACTTCAGTCAAGAAAAAAGGACATCACAGAAATCATAATTGTTCTGAGTCCTAGTTCTCCACAAAATGTGTGAGCTCATTCCTTAGGGCCCTGTCCTCCACTATGGAACCTGTGGCGCCATTCAAGGTAGTCACATGTGTCCATCCAAGAAAGCACTGGTCATATAATAAGTAATAGGAGCTTCAAGGCAGTAAGATAATTGGGCCAGGGAATCTCTGAGTGGTGTCCAATCTCATCCTTCATCCATTCATTCAACTCAGTGTATTACACACTCACTTTGTCACTGTGCTTGGTGAGGGAGAGAATGCAAAAGTGTACCCACTTTCACAACTTTTAAGGAAAGTATGGTTTAAGAGAGAAGTTTGACAATCACTGTAAGAAATACAGAGACCCTTCAGGGAGAATTCAAAGATGAACAGGTAAGAGACGGTCCAAGGTGGGGTGAGGTGGGGCTGGGAGGGTCCATATTGAAACCACTGATGTGGTATTTACCACCGGATGGGCAGGTTAGTCTGCCCCATGCCGTTGGCCTCACCTAACCTACTGGAGATGAAAGGTCACTGAGATCCAAGCTAGTATCCTTCTTGAAGTCATGGGATACTTTTTTCTCAGGTATGAAATAAAATAAACTTTGGAATAACATTTCCAACCTTTCAAAAGCACTAAAATTCCCCTAAGCTCAGTATCCTTGAAGCTTGTGAATATTTATGGCAACTTGGAAGATGGAAAATTCAAAAGAACAGAAAGAAATAACATTTAAACTTTTTGACAAACATAGAAAAGATACAATGATTTAAAAATTATTATATATGGGGCGCCTGGGTGGCGCAGTCGGTTAAGCGTCCGACTTCAGCCAGGTCACGATCTCGCGGTCAGTGAGTTCGAGCCCCGCGTCGGGCTCTGGGCTGATGGCCCAGAGCCTGGAGCCTGTTTCCGATTCTGTGTCTCCCTCTCTCTCTGCCCCTCCCCCGTTCATGCTCTGTCTCTCTCTGTCCCAAAAATAAATAAACGTTGAAAAAAAAATTAAAAAAAAAAATAAAAAAAATTATTATATATAAGGGATATCATATATTGTGTGTAGGTAAGTAAATGGTCTTAAATATATATTTATGTATACATAAAGAGATAACAATCATTAATACAATATTACTATCTAAATATTTGTATAAGAGCATCACATAACTTATTTCATTTAATTTTAATCTTTGCCCTTTATCATTGGTATATACTTCCCATATTATGGATGAAGCAACTAAGGCTGCAAAATGTTAGAAACATTTTCCAAAGTCACACATATAGAGGAGTAAAGTTAGAAATCAAATAGGGGTCTACTAATCCTACTGTACAGAACTAGGCTAGCGTAGGAGTAGGGTGTGTGTGTGTGGTATTTTAAAGAAGCTTAAGGACAGTAGGTCACGCTTCTATTTTAATTGTAGCAATGCTTTAATTAGGAATACTGTCCACAGAGAATTTCTAAATCTAGAGAACAATATAAGTAATTGTGATTACAGAAAATCTCATCTCATTTCTGGCATACTATAATCGCATAAAGAAGGTAGCTTCAAATGTTTGGCCATCTTGCACTGTACACAGATGTGGCCAAAGAGAATATAATTTATTTTTATGAGCAGCGGCCCCTAACCAAGATGAACAAATGCAGCGTGAAGCAGGAAAAGACAGCAGGCACTATCCCTCAATCTGTGAGGTGCCTGGAATACTTGCCTGTCAAAATCCAGCCCTCATCCTTCCACCAGCTTCAACAACTACCTGACCTTTAGTCATCCTACTCTAAATCCTCCAGTGGAGATTTCTCTTCACATACCCATGTTTAAAGTCTTTTGTGTGTCTTCATCAAAGGGGAACTTGGGGAAAGACTGGGGTGAGGTGGGTCACCCTGAATTATCTGATTCTCCCTGGAAACCTGGGGAAGAGCCCTATAGGAAGAGCTATTTAGGGGAAGTATTCAATCCTCCAGTGGGCTTGGATAGCTACACTGCTTTGACCCCACTGCCATCCCTCCTCCTATACCTGAAAGGTACTTAGTCATCATGACCTTGGCCCACCCTTAAGATGTTACAGGAAATAGCCTTAATAAGCTATGTTTAAAGTTTCCATAAACATAATGTTAAGAAAAGTGTTCAGGACATTACAAAGTCTTAATCATGGCCCCAGGAGAAAGTTATCGCGGGACTTTCTACCAGGATGAATTATCATAAACAACTGATGTATTTGTATCTTTTGGACACTGTGGGTCGAAACCGTATTTGATGCCCATCTCTAGTCATAGAACATAATCTCATAAGATGTATCATTTTCTCTCTTATCATATCTTTGACTTTATTTGATTTTCCCCTACCCTTATTCTACAAAATTTCCATATATTTTTTTTAATTTTTTTTTAACGTTTATTTATTTTTTTGGGACAGAGAGAGACAGAGCATGAACGGGGGAGGGGCAGAGAGAGAGGGAGACACAGAATCAGAAACAGGCTCCAGGCTCCGAGCCATCAGCCCAGAGCCCGACGCGGGGCTCGAGCTCACGGACCGCGAGATCGTGACCTGGCTGAAGTCGGACGCTTAACCGACTGCGCCACCCAGGCGCCCCCAAAATTTCCATATTTTAAAGAGTCATGTTGTAATTGTCACAGTCAAGAGGGGCCTAAGGAGACAGGATGATTAAATGCAGTGTGCTCTCTATTGGATGGCATCCTGGAACAGAAAAAAAATGGACATTTGATAAAAATCAAGAAACTCTGAATAAAATATGGACTTTAGTTAATAATAATGTGTCAATATTATCTCATTAATTGTAACAAATATAGTACACAAATGTAGCATGTTAATAATATAGGAAACTGATTGTGGGGAAATATAGCTTCTATCCTCTACTCAGTTTTTCTATAAACCTAAAACTATTCTTTAAAAAAAAAAAGTGTATTAAAAAAACCAAGGCCACATATAAGGCACCTTATTTTATACCATGGCTAACTTCCAGGAATATTTATTTTCAATTCATTTGACAAAAAGTCACATACATTGTTAGAAGTTTTGTAGATTGCCTTAAATAATTACCAGGAGAAATCTAGATATTAATGCATAAAACATATAGATATGTATACCTAACCCTTTAGTTAAATAGTCTAGCCTTATGTACAGTTTTTCATAATGTCTTTAGTCTTTATAGGCTGTTCCAAATGACTGGAATACTCCTAAACAGTTCCTACATCCTATATCCTGATTCATTTTTTCTTTGTGTGTGTGTGTGATAAGAATTTGTGAGATCTACTGCCTTAGTGCCTTTCAAATGTGTAACACAGTATTATTAACTATAGTCATGTGCTGTACATCACATTCTCATGACTTATTTATTGAAAGTTTGTACCTTCTTTGTTTGCACGTGTTTGTATTTTTATTATTTATCCATCTTACTTTCTTAAAAAATGATGACACATAGGTATATCCTCAAAAACAGAATTTAGAGGGCGCCTGGGTGGCGCAGTCGGTTAAGCGTCCGACTTCAGCCAGGTCACGATCTCGCGGTCCGGGAGTTCGAGCCCCGCGTCGGGCTCTGGGCTGATGGCTCGGAGCCTGGAGCCTGTTTCCGATTCTGTGTCTCCCTCTCTCTCTGCCCCTCGCCCGTTCATGCTCTGTCCCTCTCTGTCCCAAAAATAAATAAACGTTGAAAAAAAAAAAATAAAAAAAAAAAAAAAAAACAGAATTTAGCTTTGGTTTGTATGCTTTCTGTTCAACAAACTCCATTCCAATAGCTATGTAACCACTTCCCGAACTTGTTCACATCACTATAGAGTCTAAAACTTACGGTCTTATGGCCTAAACTTACCTACAAACTGAACAAGTCACTAATGATGTGGTTTTGAGGACTCAAAGGCACGGATTGATTTCTTTTATTGTGTAAAGGAAGTAAAAGTTTTATACTAAGAATTTAAAAATATTTTAACTTCAAGAAAGGGTAATCTGACAACACAGTAAAGAAGGCGTGGAAGCTAAAAAAAATTGTTAAGTATTACAAAAGTTGAGAAGACATTCAGCCTCAGTGTTAATAAGATAAAAATTAATATGACACTAATTTTCACATATTATTTTAGGAATTTAAAAAAATATAATGCTTAAAAATAGTGTGCCAGGGACCTTTGCATAATCCTGTAGAGAGGGCTGAAGCAGAGAACGGAGGATTCTCTTTTAAAATTTATTTATTTATTTATTTATTTATTTATTTATTTATTTATTTAAGTTTATTTGATTATTTTGAGAGCAAGAGAGAGAGAGAGAGAGAGAGGGAGAGAGAATATCAGGCAGGCTCTGCACTGGCAGAGCAAGGCTTGAACTCACGAACCAGAAGATCATGACCTGAGCCAAAACCAAGAGTCAGATGTTCAACTGACTGAGCCATCCAGGCGCCCAGGATAGGGGGTTCTTAGCCATTCACTACATGACAGTGTCTTCTTACCCTCTGAACACATAGACTTGGAAAAGTGTCACTAAGATAGCATAGTGCAGCAAGGCTGAGGATATTTTATTCCCAGGAGATGATGTAAATTAATCTCTTAAAAAGGAGGAAATAGGGGCGCCTGGGTGGCGCAGTCGGTTGAGCGTCCGACTTCAGCCAGGTCACGATCTCGCGGTCCGTGAGTTCGAGCCCCGCGTCGGGCTCTGGGCTGATGGCTCAGAGCCGGGAGCCTGTTTCTGATGCTGTGTCTCCCTCTCTCTCTCTGCCCCTCCCCCGTTCATGCTCTGTCTCTCTCTGTCCCAAAAATAAATAAACGTTGAAAAAAAAATTTTTTTTAAAAAAAGGAGGAAATATAAGACTGAGATCTTCAATGCCATTTGTGCTATAAGAATTTCTGCACATTTGGTCTTTTTTTTTTTTTTTTTTTTTTTTTTTGCAAGAACTTTATGTGTTGTTAAGAGGTAATGCTGACCTATCATGCCCCACACGTGAGAAAGGAAATCCTGAAACTGTCCATGAGTGTTGATCTTTGTAGGTTAAGCATGGGAGGTTGGATCCTAAAGTAGAGAGTAGTTTGCTATGTCTGACTATGCATGAATCCCTCTCTTTTAGCCCTTCCTAAGATAGGAATAAGTTCCAGTTCCAAAGCCATTAAATAAAGAAGCCTTCACTATCAGAAATATGAAATTCAGCATAGTAGTGCCTAATTATTACTTAATCTTACCTTCATCAGAAAAGAAAGGCATTTTGTTGACAAGCCATTTTGGCTGATGTCTCTCGGTCTTGGAGTTCTGAGTCTTTCATTCACTGTCTTAATAAAAATTTCCTACAATTAATTTAGCCCCTAGCAAAGAAAGGAATTTCTCTTTCTCTTTGGCAAAAATGTTCCATGACATTTTGAGAAGGTAATTCTGACAATTAAAGATTGAATTGAGTTTAAATTCCAAAAACTTTAACCATATACGGTTGCACTTCATAAATAAACAACTGTAGTGCTAGTTTTGATTGAATATTACCATAAACTTTATTACCCATAAATATAAGATGTCTTTCCCCTAGGATAGATTACATGTCTTCTCTCCATTGACATTTGGCGGAACCTTAGGACTTGCTTTGGCCAATGAAATGGTACTGAGATGACATGTACAACTTTTAGCAGAAGCTTTAAATCCAGATCACATTGGTTATGTTCTGTGCCCTTACCACAATTATCAATGTTCCACATAGAAGCTGGTCTATTAGCCTTGGTCCCACAGTACAGAACACATGGAGCAGTCTCTTAACTAACACATGAGCATGTGGGATGAACAAGAAATAATTATTTCTTCTTGTAAAATATTCAGTTAGGGGTCATCTGTTATAACAGTGTATCCTCACCTAGCCTACCAAAAAAGGAAATTGATACCTAAAAGTAGGGGAATAGCTATAACAACAATAAAAATGACAATGAATCATTAAATATGAGGCTTATAAAACCAGACAGCAGATGGTGAGGAAACTGTGACCTGGGTCTAAAAGGACATAAGTCCATTATTCGTCAGTGGCAAAACACTCAGTAACATTGTCACCTGTAATCACTTGGAAGGCAGATATTTTATCAAGTGAGCTTACACATTGAGGCAAGGAGGTAGGAAAATTAAATGTTCAGAGATAAAAATGGAATTGCCTCTCACCTCCAACTCTTAAAAGGTAAAACTGAGAAGATCTTCATCCTACAAAGAACAAATGAAAACTCAGCCTCATGGCAAGGACCAAACCAAAACTCTTATTTTTGTGATGAAATTGCTGAAGGTATTAATTTGGCACCCATTAATCTTTCCAATGAAGAAAAATGCAAAGAGAGAGAAGACTGAGACCCTAGTCAGGCTCTAGCTCTAAAATGGAGCCAGACTCCTGGAGAAGGTCTGACATCTTGATGTATGTCTGTGGGAAAGAGATGAAAATCATTCCCATGGACTGAATTGAGAGATGGACAAAGAATATCTGTAAGGACGCATCCCTAATCGTGGCCATACAAAAAGTTGAATTACCAAGAAAACGATTTCTCTGTCTCTCTGTGGTAAGAGCAAAGTGATTACGATGTTTTCAATTCACAGGTGTAGAAGAATAACCCCCAGCAATGCAAACTAAAAAACAAGGATTAGGGAAATGTAAAGGAAGGTCTCCGTGCATTTAGATACCATTCTGGTCAGCCAGAGGCACAGGTCCTCAACACTCTAGATGTTTGCTTTTCACAGAAACACAATGAAACTGGGTTTTTAAATGTGTTCCTAAAGAGTTACATTCTTTTTCTCATGACAGCTGTTAGTTAATAAAGGGAGGTCTGCTGCAAAAGAGCTAAAGAAGTAGCTAATAGAAAGGGCTTAGAGAGGCTAATCCCTTACTCTGTCTAAACATCTACTGTGATGGACAGAATAACAGATCCACAAAAATACCCACAATCCTAAAGCCTGGAACCTGTGGATAAGTTAGGCTACGTGGCAAAAAGGACTTTGCAGATGTGATTAAATTTCCATTGAAATGGGCAGATTATCTTTGGTTATCTGGGTAGGCCTAATTTAATCACAAGTCCCTAAAAACTGAGAATCTTCCCTAGCTGTGGTGGAAATGTGTGACTATGGAAGCAGGGTCCTGAGAGATGCAATATTGCTGGTTTTGAATAAGGAGGAAGGGGGGCATTAACTAAAGAATGGCTGGTCTCTAGAAGTTAGAAAACAGCAAGAAACAGATTCTCCCATAGAGCCTTCCTAAGGGAATGAATTTCTGCTGACATCTGATTGATTTTTGCCCAGTGAGACCCTTGTCTGAATTCTAGCCTATGGAACTGTACAATAATAAATTTGTGTGGTTTTAAGGCACTGACTTTATAGTAATTTGTGTGGCAGCAATAGAAAATTAATACCTCTAGTAATTGCCCAATCTGGACATAAAGAAACATAGTATATACCATGACTTATTGCTTTGGGAATGCTAATGCTTCAAACAAGCCTACCAGTAAATAAATAAAACAAATGGAAGAGATTGATTCAGCATTAGAAATTACTAAATTTTCATTAGCTGTTGCAGCTGCCACAGCCAAAACCTTGGCAAGCTCTCAACTTGCACAATGACAGATGATTCCAAATTTTATAAATTAAAAAAAGAGCTAAAAGGCTCATAAATTTTAAGTATGAATTTCTGCCTGTCCTTAACATAAGTGCTTAGCTCCACTGCAGAAATTCTAATTCAGTTGGTGTGGCGTGGGATCCAGCTTGGTACAGTGAAGTACCTTTTTCTTTTTTCCAAACAAAACTTGCTATGTGTTTATTAAGACATTTCTGTTAACATAAATTGAAGTGCCTTTTTAAAAGCTTTCATGATGACTTTAATAAGCCAGACTTGAGAACCACTGCTCTAAAGGACAAAATTCTTCTTCATATCATCTTAGGGTCTGGGCTGTTAATTTATCCAAATGGATTGGATAATAGTATCCAGTTGATTAGAGTATTAGACCAGATCTATTTGAGGTAAGTCCCTATGGATTCAATTTACTGATATTTCTCACAAATTTTAATACCTGTCCTATGTAGTACCCATGGAGGCCCATCAAATTTTATAGGAATTTGTGGCCACAACTATGTTGTTTACCAGTCAGTGCTACTCCAGAGAAAGGTCAATTAGTGAATAGAGCGGTCTTTTATGATTATGACATGACATTGACATAGGCCCATGAACCAAGACTTGGTTCATGATATGACTATAGAATATCCCCTTAATCTTTATCATTATCTCCACATAGCAGAAATAATGAAATGATGGAACATACTCCCCAAGAAGGAGTTCAAAAGTCTCACTGATTCTTGAATTCTAACAACCCATTTACCGTTTCAGTGTTTGATCCCTTTATAACACTGTTTCCCAATCATATATCTCCATGCTGAATTGGACCAAAAAATAAATAAAAGAATGTAAGCATACACCTCCCACAGGATCCAGGCATTCCACAGCTAGGATTTGCTCCAAAAGAAAAGAAAGTAATAGGTCTATATGAAGATTGTACATGGATGTTCTTAGCAGCTTGGTTTGTAACAACCGAAAATTGGAAACAATTCAAGTGACCATTACCAGGTAAATGGGTAAATAAATTGTGTTATGTCCAGATAATGGAACACTGCTCAGTAATTTGAAAACATGAGTTGTTGATATATGTAATACAATGATGAATCTCAAAATAATTGAGCTGAGTGAAAGAATGCAGACAGAAAAGAGTTCACAGCAATTCCATTCATATAAAAGAGTAGAAATTGCAAATGAACTAGAGTGAGAGAAAATTGCCTGTGAATAGGAGGGAGGAGAGGGTTGGGAGTGGCTGGAAGGAGGAATTTTCAGTGAGACACAAAGGAATTTGAGGAGTAATATATTCATTGTTTTGATTGTGGTGGTGACTTCATTGGCATATACACGTCAAAATTTGTCAAACTGTTCATTTTAAATAAGTGCAGTTTGCTATATGTTAATTATACCTCAGCAAAAATATACAAATAAGGGGAAAAAGTAAACGGGCCATTCTCCAAGTATGTTTGGTTTACCCATCATGAAAAGACTGCAACCTCTTATGATAGCTGAAATTATGACTTTACTTCACGTGAGTTTTCTTAGCGGAAAGTGTGCACAAGACAAGAAATGCAAAACTATTCTCCTGGTGAGAAGCAGTACAACTTATAGGATATAGAAAACCCATATGTAGCCATTTGGGAATATCTAAATACATACTACTCTTTTATGCCAAGGTGAACTCTTTATTAAGAATGGCCATAGATTTTGGGGTGCCTTGGTGGCTCAGTCAGTTAAGAGTCTGACTTCAGCTCAGGTCATGATCTCACATTCATGAGTTTGAGCCCTGCATCGGGCTCTGTGCTGACAGCTCAGAGCCTAAAGCCTGCTTTGGATTCTGTGTCTCCCTATCTCTCTGCCCCTCCCTACTCTTGCTCTCTCTCTCTCTCTCTCTCAAAAATAAATAAACATTAAAAAAATGAAAAAAAAAAATGGTCTATATTTTAATCATTAAAAACACTCATTCTCAAATTCATTCAGAAGTTAGGCTTGACCGTAAGAGGGAGCATTCAATTTTGGAAATATATAAATTGTTTAATAGGGAGAAAGTGATCTAATTGATTTATTAGTAAACAAAACCAAATTTATTAATAACAGGTACATAAACCTTAGGAGAATCTATAAGTAACTAGTTTACATAGTGAAAGGTTCAGTAGCATATCCAAAATTGCATAATTGTAAATTAAATTTTTCTATTAAAATGTAAAACAGTAATAGGTCACTGCTTCAATAAGTGTTGGAGGCCTCAAAAAAAATCCATTTTTATACCTGAAGTCTACATCTTCTTGATGCTAAAAATTATTCAAGTCCTTTGGGAACAGAATCAAGATGTGTATAAACTAAAAGGATGTCCCTACATCAACCTTCATGTCTTTGAATGATAGAACATGTACATGTTTCTATAAATCTATTCAATTATTAAAATGACATGCAAGGAGGAACTATATTGAATTTTAATAGGTGAATGAAGACACACCTGCTCTTTGTAGGAACCAGAATGCCCTATTTGGGTTGGAGGATCTGCGGGAATCACCAAGAAAAATGGAAGTCTTGGCTTATAACATTTTTCAGCTGTTGTAGTCGGGATATTCAGCAAGTTGATCATGCTGCAAGCACTAGCTTGGGAATAAGATCCAAATAACCATAGAAACAACCAAACTTGCATTTATGGGGTTAGAAAATAGAATGCAACACTGTTCAATAGTACTCTCTGTTATAATGGAATTTCTTTGTGTATCTCTGCTATGCAAGATGTAGTCACTAGCCACATGCAGGTGTTGATACACAAAATGTGCCTAGTAAAACTGAGAAAATGAGTATTTCATTTCATTTCATTTTATTTTAATTAATGTCAATTTCTATTTTTTGTAATATTTACTTATTAATTTTGAGAGAGAAAGCATGAGCAGGGAAGGGCCGAAAGAGAGAGAGAGAGAGAGAGAGAGAGAGAATCCCAAGCAGGCTCCACTCTGCCAGCACAGAGCCCAACGCAGGGCTTGATCCCAGGAACCGCGAGAACATGACCTGAGTAGAAACCAAGAGTGTAACGCTCAACGATCTGAGCCACCCAGTCACTCCTAATTTAAATTTAAATATAAACAATTACACTTGGTTAGTAGGTACTACAGTTGACAGGACAGATCAAAAGTATTAGGAGATAAGCAGACCAAGACTGTGCTTATAGTATGATATTATTTTCAGAGCTTCATCTATGTGTGATAACTAATGAGGTTTTCTGAGAAAGTGCAATGCCCAGAAGGTCAGTTCATGTTTATTCTTTCAACCAAAAGATACAAAACACATCTGCTATAGACTGAATGTTTGTGTCCCCTCCAAATTTTTATCTTTAAACTCTGATCCCCATTGTGATGATATTTGGAGATATGATTTAAGGAGGTAATTAGGTCTTGAGGGTAGAGACCTCAGAATCTCAGGATGGGATTAGTGCTCTTACAGGAGAAGAGCTTGCTTCTTTTCTCTCTCCATCATGTAAGGAAACCAGGAAGAAGGCTTTTCACTAGAACCCTACCATGCAGGTCCTTGAGTTTAGACTTTCTAGCCTCCAGAGCTGTAAGAAATAAATATTTGTTGTTTAAGCCACCAAGTCTATGCTAATTTGTTATAGCACCCCAAACTGCTGTATCGAAGACAACATCTAAAGATTTGTAACATATTTCCATTAAGCAATTTCTACCAGCACTGTGTGAGAACCTATGACTTTTAGGTTTTGAAGCTATTGGTTTGTCTCAGCTATAACTGTGCCCCATTTGTTAGCACTTCCAGAATTTTGAAGTAGAATAGTCTTACTGCCTTGGATCAGGAGGCTTTAAATCTTCTTCACTGAAGAATTTATAAAAATGTTTGGTTTCGTTCACCAGATATAGGGTACAATATTGTATCATTCCTCCTGAAGGGGGATAAGATTTAGAATTCTGCATTGGGTTGAGAAATTATGTTCCCTAAATTAAATCAGCTATTGCTCTATTGTCTATTGCCACAATAATGCTGCATAACAAACCACCCCAAGCCTTAGTGGCTTAAAACAACAGGTATTTATTTAGTTCATGAATCTGGGGGTCAATAGGAAGTTCTGTTGCTCTGGGTTGGACATGACTCATCTAGGTTGGGCTCACTTATATGTCAACAGTCAGCGAGTGTATTGGCTGGAGACTAGTTTAGCCAGTATGACCTCAACTAAGAGATCATCCTGTTTTTGCTTTAAGTTCTCTCTCATATTCTAGAAGGCATATATATATATATATATATATATATATATATATATATATAGCTGAGGGACGATCCCAAGAAAGAGAACAATAGTAGGTCAAGCCTCTTAAAACCTAGACTTAGAATAAGCTATAAATTCAATCAAAATTCAAAAAGCAGGGAACAAAATTCTACTTCATAATGGGAGGAGCTGCAAAGTCGGATTTCAAAGAGAATGGATACAGGGAGGGGTGGAAAATTGTGAAGCATTCCACAAAATCTAATTAATATACCAATTTCTTGGGTAAAGGCAAATGATATTCTTCAAGAGTGCATACTGGCATTGGAGTCAAACTTCCGAAAGTATAGAGAAGTTATTACCCTAGGACCTTATAGGCTGTAGTAAATAAGAAACTATCTCAATCTGGGTCAAATTATATTAGACCCATCTTATCCCACTTCACACGGTAAGTTGATTCAAAATGGAAGTTCCACTGAAACCTACTCATGAGGCAAATATGTTATAAAAATTAGTACCAATCTAAAAATTGTGAGTGACAGTCTCCAAGCTGGGGGAAGAGTACCCATGGTTTGGGGAAATATTAGTCTCTTCAATAAATGGTGTTGGCAAAGCTGGACAGCCACATGTAAAATAATTAAATTGGACTATGATATTACACTATAAATGCACACAGAAAAAACTTGAGAGACTTGAACATAAGACCCAAAACCATAAAACTGCTAAAAGAAAGTCTTGGTAATAATGATATTTTGGATTTTGATACCAAAAGCAAACATAAATAAGTGGGACTACATCAAACCAAAAAGCTTTTGTACAGCAAAGGAAACAATTAACATAATGAAAAGCCAATCTCTGAAAAAGAGAAAATATTTGCAAGTTTCATATCTGATAAGAGGTTAATATCTAAAATGAATAAAGAACTCATACAACTCAATAGCAAAAAAAAATATGATGAAAAAAGGGGCAGGGGATCTGAACAGACATTTTCTGAAAGAAGACACACAGATGGACAATAGGTACATGAAAAGGTGCTCAACATCTCTAACCATCAGGGATATACAAATCAAAACTACAATGAGATATCACTTTACACCTGTTAGAATGGCTATTATCAAAAAGACAAAGAATAACAAATGCTGCTGAGGATGTGAAGTAAAGGGGACCCTTATGTACTGTTTGTGGGAATGGAAATTGGTGCAGCCACTCTGGAAAACAGTCTGGAGGTTGCTCAGAAAGTTAATACAACTATCATATGATGCATCAATTCCACTTCTGGGTGTTTATCTCAAGGAAACAAACACACTATCTTAAAAAAATGTATTCACCCCTATGTTCATTGAAGCTATTTATAATAGCCAAGACATGGAAGCAATCTAAGTATCCTTCAATGGATGAATGGATAAAGAAAATGTGATATATATAGTGATAATGGATGATAAAGGATGCTAGAGTAATGGTTTTACTACATATACAGATAACAAATATTGTGTTGTACACTAGAAACTAATTTTATATGTCAATTATATCTCAATTAAAAAAAAAGAGTACTCATGCTTGGAAGTCTTGAAATTTTGTCACATCAGACTATCTATCATTATATTAATAGCCCTGAACTGTTGATGAGTATTACAGATACCATCCAAATACTTTCATTATGTTTGCAATAATAGCCAACTACAAGGAAAGATATACTAGCTTTAAAAAGCATTATGTCCTCCTGTTCCCAGTTGCTATAAAGAATAAGGACAGAAAGTAAAAAATTATGGCCATAAATTCATTGGATTGTGAAAAAGGTCAGTGAGGACAAAGTGAACTCATTCAGTTGATATACTGCTAACCACAGCAAATCTTGATATTGCCATATTTCAAGACAATGGTAAGACATGTACTTAAGGAACCCAAATATTGTCATATTCTAAATATAATTATATATTTAGGAATCTATAGTGAGGGAACAATCCAAAAGTAGTAACAACAACAATCATGAAAACTCTGTACCATATTCACTGGTTTGTTTTGTTTTGTTTTGTTTTCTAAGAAAAACAATTGGAAGCAACCTAAACGTCCAGTAATATAAGAATGACTAAGTAATTATAATATTTTCATTGGGTAGAATATTATGGAGCTATTAAAATGGTCATTATAAAGATTATGCAACAACATCAAAAGTAAAGTAGAATCTTAACTGAAAAAAAGATACAGTATTATAGGCACACTATGATTATAACTATGCAAAAGAAAATGAAAAAAGTCCATAGAATTGCAAGTGGTGCTGGTAGGAGTTGCCTTTTGGAACCTCTTATTTTCTTAGAAGTATTCATATCATTTGAGTAATTCAACTTCTGGAAATATACTTTAAGAAAATTATCCAAAATGAGAAAAGAATAAGGTGAGGACTAGGGAGAAGAATTTTTTAATACCTCTCTGCAGCTTTTTTAACTCATAAAGAACTGAAAACAGCCTAGATGTGTCAGAAGAATGAGATGGTCAAATAAATTAGAGTTTATATGTCTGCAGAATGTTATATAGCAATTAAGAATAAAAGAAATTGGGGCTCCTGTGTGGCTCAGTCAGTTGAGCACCCAACTCTTGATTTCAGGTAAGGTCATGATCCCAGGGTTGTGAGATTGAACCCATGTGCTGGGCTTTGCACTGAGTATGGAGCCTGCCTGGGATTCTCTCTCTCCCTCTGCCCCTCTCCCTTGCTTGAACCCTCTCTCTCTCTCTCTAAAATAAAATTTTAAAAAATGGAAAAAAAATGAGTGAAAGAAATCAGTGACAAAGAAATTCATAAATGTAAAGAAAAGGCAGTATTTATTCTAAAAGCAATATAAAAATAATATTAGCTATATGATTTATAAGTATATATAGATAAAAATATACCAAAAATTTAACAGTATATTTGCTAGAAATACATCAAAAAATTAATAGTAATTAATAGTAGTTATATAAAAGAAAATTATTGATGCTTTTCATCTTTCTTACGTTTTTCTATATTTCCAATTTGTATATGATAAACTTAGCACTGCTTATTACTTTGATAATCAGAAAAAAATTGTGAAAGCCTAGATAGGAGAAAAATAAAATATCCATTTTGGCACTGTATAAGGGTGGTTGATTAAGGGTTCTGTGCTTGTTTTTCTAGTTGCCACATCTTGGAATATAGTTATGCTAAATTTGTAATTTCAAAAACTATAATATTTAACAAGGTAATCCACGCTACATCTTATTTTCCTTCTTGTAAGACACGATATTAACAACAACACTTTACACTTATGTAAGGATTTGCGAAGTATCTCACTTGTGTTACTTCATTTGATTCTCACACCTGTGTAAAGTAGAAAGTGTTATCATGCTATAGTTGCAAAAATTGACTCAGAGATTAAATGAGGTCCTTCAAGTTTTGTGGCAGATTATTAACAGAACCAGTGTTGGCTCCAGTTGGTTACGCTTCCAAATGCTCTCGCAGTTTCCATGGAATCATTTTCACAATTCTCATCAGGAAGGATAAAGCCCTATGCCACTGCAAAAAAATGCTATAAACAGTTAAGACATTTACTGGAAGAGAGTGACTTTGATTTGCTTTATACCTATTCTCTCCACTGTCCTCACAATGATTAATTTTTTTAGAAGTCAGGCTTTGATGTTTTGGTTAGTACCTTTCCAACACTTTCTCCAATCCCTTGATATTCGCAACTAATTAAGCAGTGATGTAGACTGTGCATGAAGTACTTTTTAATTAGCCACAGTGATTTGCAAATTATTCAGCCTGGGCTTAGGACCCTTAATATTCAAACTGAAAATCTAGTGCATGTAAACTCTTTATTTAAATAGTGACATCTGAGATTAAGCTCAATAAAGGTTTCTATGGAAATGAACTGCAATATCAAAACTTTCCAAAACATTGAAATGACCCAATTAGAAGAGGTAAAAATAAGTGATAGAAAGAGTAGCTATCAATAGAATGGAAGGGTTCATTTCACTTCTGCACATTAATTTTCATAAATGTGTCTGCATATTCATTAGAAGACTATGCAATTCACTTGCTATTCAAGGATCTCAACTAGATAAGAATGATACGTGAAGTAAAAGTTTAGTTGTTCATCAATAACATTGAAGCCAATTTCATAGAAATGCAGACATTAAAACTGAAGAGCAAAGTAAATATACATGAATGCATACACACACAGATAACATAAACACTGCTAAAGAAAAATTAACGATAAAATTCTAGGATTCCCGTAGCAGAAACGATCGATAAAGTTCATGAATTAGTTCCAAATAGAAAAGTTAAATAAGCCTTTGATCTTTCTTAGAACTAAGAACAAAGGGAAATATTTCCTAAGCTTGACTCCAGAATGAAATGCAAACATAAACATGTTTATAAAAGGTTGTAATCACATAAGAAGCTCTTAAAAATAGCTCTGAGCAAAGCAAAATATAAGAACAGTTCATGAATGTGAAATTTTTAAATTTTCTAGTATGAACATTAACCAAGTTCAAACTTTAACCTTGACATTTGCATGCACTATGACAATTGAAAACCCAAAATGGTTTTTAAAACGTACATGGCTACAGAATTCTAACTTTTGTTTTGAAAGCTTAGGTCGCAAGATACTTTCCTGGAAATCCTTATGTAAAGACATCCAAGTAGTAATCTAAATTTTACTAATAGAACACAATGACCAAGTGACATATATAGTTGCAATCCACTAATAGCCATCTCAAACTTAACCCATCCAAAATCTAGTTCCTGATCCTTCTCGCTTTTCCTGTAGTCTTTCCCATCTCAGTCCTGGCAATACCACCTTTAATGCCTGTCCATCATGCTGTGGTATCAACCCAGTATAGACAACTGACTTTGAATGGCACTGTGGTATACCAAAGGTGATCTATTTTTGCCACATTAAGCAATACTGAAAAAAGACAGGGGACATCAATGTCTCTATGCAGTAATGATAGCACTCATGGAAATTACTGTGTTAAGAAATCTGTCAAGAAGTATGGTAAGTTAGTCATGTTAAGTACAGTAGTTCCTGGGGTGGGGGGGGTGCGGGTAGGGGGGAGGGCAGGAAAGGACATCCAGTGGAGTTCACCAAGCCCTGAGGACCTGAAACAATATGCTGCCCTTTTCTGGCATGCCTTCAGTGAGCAGTGCATGGGAATTATCTGTCCCACTGGGAAATGTCACTCCTATTTGCAAATGAGAGTGCAGAGTTTCTGGCCACCTACGTCCACATATACATACATATATGTTCGTGATGTGGCCCTGGATGTCATTATCTCACCTTCTCCAGACCTGTATATTGAAGCGAGTCATAAAGAAGAAAAAGGGGTCAAACCAGTGCTGCTTACTTATGTCTGTGGTTAACATTTCCTAAATATGCTTGCAATAAAACCTCTTCCCTCTGGCTTGAATAGTAGGTACCTGAATTCTCAGTTTGCTTTTCCTTGACCTACATTATCTCTTCTTACAACCTGCTCCACCAGAGACCAAAGTTGCCTTTCCAGAACATAGAAACATGAATCCTCAGGGTAATACACACACTCTCCTCATTCTAGCTATTTTATAAATTAAGATGGTAATTTAGTCTTTGGAACTCCAGCCTTGACACCTTCTACTCTCATTCAACAAGTTGCAATGGAGATAGAGTTGTAACTTCTGAGTCAGTATTTTGTGAACACGTATTACCTGTGCAGATTCTTTTAAAGTTGGGATTTTCCAGAATGTGTCCTGGTAGGCGGCACTGGAACCGATGTTGCCAGAACTCAGGGAACCAGGGATTCCTCGTATTAGTGTCCAGCCTCAGCTTCAGGAAATAATCATCAAATGACCTGACCTCTGGAGATTGCAGCTTTATTGTGATTCCCCCGTTGGCTTCCACCTCATAACCTTCAATGACTTCATCTCTGTCTGCCCATCCATCACTAAAAAAATTCAGGGATTGGGGTAGGGAGAGAGAAAGACAAAGGTCTCACAAATAGAGCTCAGCGTTACACGTGAGTGAGGCAATTCAGCAAGGCTGACAGTCTATTTTAAGCCAGAATTGCTACCCATCAATGGCTTTTTTTTTTTTTTTTTTTGGTGGAGAGTAGTAAATTCTGAAATAATAAAGTCTTGTTTGTTTTTCACAGTAGTGAAAGTGATGATGATAATAATAGTAGCAATGGCAAGAACTAACATTTATTGAGCATTTACTAGTCTTCAGATTCTCTACTATTCACATTTACTGAGTCAGAAGACGTTCAGCAACTAACTGAAGTCCCAGTGGAGCCAGGATATGGATCCAGGCAGTCTGGCTCCCAACCCAGTGCTCTTTAGGCACAAAACCATCAATTGCTGTCCAAATCAGAATAAAATAAAACCCAGGCACTCAGGGCCTTCACAATAAGAGCTCAGCAAGCTTTCAAGGTTTCAACCAAGACCATTATATGAGCTGCATTTATAGGGCAGAAAATTGATTTAGCTCAGAAACATGACAACCACAGATTTGGCTCCTGGACGTTGTTCAAACTTACATTGCCTAGAAGTGATCAGATGCTTCCTCTTCAATGTTTTTTCAAAACAGTAGCATTCAAAGAAAACAATCCCACTCCCCAAAATGAAACTAATCCTCTTGCTCACTAAATGGAAGTTAACTGATGTTTTATCCAGTGGGTTCAAATTTTATTTTAATTTGATCACCTTCTAGAACATTCACATTGGTTATGAGTGATGTAGCTCCAATTTAATTCAAGTATGCACGTGAACCAGGCCAAACCTCATGTGAGTGGCTCTGATTCCTTCCCAAGCAGGTGTCAAAAAAAATTACACTGGATAGAGTTAAACAGGCAAACAAGACTTTATTCAAGTATATTTCAATATGCCAAAGACACTGAACTCCCCTCTGCTGAAACAAAAGTTGGGGAGATTTAAGCGCTGGGAGAAGCTAGTGAATAAGTGCTGGAGGACATTGAGAGGCGCTTGGTCAATGTGATTAGCCATCTGTGTTTTATAATTGTCATTTATCTAAGTTAGGTTTCCACCTTTCCACAGAAACTGGGAAACAGAGGTCTGCTATCACTCTTGATGATTACATTTCAAAGGATGGCTTCCAGGTACCTGAGAAAGAAATTTCTCTGCTGTAAAACTGGCAAGAGTGTAGGAGAAAATGTACACCTCCAAGAGACAAAGAATTTATAATGCTGATTTTTATTTGTTTTATTTTTTCTTTAGAGAGGGAGAGAGAGAACACGTGCATGGGCAGGGACGGAGAGAGAGAGAGAGAGAAAGAGAGAGAGAGAGAATCCTGAGCAGGCTCCATGCTCAGTGCAGAGCCCAAGACACGGGGCTCCATCCCATGACCCTGGGATCATGACCTGAGCTGAAATCAAGAGCTCGATGTTCACCTGACTGAGCCACCCAGGTGTTCCTAACAGCATTTTTTAAATTAAATGCTCGAAGGAAAGGGAAGTCAAGGGGCCCATAGTCAGGAAGAAATTTGTCTAAAGCTGAGTCAAACTAAAGAGAATGTTAATTTTCTCCCTTGGTCAAGAGGTGGATTTATTTACACCCACGGAGTCGCTCCCTGCAGTTTCTGGAACATAACTTACTGTTCGGTCTCTGACAGAGAAAGTGTTTTATCACTTGCTTCTCACAGAGCAGGGATCCGGGCCAAATATAAAAGACTGACCATCGCTTACCCCTTGTTACCTGAGATCGGTTGGGATAAATGTGTCCTCCACTAAGCTGAGTTCATTGGTGCAGTTCTATTTCAGAATCTTCCCAGTGAACCACACAGGAGCTGTATTTTCAATAGACCAAGGGTTGTAGAAGGTATGGCTGACTTAACATGATCCAGAGCTAAAGAGACCTTGAAGTATAGTGTAGTCTAACCAGCCAGACCAGAGAATGTCTACATGCTTTTTCTAAATCCATTAGGATAGATATTTTACAATTTTGAACAGATCTTTCCTTTCCCTTTCCCCTCCACCTCTCATTTCCTCCCTCCCTCCCTCTCTTCCTTCCTTCCTTCTGCATTTACCTAGATGCTCTCCTATGCTCAAGATTCAATTGAGAATAAGACACACTATCCTCTGCCCCTAGTGTTACAGACTTGTGGGGGAAACAAACATTAAACAAGAATTACAAACACTATAAAGGTAAGGAAGGAAAAGCAACCAGTACTATGAGGAGAAGAGTTTGGGGATTTAACTCAGTCAAGTGTGTACATAGGTATATAAGTGTGGGTGGGGAGAAAGTGATTAAGGATGACTAAGAAAGTTATGTCTGAGCTGAGACCCAAAGGATGTGTGGACATTAGTCAGATGAAAAGATGGAGAGGAATTGGTATAGAAGGTTCCTGGTAGGTTATCTAATACACAGGAAAGAGCATGGCCATTCAAAGAATTTGGAGAGTCCGTATGGCTGGAGCATAGAGGAAAGTGTGGCAGGAAGTATGGGCATAAATCCCAGTTTAGAAGCTGTTAGCCTTAGGACTGCAGGAAGTCCTCAAAGTGTTGTAAGCCTATTACATAATAAGGCCATTGAGCTCTGCTCCCTGGTGGTGAATGACCTGAGTCTTTCTAACAAATCTGGCTTTACTCACCATCACTGGATATGACGGTCAGTCAAACTGATATTAAAAAAGAAGATAGACTCATCTATTTTTCTCTATGCTCAGTTTGCTTAGAAAAATTTGAACTAATTTAATTATTTCAATTTATTCATATTATATCATAACTACGTGTATAGCAATTTGAAGACCTGAACTATGGGGTCAAGGGTAAAAATAAAATCCACCAGACTTTCAAGAAATTCTGCTTATGACTATATATTTAAAATCAAAATGACTTATAAAGAAAAAAGTTACTTTTGACATAAAATTTAAGCTTGAGGTGTGTTACTCCCCAGGATTCCATATTATGTGAGACTTTTCTGTGTGTGTAGATATAGTCTGAACAAGAAACCCACAATTTTTTTAAGTGTATGAAATGAACCTTCTATGCTGTTTATTTTTATTTCTTTTTTTAAAAAAAATCATCCCCGGGGCGCCTGGGTGGCGCAGTCGGTTAAGCGTCCGACTTCAGCCAGGTCAAGATCTCACCGTCTGTGAGTTCGAGCCCCGCGTCGGGCTCTGGGCTGATGGCTCAGAGCCTGGAGCCTGTTTCCGATTCTGTCTCCCTCTCTCTCTGCCCCTCCCCCGTTCATGCTCTGTCTCTCTCTGTCCCAAAAATAAATAAACGTTGGAAAAAAAAATCATCCCCAGTTTATAAAAGCAAGTATCATGTGTCAGTGCTAAAAGCAGAGAAAGTGTGACCTCCTGTCCTTTTGCCCTCCAACACAGAGGAGCACATCATGGGAGTAAATCATTGTCTATGAATATACACAATTTGAAGTCGTATGTTTTAGTGGGGTAGAGCCTTAGATCCCCCTTGCCTTTGGCTAAAGCCCTTCCCCCTCACTATAGATGACCTCATTCCAAAATTAGAGTTGGGGTCAAATCCAAGAAATCATGAAATCACGGAGAACCAGGATGTGACCGAAAAAAATATTCAGCTAGGATTAGTTGGTGAATACTTTTGAAATGTTAATTGTTAGAGGTTTGTAGGAGATATTAAATCTATCACAGATAAGGCTAGGGAATGCTAACAAAAAGTTGCTGAAAAACATCCGTAAAGCACCTGTTTTTTGTGTTTTTTTTTTTTTTATGTACTTAAATCATCTTGTCTACTTGCCAAATAGTATCCACAGAGAATTTTCAAGAATTTTTGCTGCTTAGTTGTGTTGGGATTTTTTTACAATGATATTGTTTTGGTGGATTCTCCGTGAAGCACACTGGAAAACAGGGAGGCAGCAGCTCTCCTTCAGCCTGGTTTGGGGGTTTACTCTTGTCGTTGTTGTTGACAGTGGTGGTGGTAGTGTGGACTCTGTGACCAGAAATGACCTGCAGGCACCTGCTCAGCCCAGGTGTCTGCAGTGACTCCCACTGTGCTGCATGCTGAACTCTACGAGGCATATTCACAGCCTCCAGCAGCTTCTGCTGCCCCATCTGCTTCCTGGTGATGAGCTCCTTTTCCTATCTGGGCTCTGGAAATAAAACTGCATAATGTGGACAAACAGGGCAAACATTTAACAGAAAGCTACAAAATACAAGAATCCTTGTTCCTTATCCCCCTCAATGTTTTTACACAGCAGCTCTTTCACAAGCCTGTTCTCTTACCCAGAATCATTGTTCTAGTCCCTGTGAAATTCCGCAGTCTCAACCCGAAGAATAATATTTATTCCACTGAATAAATTCTGATGGAAACAACAGAAAGGTATCATTTCTAATTCTAGCAATCATAGCTGGGCAGGAGATGTATGAGTGCCACCTTTGCGTTATACAAGTTAAAATCATTTAATAAGAAAATTGATAGTAAAAAACCCAGAAATACAATTGTATTCATTTAAAAATTGTTTAAAAACATTTTATAAAAACATATTTACATTCAATTAAAATAATTACAGTCTAGGGAGTAAAGCGATTTGATTTGTGTGGAGTACAAGTAATTGCATGTACCTAATAATAAAGCTATAATTCTTTAAAAATATTCCAGAGGGGCGCCTGGGTGGCTCAGTCAGTTAAATATCTGACTCTTGATTTCAGCTCAGGTCATGATCTCCCTGTACATGAGTTCGAGCCCTGCATTGGGCTCTGTGTTGACAGGGTGGAGCCTGCTTCAAATTCTCTGCCTCCTTCTCTCTCTGCCCCTCCCCTGCTTTCTTTCTCAAAAATAAACAAATATTTAAAAATATATATGTATTCCAGAGACTAGCATATAACCAAGAAAATTAGAAAGGATAATAAAAATATTTTCAGAAACATATGTAAACAAGCACAAAATTCCATAAATACAATGCTAACCATACTTATAAAGGTTGAAGAAACGTCATGTAGTTCAGTTTAAATCATGTGATGTCAATTGTGAGAAATTTTATGGCGGCAATGGCAGCTTTTTCAATAAGAACTCAGACTGGCTTTATTCATTTGACATTTATGCACTAAGAATCTTGTGTGAGTTAGGCATTTTGCTTACCGCTGCAGATACATTGATAAGCGGTACAGGTGCGGCCCCTGCTCTCCAGACAATCACAGGGGCAGGGAAGACTAGCCACTGAATACACAATCGCCACAGAGAGTTGCAGCAGTGAAAGGAAAGGAAGACGGGCTACAGAAGAATAGAGAAAGAAAGGGGACATGTCAAGGGAGGTTTTGCCCAAGAGGAAGTAACATCTAAGACGAGACTCATAGGATGCATTGAAGCTCCACAGTAAAAAGAGAGATGGAAGAAGAACCAGTTCAAGAGGGGACAAAGCAATCAAGCAGCAAGGCTTTCAGTTTGCTTAAAGTGTGCAAGGTAACGCTTAAGACAAGCCTGTGAGATGTTGAAGAACCTGAACATCCTTTTTCTTTTTAAGATTATTCATTTATTTTGGGGGGGGGGAGGGGCAGAGAGAGAGGGAGAGAGAATCCCAAGCAGGCTCTGCTCTGTCAGCGCAGAGCCCGACAGGGAGCTTGATCTCACAAACCGGGAGACCATGACCTAAGCCAAAATCAGGAGTCTGACACTTAACCTACTGAGCCACCCAGGCACCTCTGAACATCCTTGTTAAGGGTTTTGGATTTTATTTTTAAGGTGGTGAGAAATTACGCAGATTTTGAGCAGGGATATGACGTGGTTAGGTTTGTCTTAGAAAGGTCATTCTAAAATTACTTAGAGTGTAGTTACTTGTGAACGTTCTTTGTTTCTAGGATTCTCAGACAAAAACTGTGGAAACACATTGTGGGCATGGATGAGTGTGCGCACGCATGCACACACGCACACCTATGCACACATGCACACACACAGGCTAATTACATTATAATGTGAAGGCACAGTGGAAATTTGATGAACCAGGAATGGAGATAGTGGTCCAATTAGTTGCTAGTTAATTTTAAAATTAGTTGCTGCCAACTCACCACAAATATAAAACTGACGCAAAATGTAGGTATTCTTTATTTAATTATGTAGGACAGGCACTTAGAGGTCATCAGCCCACTGGAAAACAGAGAGGATGATGAGCTACTTCCCCCTTCGGTTTTCCTGTCCTGCTAGAATTAGAATTCAAACAGAAGCCTCACTTCTAGCCCTATGGTGTTCTGGTAGAAAAGTGACCAAAGTGGAGGAGGGAACGAGATGGTGGCCAAAGGCAAAAGAGGAAAAATGAAGGGAATTCTCAACAAGTGGAAACTTCACATATGGGAGATCAAGGTCAGATAAGTAATTCCTATTTTACCACATGCTCTTCACCCCATCCCCCAACTCACCTCTGGCATCCTGAACCTGAAATTATCTGCCAGCTGGAGACTTGTGACTATGTCCTAGCAGAAACGTAGGGCAAAGATGATAAACATTGCACACAACCATGCACGTGTCGGAGCCTTTCCTAAAACTTCTACAAACCAAGCTTTCATGTATCAAAGACAATTTTAATTTATTTTTTTTATTTTTTTTTATTTCTTTTAACGTTTATTTTATTTTTGAGACAGAAAGAGACAGAGCATGAATGGGGGGGAGGGGCAGAGAGAGAAGGAGACACAGAATCGGAAGCAGGCTCCAGGCTCTGAGCCATCAGCCCAGAGCCCGACGCGGGGCTCCAACTCACAGACCGCGAGATCGTGACCTGAGCTGAAGTCGGACGCTTAACCTACCGAGCCACCCAGGCGCCCCTATCAAAGACAATTTTAAGCCAGTGTAAAAGAAGGGTGGGTCCATGAGGGGAATTACTGTGGACAAGTGGGTCTTTTTTCTTCCTTCAAGTTCCACTACCAGGGTAGCATCCCATTCTGTCTCTCATTCAACTAATCCCAGGAGACAAAATGAAATAGGAATTGGTTACTGAAACTTTCTAAGCCTCTGTTTCCCCACCTATAAAATGGTGGTGGAAATGGTATCAGCCTCTTTGAATTGCGTGTGAATTAAAATATATGATCCACGTGAAATATGTAGCACAGTCTAGCACATGATAAAATCTTACTAGATGTTAACAGTTCTTTACCATCAGTCTCCTCACAATCCATCCAATGTGTGAGTTCTATCTAGATATGGGAAAGGTTTCTCTACACTGTGAAGCACTATTCACAGTATGGTCCAAAGACTGGTGCCAGTTCATAAACTGTTACCACTCAAAGAGAAAGTAAGACAGAGACTGAGACTAAGCATTTAGAAAAATCTATAGCAGTGAGACATTGTTGTAAGATCTAAGAACGTGATCTGTGGCCCCCTGTCATTGCATAGGGTGTAAGCACTTTGTTTTACAATTTGTATGGTCAATTGCCTGTAGCTCAAGCTGTATGCATGCCATATGCAGTAGAACCGTGTCATAGTGTGTGGCATTTCATGGTTACTTTGCCAACTGTAACCCAAAATTATATAAATATCCAAGAACATAACAAGCATTTATTTTTATGCACTTGTTTTTATAATCACTATAAATTTTAATCAAGCTTATTTTATAATCTATCATGTAAGAGTAATTTCTAAATTAGGGAAATACAATTCTCCTTATTTACTTTAACTCTAATTATATGGCCACACAGGCTTCACTGGATTTTTTTTATGAGAAAAGATATACAATCTGCTAAATGTGGCAATAATAGTATTTGAATATGGATAGCGGAAATGATTCCAGAGAAATGAGGGCAAAAGAGTTCTGATGAAATTTACCTGAAAATATGTCCCCTCATATATTGAATTTGGTTTTTATCCCCAATTGATGGTGAGGTGCTGAAGCCATAGTATGTTATTTGTGGAGTTGCTTTACCTGATGAATTTGTGAAATCATCAAAATTTACTAATAATTGATACACAAAACATTAAAAGTTAAATGTACAATCAAATAATTCTTTGAAACAAAAAGTATTAAATTAAAAAGCTGATAGAAGTCTATGTTCAATATTCTAACAAAACATTAGTGTTTCATGGGTTTTAAATAAAGTGGCATTCAGGGTTGCTAAGACTGAAAGACACATACAGTTGCCAAGACATCAGTGAATGACTGCATCAAAGATATTTGCTTAGAAATGTTTGCTGATTCCGGTAAAGAAAGTAGCTCAAATTTTACTTTCCGTGCATCATAGCTCGATGATTTCTGAAACTGCCTAATGATATGGAAAACCAAGGCCCTGCATAAATGAAGCTGGCAAAGCATTCTTTCATTGCAACTTGAGAAACGTGCAGATAAATTCTTACGTGGCAGTTCTTTTAGTATGTGTGCGATTTGAAAATGATGAAGACTTAGAGGAAGAAAACTCTTCTCTTATTTAAATTCTCTTTTAGTTCCAAAGCTGAGAAGCACAACTACCTCTAGATATGATAATATTATGAAGAATTACTTTGTCAAAAAATGTGGCTGGCGGCTTATGTTTTGTACAGGAGTAAGTTCTTCTGCTCCAACTGCCATCATCAGGGAAACATCCTGGAGTAGTTACCTAAGTAGCTTATGAGAGAATAGAAATCGACGCGATAGTTTCTGTTTTGAGAAGGTCTTGGTGAAAAAAAATCAGCTGAAGTAAACACCACTTAGTGACATAATATAAACTTTGTGTTATGTGAGAACCGATGCACTGAAGGTGGCTTTCACTGGCCCATCAGAACTGATTGTTAGCATTTTTCCCAAATGCTATGTTCTGTGTCTTAACATTGGCAGATTGAAATTGTTCATGATGGAGATGCATACTTCAAGGAAATAGGTAACTGCTATTAACTTAGGGCTTCTGTCTTATTGGCACCTCCCCCCCACAGCCAATTGTAATAATATAGAACCTGACCATAAACAGCTATTCTTGGTATTGAGAGGAAAAATTGTATCAAGAATGAACTCGAGAAAAACAGAACAGTTTTTCTTCAGGATAACAAATCAGTTTTGTCTCAATATGTAAACATATCAATAGGAAAGCCTGACTTTCTCTATTGACTGATATCTTTGATATAGTTAATGATCTTTAAATTTCTTGAAAAGAAAGAATCTTTTTTTTTTTTTTGACAGATAGGAGCTGACATTTATAAAGGGCAAAATTAAAAGTCAGAAATTTTGAAGAAAAGGGTTTTTTTGTAGATTGCTATGCCACAATTTTAATTTCAAAATAATTGTCAACAAGTAGAGATGATCTCAGTATTATCATCTGCAAAGTTTTGTCAGCAAATGTTTCATGAATTGTTCATGAATTAGATTGCCTTAGTCTCCTTGGGCTGATATAACAAAACACTACAGACAGATGGCTTAAACAACAGAAATTTATTTTCTCACAGTCTTGAAGAACAGAGGTCCAAAAGTAAGGTTCCAACTGACTCAGTTTCTTGTGAGAGCTCTTTTCCTGGCTTGCAGACTATGTCTTCATGTGGCCTTTCCTCAGTGCTTAAATACACACGGTATGAGAAAAACAGAGAGACAGCAAGCTCTCTGGTACTTTTTTTCTTACAAGGACACTAATCCTATTGGATAAGGGTCCTACCCTCATGACCTCATTTAACTTTAATTATCTCACTAAAGGCCCTATCTCCCAACACAGTCACATTGGAGATTAGGACTTTAACATATGAATTTTGAGTGAACACAATTCAGTCCATAGCAGACGTAATTTTATTAAATTTGTTACTAATTTTAAAAATCCTCATATAAGAAATTAGTGGGCCCAGAATTCTTTTATTTCATCAAAAGATAATTTAAATTGAACTAAAAAGTTATGGAATAAATTATTGGAACTAGCTACTGATTAAAGATGACTTTTGAAAATAGAGCATCACTCACTTTACTTGGGATAGAAAATTTTAAATGAATACCCCAAATTCACTGAAATTGCTGCAAAGTGTTTCTTCCATTTCCATCAGCGCATCTCTGTGAGGCTGGTTATTCTATTAGGAATGTCATAAAAATTATATAAAGAAGCAGAATACATATGCATAATCCTATGCAAGTATGATAGTTAAACCAAACCATATTAGATAATTTAATAAAGTCATTATCATATTAAAATTTTAAATATTGATATGCATGGTGTTTATTAAAAGGGTACATACAGGCATTCAACACAGGAAACCTCTACTTCACTTGTAACTTTTTATTTACAATTATAGAACATCTAAAAGTTAGGAGTATAATAGTAATATTCTCTACTAATCACCTAGGCCCACACTTTCAATGAATAATGAATACTGTTTTGGCAATTCTTTTCTTTGTTTATTTTTATTATATTTACTGAAATGAGATTTTGTGTCTGTTAAATCTAATAATACAACTTTGGACTTGTATTCTTCATGTCTTTATGCTGTATTTGACTTCCTAGTAATTTTCTTAATTTTATTTTACCAAAGTTCCTAACTAGATTGAAATTAAAAGGAAAGAAGAAGAGGAAGAAGAGGAAGAGGAAGAAGAAGTAGTAGAAGAAGAAGAAGAAGAAGAAGAAGGAGGAGGAGGAGGAGGGAGAGGGGCAGGAGGAGGGGGAGGAGGAGGAAATACAGAAGCACGTTCTAGAAGATAAAGTTGTAAGAAATTGTTAAGGGAAAGACTATGCTGGTTCAACAGTTCAAAAAGGAACTCTTCGAAAACTCCATTTGGAAGCTCATGGTAAATGAAGCCATGACCACCAAGTAGAGACTTTTCATTTTGTTGGGAAGGCTCTGATGGCTTCATTCCTTAGTGCAAAATTTTACAGATTTAAATTACAAATCTCTGCTCTCTGTTTTAAATCCCTGGCTGTTTTGTTGCCACTGAACTCTTATTTTTCATGTCCCTATGCCATCCAAGTGAAAGACTGAAGTTTCCCAAATAATTGTTAAGAACCAACTGAGGGGAAGCAAGAGACCCATTAGAAAAACAGTGCAATAAAGAGCCAAAGTGATTCTGATTAAAACATAAATCAGATCCCGGCATTTCTCTGCTTAAAATCCACCAATGCCTTTCCTTCTCACCCAAAGTCTTTTGATGAGTACCTTTAAAGGCTCTACACACTCTGATCCTCATTACCTCCCTCATCTCTACTATTCTAACCTTTGCTCTGCTCCAGCCACACTGGTCACCCTACTGTTCCTCAGTGAACAAGGACGCCCTGGCCTTAGGATCTTTGTAGTGTCTACTCTCTGCCTGAAATTCTGGAATTCTCTTCACTTGGGTATTTTCGTGGCTCACTCTTTCATTTCCTTCATGTCTCTCAAATATCACATTCACAGTGAGGTCTTTCTCTATTTAAAATTGTGTCCCTTCTCTCTATTTCTTTGTTCTCATTAAAGCTCATCGCTATCAGGGTACCTGGGTGGCTCAGCTGGTTAAGCATCCTTGATGTCAGCTCAGGTCATGATCTCATGGTCTGTAAGATCGAGCCCCAAGTTGGGCTCTGTGATGACTCTGAGTAGCCTGCTTGGTATTATCTCTTTCCCTTTCTCTCTCTGTCCCTCATGTGCTCATGTGGGCGTGTTCTCTCTCTCTCTCTCTCTCTCTCTCCCCCCCCCCAAAATAAACTTAAAAACTTAAAAAAATGACATTGGAAAGCTGCTTTTAAAAAAACTTATCACTATCTGGCATGCCATGTAAATATATTTTCTTTATTCCTCTAGTGAAATGGAAGCTCCATTTCAGAAAGTAGAAAGGTTTTTATCATTTTGTCCACTTATGTAACCCAAGCAATTATAAGAGTTGTTAGCTCCTAGTAGGTGCTCATTATATATTTGTTAAATGAATTAATGAATTAATGGATAAAAATGTATGAACCAATTTGTATTTAAGAATTCATAGAGAATACTCTAACAGTGATATGTGGGAGGTGGTTCATACCAGCTGGCAAGAATCCATTGTTAACATCTTTTCCCAGCTCTGTATTGAGTAATTTCATGTCGGAAAGTTGAAACTGGCCATACTGAGAGTATTTACTTCATGGGTATATCAGATTTTCTAACAAAGTACCACAAACAGGAAGAGTCACACCTGAACTTTATTCTCCCATAGTTATAGAGGCTCTAAGAGTGCCAGCAGGATAATGCTCTGAGACTCCGTGTAGAATCCTTCCTTGCAACTTCTGAGCTTCTGATAGTGACCACCCATCCATGGCACTCCTTAGCTTGCAGCTACATTGCTCCAAACCCTCTCTCTGTGATCACATGGCGTTCCCCCTCTGTGTGTCTGTATCTCTGTGTCTCTTCTCCACTTATAAGGACATCAGTCATATTGGATTAAAGGCCTGCCCTACTCCAGTATGACTTCATCCTAACTTATTACACTTGGAACAATTCTATTTCCAGATAAGGCCATATTTTGAGGTATTGTGGATTAATAATTTAACACATCTGTTTTGAAGACACAGTTTAATCCATAAAAATGAGCAAACACTAGAAATCAAGGCTTTATTGTTCTGCTTTGTTTCATTTTTGAAGAGAATCAGTTGTTAAACATTTACCAGCACACCACTAACTAAAACAAGCTGTTACATTTTCTCTGAAATTTGGGATTAGTTGTAAACTCTGACCCGTTAGATGAGCTAAAGGAGATCTAAATGATTATTGTTTAGTTCTAAAATATCCATAATAGAAATTAAAAGCTATTATTTTTAAATTAACATTTATGAAAGCTGTAGTTATATAGTTAATACATTTAGATCAGTTTATTTTTTCACAAAGGTAGACAATTACATGCTGAGAAGCATCAAAAAATATAAAACACCCAGAAAAATGACCAGTTTCAGCCTAACAAATACTATAAAATTTTAAAAAGAAAATGTAAGTTTATACCTGTAGCTATTTGAATTTGAGGACAATAATTATAACTTTTTAAAAAATGTTTACTTATTTTGAGGTGGGGGGAGAGGCAGAGAAAGTTGGAGGGAGAGAATCCCAAGCAGGTGCTGTGCTGTCATTGCAGAGCCAGATGTGGGGCTCAATCTCACAAACTGTGAGATCCTGACCTGAGACAAAATCAAGAGTTGGCCGCTCAACAGATTGAGCCAGCCAGGCGCCCCATGATTACAGCTTTTGCATTAGAATCACATATGTACACTTATGTATGCTTCAGGCTCCTCAGCTTTGAGTTGTTCTTAATGATAAGTTGAATTGTATCTAGGACTTAGTAAATCATTCTAATAATACAGGAAAATGTATACAAAGTTATCATATATCCGTATGGTACTTTTTTATTTTACATTCATATAATTAATTCACTTAGAGTAAATTTGATTCATTGAAGAACTAATCTAGATCCTCCAACATTAGCTGATTCAAATCTTTGGCATTCTTTCATTTAATAAATATTTACTGATATCCTACTTAGTGCCAAGCACTGTTAGGTCCTGAAAATAAATTAATGAATAAGATGAGAAATATCTTTGCTCTTATTTAAATTCATAGGTTGGATTTCTACTTCAAGCCTAGACAGAGTAACAAATACCAAATTCATTTTTCTGTCAGCAACAACTAAAACACTGGACAAAATACATAAAATAATGGCTCTCAAGACATTTTACATCAAGCGATGCAAGACAGTGATCTCTATGAAGTGAGCAACAAATGAGATGAGCCCTAAACTATTTTGAGCCTACTGCTTGGAGGTTTCCAAATCATGACTCAGAAAGGCAAGGGAGAGAGGGGTGGGAAGGCATGGACTCAGGCACAGTCCAGTGGATTCACTGAGTTCAGTGACAGAGTTGAATGTCAGGAAAAACCAAGGTGGCCACACTCCACAAGGCAAAACACTGGAGAGGGAAGAGCTGCAAAGACAGAATAGTCTGCAGTAATTCTCCCAAAATATTCAGTTGAATATTAGACAGCCCATGCATGTGATGAAATTATATAAGACTGAGGAAACAACCAACCAAGAAAATTTGACTGCATAGTGCCTGGAGATCACACAGAGTTGGGAATAATAATTATTCCCAATAGCCAGAATGGAAAAAGTCATGTTTCACAGAAAAATGGCTAAAGTACTAAAAAGGAACTTGCCCCAGTATTTGGGAAAAATTAGTCTTGGACTAACTGCTTCTCTGGTCTTGGCTAACAAAGCTTAAAAGCAAGATGAAAAAGGACAAAATTATTTCTAAGTAACGTCACCTCTTTCCATAAGTAGCTCAAGAATATTTTTAAGAAATACAAAATATTTAGTATTTAAAAAGGTAAAATTCACAATGTCTGGCATCCAATAAATATTACCTGGCATATAAAGTTATATATAGAGTGAGGGGGGAGTGAGATATTAAAGTGACAAATAATGAAAAATTACCACATGATGATATAGGTTAGGTAGAGTGTTTTTTAAAAGTCCTGTGATATAAATGAAGAGGGGATATTGTACACTGGGTGGTCAGGGAAGCATCTCTGAAAAGATAACTCTTCAGTAGGTATCTGAAGATATTCTAAATTCTCTAAGTCCTTGTTGGGCAATGAGAAGGTGTTCTCATTTTGGTCACCCAAACTGATGAGCGATCCTGAGAGCAAAGCTGGAGAAATCTGTCAGGCCACTGGAGCTCAAAGCAAGTCACAACTCTTACCTGCACCTCAGCATACCCCATTTTCTGTGTAATTATGAGCCCAGAAATACCTCCATGTTCAAATTACAAAGATATCCCAAGTTCCTTTCAGAAAAACTGTAAAATCATGCTCTGAGGGAACTCAGTATGGCTCAAAAACCGCATGGTGTTATAGCAAGCTATCACCTGTGTGATCCCACTAAGACTAGGTCAGAATGGACCCATTTGGAGCTTAAATTCTGTAAGGTTTGAATTTGAGGCTGTAGCTTTTGACTTCACTGGTGTTAAAACTGAGCTATCCAACAGGTTCCACCTCATCACTAAAATTTCCATCACCATTTATTTTTTAGTGGCCTCTAGTTCCAAAGCAGTCCCAAGGTTGAGAGGAGGGGTCTGCTTAGAGACAGTGGACTGGAAGCAAGAGCTATGCAGGTTTCTGTGAAATAGAAAGATCTACTTTCTATGTACATGTGTCTACTTTCTGTGAAAGAAAAATCTACTGTCTTTATGGAAGACAGTAGATAATCTAACCCCACTTGATTTAATAGCACTTGATCTTAGCCAAAAGGCTGAGAAGTAATTGATTTAATATTAGATGAGAAAAGGGCATATGAGTATACACGGAGGCTGAGAAGGTAGGTACAATGACTAATAATGAATAAGAGGCTTATAAGATAAAAGTAAAGGAGGAATGAGTTATGAAGATCCTGAGTTATTACCAGCAATCATGTGTGGCTGGGCAGTTTCTTGAGTTGCAGAGTCATTGGGTAACTAAAATGAAACTCTCAGATGAGCGTTCTCACAGCAAGAATAATTCTTCAGTGCCACACAGATAATGTAACTTTGTGTCCTCCATAGCTATTTGTAGAAGAAAGGAAGGAAGGAAAGAGCAGAGGAAGGGAGGGAGAAAAAGGAGTAAGAAATGAACATATGAGGTCCATAGTGGTGGGGACGTTATCAGTGCACATGTGGAGAGCTAAGTTTCCAGTGCTGCTTTCTTTCTCATATTCTGAGATGACAACCATGCTGTCAGGGTGGCCTGCAGTTCTTTCTTTAAACTGATTCCTTTTTCTTCCTGGAACAAAAGGTCAAAGCACAGCAATGTGTGGCTTTTCAAAGTGAATCCAATGGTTCAGTAACTTCATTCATGGATTCTCTTAACAGACCCAATTGAAATTTACCTAATCTCTAATTTCTAGACCCTACCATTTGAAGGGGAAAAAGTGTTCTTACCAACTTCAGATCAATAGATATGTGACATTGTTAATTCACTGTAATTGCTCAAACTATTACTGATTTTTTTCATTAAGGGTAGATTTTTTTTTTATTTTGCTAAAAATTCTCATAACATGGTCAACTAAGTTCATATAGATATTCTTCTTACTACAATTACCTGGAAATACAAAGTAAAATATGATCAAGAACAAAAAGTAGTTCTCAGGTGCTGGAAATGGCAAGCAGAATCAAAACCAAACAGGGGTGCCTGGGTGGCTCAGTCAGTTAAGTGTCCAACTCTTCATATCAGCTCAGGTCATAATCTTATAGTCATGAGATCAAGCCCTGAATCAGCCTCCACACTGAGCATACAGCTTGCTTAAGATCCTCACTCTCCCTCTCTCTCTGTCCCTCCCCCACTTGCATGCTCTCTGTTTCTCAAAATAAATAAATAAACACTGTTAAAAACACAAGGATCGGGGCGCCTGGGTGGTGCAGTCGGTTAAGCGTCCGACTTCAGCCAGGTTACGATCTCGCGGTCCGTGAGTTCGAGCCCCGCGTCAGGCTCTGGGCTGATGGCTCGGAGCCTGGAGCCTGTTTCTGATTCTGTGTCTCCCTCTCTCTCTGCCCCTCCCCCGTTCTTGCTCTGTCTCTCTCTGTCCCAAAAATAAATTAAAAAAACGTTGAAAAAAAAAATTAAAAAAAAAAAAACACAAGGATCAAAGCTGAACAATAAGCATGAGGTAATGGAACAACAGCCCACAAGATCTTGGCTTGTGTAGAGAAAACCCTAGAGAATTGGAAGTGGGTTCTAACACCCATCTGGTGATGTGAAAGATGGTTTCATGAACCATGGAGGTCAGAAGGATTGACACTAACACCCTAGTATAAAGCTGGGAGATTGGACAGTTTGCAAAATCCAATCGAGTGGAACTGAAAAGTCTTGCCCACCAGGCTGAGGAGACCTGAAGTCAGTCCAAGGATGAGGGTTGAGAAAACATAGGGGAAAGTCACATTGTACATGTGTTATAAGCTATATGGTACAAAAGCCATAAGCACAGAAATTATCATTAAAAAATGGCCTAAGATTATGGAAGCCCTCTAGAACCCGAATGAAATGTCATTTAAGGTCAATATTTAAAGATACTTTCAAAATCTAAGGAACTTTAAATCCTCATCAAAAAATAAACCTACTAAGATAAACTCATAAATATGTGCATGCATGCACACATACACACACACACTATATTAACATTAAATCTAGAAATGGATTAAAATTTCCTTTTAAAACACAACTATTCTAAAACTACATTTAAAAACCTAAATCTACGCTATTAGAAATTCCAAAAGCATAATGATATAAAATGGTTGAAAGAAAAAGGATCAAAGATCTTACTCCTGGAAAAATGGCAGTAACAAAATTAAATTCTCTGTAAAAAATCAATTTCTAGAATATGGCAGAGTAGGAGGATCCTAAATTCCCCTTGCCCCACAGATACATTGAGAAAACATCCACATTAGTGTAAATAACCCAGAAAATGACCTGAAGACAGGCAGAACAGACTCTTTACAGCTAAATGCAGAGAAGAGGCCACATCGAAGAGGGTAGGAAGGGCAAAGACATGGTTGGGAGCCAAACTGACACAGTACTGTTCCATCAGAGGGACAGACACCACTGGTACGGAGAGCCAGAGGCAATAGGAAACTGAGTCCCTAGCCTTAACGAGACAGTACGACAAACAGATCCACTGAGATACAGAATAGAAACAGCAGTTTGAAAACACTTAGGTATACGGGAAGATTTATTTACAAATCTCAGAGCATCTGCTGGAGAGCAGGGACTTTGGGACACTCCTCCAAGAACAAAAGAGCTGGCAAGCACCTTTTTCTTCCTTCACCCCCTGCCCCCGACCAGCATAGATACATGGACACCTGTGGGAAGCAGCACAACCCAAATACTCCCCACATAACTTGCTAACAGCACACCCTTGAACTTTTCCACATACCTACTCCCTTCAGCCTAGCCCTGACAGGAGTTTTCCCAAGTAACTGTAAGCCCCGTCCTGCAGCAGGCCTATGAAGACTTTGCTGGCACCATGCATCCCATCCCTGTGTTCCCCCTTCTCTCTAACATGCCCTTGGCAAGAATATATCCAAAGCAGTGCCATGAGCTTGCCAGTGTGCAAGCAGGTGCAGTAGGGGCCAACACCATTCCAAAGTTATTCCTACCTTGGAGAAAGGGGAATATAACATTACACACCAGTCTGACCACAGCCCTAGCAATGGGCTGGGGACAGACATCTGGTTTGACTGCAGGCCCTGTCTACCAATAAAAACTTCTCAGGTATCAACACAGGGAAAGTGCCTGCAGTTTGGTGCTATAGGAGCTCTGGAAAATGCCTGGTCTGGTGCAACTCAAATCCAAAGAAGCCCCAGACTGGCCCCTTAACAACACACGGACCAAACACTCCCCACAACAGGCAAAGAGAGCCATTGCATAACTGTACTGAAGGCAAACACAGCTGAGACACAATAGTAGGGTACATGCAACACACACAGGAGAGACTCCTGAATCATCAGGTTCTGGTGAACAGGGGCATTGCAAAGCAAGATATTATAGGACCTCTTCTTCATAAGACCATTACTTTCAAGTGCAGGAGACCTAGCTGACTTTCCTAACAGAAACAGACACAGAAAGTTAGACAAAATGAGGAAGACAGAGGAATATGTCCTAATGAAAGAACAGGACAAAATCACAGCAAGAGAGCTAAAAAAAATGGAAATAAGTAATATGATAGAGAATTTAAAGTAAGAGTCATAAAAGTATTCACTGAATTTGAGAAGAGAGTGGAGGACCTGAGTGAGACCCTCAACAAAAAGACAGAAAACAAAAAAGAACCAATAAAGAAGAACTCAATAACTGAAATTAAAAATACACTAGAGGGGATAAACAGTAGACTAGAGTAGATTAGAGAAAGCAGAAGAATGTATTAGCACACTGGAAAACAGTAATAGAAAACAATCAAGCTCAACAGGAGAGAGAGAGAAAAAAAAAAGTGAAAATAGACTTAGAGAACCCAGCAATGCCATCATGAATAATAACATTCCCATTATAGGGATCTCAGAAGAAGAGAAAAGGGGGAAGAAAATTTATTTAAAGAAATAATAGCTGAAAACTTCCTAAATCTAGAGAAGGAAACAGAAATCTAGATCCAAGAGGTACAGAAAGCTCACAATAAAGTCAACTGAGGGAGATCCACACCAAGATACATAGTAATTAAAATGACAAAACATAGTGATAAAGAGAGAATTTTATTTTATTTTTTATGTGGTTCTACTCTTTTTCCTTTCCTTTAAGTTTTTTTTAAATATAATTTATTGTCAAATTGGTTTCCATGCAACACACAGTGCTCATCCCAACAAGTGCCCTCCTCAATGCCTATCACCCACTTTCCCCTCTCCCCTACCCCCTATGAACCCTCAGTTTGTTCTCAGTATTTAAGAATCTAAAGATAGAATTTTAAAATCAGCAAGAGAAAATAAAACAGTTACATACAAGGGAAACCAATAAGCTGATTTTTCAGCAGGAACTTTGCAGGCCAGAAGGAAGAGGCATGAGATATATATATATAATATATAATATTATATATATATATATATATTTTTTTCCAAAGCACCAAAAGGAAAAAAAATCTGCAGCACAGAATACTCTACCCAGTAAGGCTATCATTCAGAATAGAAGGAGAGATAAAGAGTTTCCCAGACAAACAAAAGTTAAAGGAATTCATGACCACTGGACCAGCCCCACAAGAAATGCTAAAGAAGACTCTTCGAATGAAAAGGAAAGACCATAAGCAGAAGTAAGAGAAGTAGGAAGCACAAAAGCAGTAAATTTAAGTATATCTATACAAATCAATCAGGGGATACACAAAATAAAAGGATATAAAGTATTACATCATACACCTAAAATGTAGGAGGGAGAGGAATACAAATTTCATGATTTTAGGATGCGTTCAAACTTAAGCGACCATCAACTTAATACAGACTGCTATATCCAGAAGATGTTATATATAAACCTAATGGTAGCCACAAATCAAAAATTGGTAACAGATATGCCAAAATAATAATAATAATAAGATAAAGAAATCCAAGTATATCACTAAAGAAAGCCAGGAAACTATGACAGAAAAGAGCAAGAGTAGAAAGGAACACAGAGGAGCTATAAAAACAACCACAAAACAACTAACAAAATGGCAATAAATACATACCCATAAGTAATTATTACCCATTATTTAGAATGTAAATGGATTAAACACTCCAATGAAAAGACATAGGGGATGGAATGAATAAAAAAACAAGACCCATCTACATGCTGCCTATTAGAGACATATTTCAGACCTAAAGACACATGTACATTGAAGGTGAAGGGATGGAAAAGCATTTATCATCCAAATTGAGGTGAAAAGAAAGCCAAGGTAGCAATAGAATAGAGTTTATTAGAGTTTGTTAGAAAGACTGTAACAAGAGACAAAGAAGGACACTATATAATCATAACGGGAACAATCCAACAAGAAGATATAATAGTAGGGGCGCCTGGGTGGCGCAGTCGGTTGGCGTCCGACTTCAGCCAGGTCACGATCTCGCGGTCCGTGAGTTCGAGCCCCGCGTCAGGCTCTGGGCTGATGGCTCAGAGCCTGGAGCCTGTTTCCGATTCTGTGTCTCCCTCTCTCTCTGCCCCTCCCCCGTTCATGCTCTGTCTCTCTCTGTCCCAAAAATAAATAAACATTGAAAAAAAAATTAAAAAAAAAAAAGAAGATATAATAGTTATAAATATTTATGCACCCAACATGGAAGCCCCCAAATAAATAAGGCAGTTAATAACAAATATAAAGGAACTAGTCAATAGTGATACAATAGTAGGGGAATTTATCATCCCACTTACATCAATAGATAGATCATCCAAGCAGAAAATCAACAAGAGAACAATGGCTATGAATGACAAATTGGACCAGATGGTATAAAAGATATATCCAAAACATTCCATCCTAAAACATCAGAATACACATTCTTTTCAAGTGGACATGAAACATTCTCCAACATATTAGGCCACAAAACAAGTCTTGAAAATTTCAAGAAGATCAAAGTCATACCAGGCACATTTTCTGACCACAATGCTATGAAACTAGAAATCAACCACAGGAAAGCATCTGGAAAAAGCACAAATAAATGGAAGTTAAATAACATGGTACTAAACAATGAATAGGTCAACCAATAAATCAAAGAGGAAATAAAAAATAAATGGAGACAAATGAAAATGAAGACACAATGATCCAAAATCATTGGGATGCAGCAAAAACAGTTGTAATAACAAAACGTATAGCACTACTAAGTCTACCTCAAGAAGCATGAAAAATTCCAAATAAACAATCTAACCTTTCACATAACAGAGATAGAAAAATAACAACAAACAAAACACAAAACCAGTATGGAGAAGGAAATAATAAAGATTAGAGCAGAAATAAAGGGAATAAAAATGGGAGAAGAAGAAGAAGAAGAAGAAGAAGAGAAAGAAAAGAAAAGAAAAGGAAAGAAAAGAAAAGAAAAGAAGAAGGAGGAGGGGGAGGAGAAGAAGGAGAAGGAGAGGTACTGGCACAAAAATAGACACATAGATCAATAGAACAGAATAGAGAACCCAGACATAAATCCATGATTATATGGTCATTTTAAAAAAATTTTTTAGGGGCGCCTGGGTGGCTCAGTCAGTTAAGCGTCTGACTTCGGCTCAGGTCATGATCTCGCGGTCTGTGGGTTCGAGCCCCGCGTCAGGCTCTGTGCTGACAGCTCAGAGCCTGGAGCCTGTTTCAGATTCTATGTCTCCCTCTTCCTCTGACCCTCCCCTGTTCATGCTCTCTCTCTCTCTCTGTCTCAAAAATAAATAAATGTTAAAAAAAAAAAAACAGTTTAAAAAAAAAAAAAGAAAAAAAATTTTTTTAAAACATTTATTTATTTTCAAGAGACAGACACAGTGCGAGGTGCAGACAGGGAGACAGAATCTGAAGCAGGCTCCAGGTTCTGAGCTGTCAGCGCAGAGCCTGACGCGGGGCTTGAACCCACCAATGGTGAGATCATGACCTGAGCTGAATTCAGATGCTTAACTGACTGAGCCACCCAGCTGCCCTGTATTGTCATTTAATATTCCACAAACCAGGAAAGAATATCCAATGGGAAAAGGGCAGTCTCTTCAACAAATGGGGTTAAGAAAACTGGACACAAAGGAATGAAACTGGACCAGTTTCTTATACCATACACAGAAATAAATTCAAAATGAATTAAAGACCTAAATGTGACACCACCTGAAACTGTAAAAATCCTAGAAGACAGCACAGGAAGAAATTTCTCTGACATAGGTCATAGCAATATTTTTCTCAGTATGTCTCCTGAGGCAAAGGAAACAAAAGCAAAATAAACTGTTGGGACCACATCAAAATAAAAAGCTTCTGACAGCAAAACAAACAACAACAACCAATAAACACCAAAAGACATCCAACTAAATGGGAGAAGATATTTGCAAATGACATATCTGAAAAGGGTTAGTATCCAAAATATATAAAGAACTCATACAACTCAACACCAAAAATAATCCATTTTTTTTAATGTGCAGAAGACATGAACAAACATTTCTCCAAACATTTCATCCAAAGGCCAACAGACACATGAAAATAAGGTCAACATCACTGATCAGGGAAACTGAAAAAACTACAATGTGATATCACCTCACACTTGTCAGAATGGCTAAAATCAACAACACAAGAAACAACAAGTGTTGACAATGATGTGGAGACAAAGGAACCCTTGTGCACTGTTGGTGGGAATGTAAACCAGGGCAGCCACTGTGGAAAGCAGTACAGAGGTTCCTCAACAACTTAAAAATAGAATTACCATATGATCCAGTAATTATAATATTGGGTATTTATCCAAAGAATGTGAAAACACTAATTGGAAAAGATATATGTACCCTATGTTTATTGCAGCATTATTTACAATAGCCAAAATATGGAAGCAACCCAAGCATTCAACAATAGATGAACGGATAAAGATGTGTTCTGTGTTTTCATTTTTTTTGGCGGCGGTGTTGGGGGGGGTGGTTGAGACAGAGTGAGCATGAGCAGGGGAGGGGGCAGAGGGAGACAGAGAGAGAGAATCTTAAGCAGGCTCCATGTCCAGCACGGAGCCTGACACAGGGCTCGATCTCACAACTGTGAGATCATGACCCGATACAAAATCAAGAGTTGAACACTTAACTGACTGAGCCACCCATATGTTTAAATGTAAATATAAATATAGGAATATTTCTCAGCCATAAAAAAGAATTAAGTCTTGCAACAACATGGATGAATCTAGAGGGTAAGTGAAATAAGTGAAATAAGTCAAAGAAAGAAAATTACCATACAATTTCACTTATATGTAGAATTTAAGAAACAAATCAAGTGATCAAACAAAAAAGAGAAAAACTAAAAACAGACTCAAATATAGAGAACTGGTGGTACCAGAGGGGAGGTGCATGGGGGGAATGGGTGAAATAGATGAAGGGGATTAAAAGTATACTTATCATGATGAGCACTAAATAATGTATAGAATTGTCAAATCACTATATTGTACACCTTAAACTAACATAACACTGTATGTTAATTTTACTGGAATTAAAGTTAAAAATAAATAAACCAGTACATAAAAGAGAGAAAAAAAATCAACTTCTAAACAATCCAATAGAAGCAGGATGGAGAGAAAGCATTGAAAAATGTAGAATAAATAGTAAGTATGACATAAGGCAATGGCCCTAATCCCAAATATATCAATAATTAAAACTAAATTCACTAGGTAAAAGGACATATTTTCAATTGGATAAAAACATGAAAAACTGTCATAAACAGTGATATCTTGTGTATAATAGATCTACCTAAAATATAAGCATTAAAAGTAAAAACATAAGGAGATTGAACAAGTAAATACCAACCAAAACAAAGTAAAAGTTGCTATATTAATGTGAGATACAATTTGCTTTCAGTTATAAGTCACTATCAGGGATAAAGTTAGTATATCTGGAATATACAATAATTCTAAATTTATGCAGCAAATAACTTGGCATCAAAATATAAAGTAAATCAATAAAAATCTACCTTTCCTGTATGGATCTCTATAGTCTAATGCATTTCTCTCAATTATTAATCAAGCAAGCTGACAAAATTTGGTAGGAATTTAGAAAATTTTAACAAAATTAACATGCTATATGTAATGAGCACATATAGGATCTTGTATTCAACAAAAGAAGAGAATGTGTTTCTATCACATGCATGGAAATTTAAACACTTAACCTTGAACTAGTCAATGAGGCAAGTCTCAGCACATTTTTAAAATATATAGCTGACATTTTCTGGGTACCATATATTACATTAGAATTTGATTTAATAACTAATGTATCTCCAAATATTTGGCAACTAAAAACTTAAAGTTCTAATAAATGGAGGTTCAAGGAAAAGTTATGATTAAACTTTAAATAGTGTTAACTGAAAGCAAAGAAAAATATTGTTATTAAAATTTGTGGGAAATATCTTAAGGGATTATAGGAAATAAATTTATTGCCAGAAATACTTATATGAGAAAAAGAGAAAAGCTGAAAATAAATGAACTCGATATGCAATTTAAGAAAGTAGAAAATAACGGAGAATAAATCTAAAATATAACAGAACCTAATGAAATTAAGGGAAAAGATATAATAGACATGAGAAACTAAGGTAAAAATTGGTTCTTAGAAGACACCAATAAAATAAACAGTCCTCTGAGGTTATTGTATGGTTAAAAAGAGAGAAGGCATACATAAACATTTTGAATAAAATAAAGGATATAACATAATATACACAAGAAATTAAATTAAAATTAGAAAATACTATCAAAAACTTGATGCCAATAAATTTTTTTTTCATTTTTTACATTTATTTACTTTTGAGAGACAGAGTGAGAGTGGAGGAGGGGCAGAGAGAAGAAGACACAGAATCCAAAACAGGCTTCAGGCTCTGAGCAAGCGTTCAGCACAGAGCCCAATGCGGGGCTGGAACCCACGCACCGTGAGATCATGACCTGAACAGAAGTCAGACACTTAACGGACTGAGCCACCCAGGCACTCCATGATGCCAATAAATTTTAACCCAGAGAAGGTAATGGACAATTTCTTAGAAGAGTTTAATTAGCAAACTTGACTCAAGAAGAAATACAAGACTTGAATAATCATAGACTTAACCAAATAATAAAATCAGAAGTTTAAAATGAATTTATTAGAAGATACAGCAACACCTCGGATTGTGAGTAACTTATTCTGGGAGTGTTCCACAAGATGAGCAAACATTTCTAGTAAATTTTAACTTTGCTAAATGAGCAATGTCTTGAGTAGTACGTGAGGCTGAATATCACATGATCACAACTGAATCAATGATTCTTGAAATTTGCTTTGATAATATGAGTGCTTTGGATTACAGGCATGTTTCCAGAGCGAATTATGCTCGCAAACCAAGGTTTTACTGTACTAGATTTACCAGATGATTTTTCAAGTGTCAAAGAAACATTATCTTATGTAAGTTCATCCAGATTGAAAAAGTAAATGTTTTCAAATTCAGTTAATAAAACCTCTATAACTTAATACCAAAACCAAACATAAAAAATATTTGAAAATATATGCCAATACCACTCATAAGATAGATGCAAACAAATTTAGTATTATAAAATCAAATTCAGGAAGATTAAAAAAATACACTATACCCCTCTTGAATTAATTAATGCACATATTTTTTAAAAACTCATACCTGGTTGGCTTTATTTTAAAGAACTAGCAAAAGTCAGAGTCCCATAGAGTCATCAGCTGTTTCCACTTTGCCTTCATCAAGTCTCTCCCCTCCCTTCCTTTTTTGAAATTATTCTTTTATTTTTTAAACTATGGTAAAATTCACATGATGTAAACGAACTATTTATTTTTTATTTTTTTCAAGTTTTTGTTTAAATTCCAATTAGTTAACAGATAGTGTATATTAATTTCAGGTGTGGAATTTAGTGATCTATCACTTACACACAATACCCAGTGTTCATCGCAACAAATGTCCTCCTTAACACCTATCACATATTTACCCGATCTCCCTGCCCCACACCCCTCAGTTTGTTCTCTATAGTTAAGAGTCTGTTTCCTGGTTTGCCTCTCTTCCCCCCTCCCTGTTCATCTGTTTTGTAGACCAACCATTTTATTTTGTTTGTTTGTTTATTTATTTTTTGAGAAAGAGAACAAGACTGGAAGGGACAGAGAGAGAGGGAGAAAGAGAATCCCAAGCAGGCTCCACCCTATCAGCACAATGCCCAATGCAGAGCTCACACTCATAAACTGTGAGATCATGACCTGAGCTGAAACCAAGTCAGATGCTTGACTGACTGAGCCACCCAGGTGCCCCAAACCAACCATTTTAAAGTGAACAGTTCAGCAGCATTTAGAACATTCAAAATGTGCAATTGCTACCTCTATATAGTTCCAAAATAATTTCATCACCCCAAAATAAAAGCTCATATTCATTAAGCAGTTACTCTTTATTTTGCTCCCTCAGTCTCAGGAAACAGCATTGCCATATTAACAGCATTGTTTTCCAGTCCATAAACACAAAAGGTCTTTCCATTTTTTTTTCTGCAATGTTTTATAGTTTCCAGTGTACAAGTCTTTCACTTCCTTGGTTAAATTTATTCCTAGGTATTTTATTTTTTTGATGCTATTGTAAATAAAATTGTTCTCTTAAATTCATTTTAGGATTCTTCACTGTTAGGTGTGTGAAAATCCAGTTGATTTGTGTGTATTGATCTCGTGCCCTGAAACTTTTCTGAATTTGTTAGCTCAGGTAAGTTTTTTGTTGGTTCTTTGGGATTTTTTCATAGAATCATTTCAACTGTGAATAGAGGTAGTTTTACTTCTTCTTTTCTGATTTGGATTACTTTTCTTTCTTTTTATTACCTAATTGTTCTGGCTAGAACTTCCAGCACAATGCTGAATACCAATGACAATAGTTGGCATCATTGTCTTATTCCTGACCTTAGAAGGAAATCTTTTAGTCTTTTACTCTTTTTTTATTTTTTTTTTTTAATTTTTTTTCAACGTTTATTTATTTTTGGGACAGAGAGAGACAGAGCATGAACAGGCGAGGGGCAGAGAGAGAGGGAGACACAGAATCGGAAACAGGCTCCAGGCTCTGAGCCATCAGCCCAGAGCCCGACGCGGGACTCGAACTCACGGACCGCGAGATCGTGACCTGGCTGAAGTTGGACGCTCAACCGACTAGGCCACCCAGGCGCCCCTAGTCTTTTACTCTTGAGTATGATGTTTCCATATGTTTTTCACAAATGGCCCTTTAGCATGTTAAAGATGTTTCCTTCCATTCTTAGGTTTATTTGTTTTTGTTTTTGCTTTTTTAGTGTTTTCATCAGGAAAGGTGTTAGATTTTGTCAAATGCTTTCGCTGTATCAGTTGAGATAATTATGCATTTTTTCCTTTGTTCTATTAATGTGGCACATTATATTGATTTTTTTTTTTGAGATAGTGTGAGGGAGTGGGGGAGGGGCAGAGAGAGAGAGGGAGAGGGAGAAAACCTTAAGCAGGCTCCATGCTAAGCACAGAGCCCAACATGGGACTTGATCCCATGACTCTGGGATCATGACCTGAGCCAACATCAGGACTTGGATGCTTAACTGACTGAGCCACCCAGGAGCCACTACATTGATTTATTTTCTTATGTTAAGCCACCCATGCATTCCTGGAATAAATCCTACTTATCTATGGTGTGTCATCCTTTTAAAATGCTGTTGGAGGGGTGCCTGGGTGGCTCAGTCAGTTGAGCACCCAACTTTGGCTCAGGTCATGATCTCACGGTCCATGAGTTCGAGCCCCACATCAGGCTCTGTGCTGACAGCTCAGAGCCTGGAGCCTACTTCAGATTCAGTGTCTCTTTCTCTCTCTGCCCCTCCCCGACTTGTGCTCTGTCTCCCTCTGTCTCTCAAAAATAAATAAATTAAAAAAAATTTTTTAATATAATAAAATGAAATGCTGTTGGATTTATTCTGTTAGTATTTTGTTGAGAATTTTTGCATCTATATTCCTAAGGGATATTGGTCTGTAGAGTCTTGTGGAGTCTTTATCTGATTTTCATAATTCTGGCCCCTTAGAATGAGTTAGGAAAGTATTCCCTCCTTTTCCATTTTCAGAAGACTTTGAAAAGGATTTGGTGTTAATTCTGCCATAAATGATTGGTAAAATTCACAAGTGAAGCCATCTAATCCTGGACTTTTCTTTGTTAGGAAGCTTTTGATTACTGATTCAATCTCTCTATTTGTTACAGGTCTATTTATATTTTCTTATTTCTTCTTGAGTCAATTTTGGTAGTCTGTGTGTTTCTAGGAATTTTTTCCATTTCATCTGTGTTATCTAATTTGTTGGGCATAGATTAATCTCTGAATATTAACCAATGTAATATACCATAATAACATAGTAAAGGAGAAAACTCACATGATTATCTAAATAGATATTTAAAAAATCACTGCAGGGCGGCTGGGTGGCTCAGTTGGCTGAGTGTCTGACTTTGGCTCAGGTCATGGCCTCACAGTTTGTGAGTTCAAGCCCCATATCAGGCTTGCTGCTGGCAGCGCAGAACCCACTTCAGACCCTCTGTTCTCCTCGCTCTGCCCCTTCCTTGTTTATGCTCTCTCCCTCTCTCTCAAAATAAATAAAAATTAAATTTGTTTTAAAAAATCCCTGCATAAAATTTAATATTATTTCAAGATTTAAAACATACACAGAGTGGTGTGTGGGTGGCTCAGTCAGTTAAGCATCCAATTCTTGACTTCAGCTCAGGTCATGATCTCATGGTTTGTGAGTTCAAACCCCCCTTCAGGCTCTCAACTGACAATGCTGAACCTGTTTCGGATCGATCTCTCTCTCTCTCTCTCTCTTTTGCTTTCTGTCCCTCCCCCTTCTCTCTCAAAAGAAATAAATAAACTTAAAAGAAAAAGGAAAAATAGACATCCACAGAAACACACAGACATATAGACAGAAAATAAAATGAAGGAAAACAGCTTTAACTGACAAAATGTGTCAGGAAAAGCCCATACCAAATATTATATATATATATATATATATATATATATATATATATATATATATAATGCAAAGAAATTTACTCCTAGTCATACACTCAACTGAAATATGTACATTTGTGCACTATCAGACATGAACAGCATGTTCACAGCATCATTGTTTCTAATAGCCAAGAACTATAATTAACCTAAATGCTCATCAAAGGTAAATGAGATAAATGGTGTTATAGTCATACAAGTGCAGAGTGGTGGGAATAAGTGAACTATTGTATATGTAATAACATGGATAAATCTTATAAACATAATGTTGATCAAAAGAACACAAAAGAATAACTTCTGTATGATTTAAATTATGTATACAGTTGCAAGCAAACAAAAATAATCTATAATTTGAAGTTATAATCATAGTTATATTTTATTTATTTTTTAATATGAAATTTATTGTCAAATTGGTTTCCATAGAACACCCAGTGCTCATCCCAACAGGTGCCCTCCTCAATGCCCATCACCCACTTTCCCCTCTCCCCCACCTCCTATCAACCTTCAGTTGTTCTCAGTTGTTAAGAGTCTCTTATGGTTTGGCTCCCTCCCTCTCTAACTTTGTTTTTTCCTTCCCCTCCCCCATGGGTTTCTGTTAAGTTTCTCAGGATCCACATAAGAGTGAAAACATATGGTATCTGTCTTTCTCTGTATGACTTACTTCACTTAGCATAACACTCTCCAGTTGCATCTACGTTGCTACAAAAGGCCATATTTCATTCTTTCTCATTGCCATGTAGTATTTCATTGTGTATATAAACCACAATTTCTTTATCCATTCATCAGTTGATGGACATCTAGGCTCTTTCCATAATTTGGCTATTGTTGAAAGTGCTGCTATAAACATTGGGGTACAAGTGCCTCTATGCATCAGTACTCCTGTATCCCTTGGATAAATTCCTATTGCTGGGTCATAGGGTAGATCTATTTTTAATTTTTTGAGGAACCTCCACACTGTTTTCCAGAGTGGCTGCACCAGTTTGCATTCCCACCAACAGTGCAAGAGGGTTCCCATTTCTCCACATCCTCTCCAGCATCTATAGTCTCCTGATTTGTTCATGTTAGCCACTCTGACCGGTGTGAGGTGATATCTCAGTGTGGTTTTGATTTGTATTTCCCTGATGAGGAGTGACATTGAGCATCTTTTCATGTGCCTGTTGGCCATCTGGATGTCTTCTTTAAGAGGTGTCTATTTATGTTTTCTGCCCATTTCTTCACTGGATTATTTGTTTTTTGGGTGTGGAGTTTGGTGAGTTCTTTTTTTTTTTTTTTTTTTTTTTCAACGTTTATTTATTTTTGGGACAGAGAGAGACAGAGCATGAACGGGGGAGGGGCAGAGAGAGAGGGAGACACAGAATCGGAAACAGGCTCCAGGCTCTGAGCCATCAGCCCAGAGCCCGAAGCGGGGCTCGAACTCACGGACCGCGAGATCGTGACCTGGCTGAAGTCGGACGCTTAACCGACTGCGCCACCCAGGCGTCCCTGGTGAGTTCTTTATAGATTTTGGATACTAGCCCTTTGTCCGATATGTCATTTGCAAATATCTTTTCCCATTCCATTGGTTGCCTTTTAGTTTTGTTGATTGTTTCCTTTGCAGTGCAGAAGCTTTTTATCTTCATGAGGTCCTAATAGTTCATTTTTGCTTTTAATTCCCTTACATTTGGAGATGTGTCAAGTAAGAAATTGTGGCTGAAGTCAGAGAGGTTTTTTCCTGCTTTCTCCTCTAGGGTTTTGATGGCTTCTGTCTCACATTCAGGTCCTTTATCCATTTTGAGTTTATTTTTGTGAATGGTGTAAGAAAGTGGTCTAGTTTCATTCTTCTGCATGCTGCTGTCCTGTTCTCCCAGCACCATTTGTTAAAGAGACGGTCTTTTTTCCATTGGATATTCTGTCCTGCTTTGTCAAAGATTAGTTGGCCATACTTTTGTGGGTTCAATTCTGGAGTCTCTATTCTATTCCACTGGTCTATGTGTCTGTTTTTGTGCCAATACCATGCTGTCTTGATGATTACAGCCTTGTAGTAGAAGCTAAAGTCTGGGATTGTGATGCCTCCTGCTTTGGTCTTCTTAAATATTACTTTGGTTATTTGGGGTCTTTAGTGGTTCCATACAAATTTTAGGATTGCTTGTTCTAGCTTCAAGAAGTATGCTGGTGCAATTTTGATGGGATTGCATTGAATGTGTAGATAGCTTTGGGTAGTATTGACGTTTTGACAATATTTATTCTTCCAATCCATGAGCAGGGAATGTTTTCCCATTTCTTTATATCTTCTTCAATTTCCTTCATAAGCTTTCTATAGTTTTCAGCATACAGATCTTTTAAATCTTTGGTTAGGTTTATTCCTAGGTATTTTATGATTCTTGGTGCAATTGTGAATGGGATCAGTTTCTTTATTTGTCTTTCTGTTGCTTCATTATTACTGTATAAGAATGCAACTGATTTCTGTACATTAATCTTGTATCCTGCAACTTTGCTGAATTCATGTTTCAGTTCTAGCAGACTGACAGTTCTTTCCCAATTTTGATGCCTTTCATTTCCTTTCAATTCTGAAAATGCTAGAATTTCCAACACTATGTTAAACAACAGTGGTGAGAGAGGACATCCCTGTCGTGTTCCTGATCTCAGGGGGAAAGCTCTCAGTTTTTCCCCATTGAGGATAATGTTAGCTGTGGGCTTTTCATAAATGGCTTTTGTGATCTTTAAGTATGTTCCTTCCATCCCGACTTTCTCGAGGGTTTTTGTTGAAAGAATGCTGAATTTTGTCAAATGCTTTTTCTGCAACGATTGACAAGGTCTAATGGTTCTTTTCTTTTCTTTTCTTTTCTTTTCTTTTCTTTTCTTTTCTTTTCTTTTCTTTTCTTTTCTTTTATTAATGTGATGTATCACATTGATTGATTTGCGAATGTTGAACCAGCCCTGCATCCCAGGAATGAATCCCACTTGATCATGGTGAATAATTCTTTTTATATGTTGTTGAATTCGATTTGCTAGTATCTTACTGAGAATTTTTGCATCCATGTTCATCAGGTATATTGGCCTGTAGTTCTCTTTTTTTTGCTGGGTCTCTGTCTGGTTTAGGAATCAAAGTAATGCTGGCTTCATAGAATGAGTCTGGAAGTTTTCCTTCCCTTTCTATTTTTTAGAACAGCTTGAGAAGGATAGGTATTATCTCTGCTTTAAATGTCTGGTAGAATTCCCCAGGGAAGCCATCTGGTCCTGGACTCTTTGTTGGGAGATTTTTGATAACTGATTCAATTTCTTCGCTGGTTATGGGTCTGTTCAAGTTTTCTATTCCTGTTTGAGTTTTGGAAGTGTGTGCGTGCTTAGGAATTTGTCCATTTCTTTCAGGTTGTCCGGTTTTTTGGCATATAATTTTTCACGGTATTCCCTGATAATTGCTTATATTTCTGCAGGATTGGTTGTAATAATTGCATTTTCATTCATGATTTTATCTATTTGGGTTATCTCCCTTTTCTTTTTGAGAAGTCTGGCTAGAGGTTTATCAATTTTGTTTATTTCTTCAAAAAACCAACTCTTGGTTTCATTGATCTGCTCTACAGTTTTTTTAGATTCTATATTGTTTATTTCTGCTCTGATCTTTATTATTTCTCTTCTGCTGCTGCGTTTGGGGTGTATTTGCTGTTCTGCTTCTATTTACTTTAGGTGTGCTGTTAGATTTTGTATTTGGGATTTTTCTTTTTTCTAGAGATAGGCTTGGATTGCAATGTATTTCCTCTCAGGACTGCCTTCACTGCATCCCAAAGCGTTTGGATTGTTTTTTCATCTTCATTTATTTCCATATATTTTTTAATTTCCTCTCTAATTGTCTGGTTGACCCATTCATTCTTTAGTAGGGTGTTCTTTAACCTCCATGCTTTTGGAGGTTTTCCAGATTTTTTCCTGTGGTTGATTTCAAGTTTCATAGCATTGTGGTCTGAAAGTGTGCATGGTATGATCTCAATTCTTGTATACTTATGAAGGGCTGTTTTGTGACTCAGTATGTGATCTATCTTGGAGAATGTTCCATGTGCCTTCAAGAAGAAAGTATATTGTTGCTTTGGGATGCAGAGTTCTAAATATATCTGTCAAGTCCATCTGATCCAATGTATCATTCAGGGTCTTTGTTTCTTTATTGATCCTGTGTCTAGATGATCTATCCATTGTTGTTAGTGGGGTATTAAAGTCCCCTGCAATTACCACATTCTTATCAATAAGGTTGCTTATGTTTGTGATTTATTGTTTTATATATTTGGGGGCTCCCATATTTGGAGTATAGACATTTATAATTGTTAGCTCTTCCTGATGGATAGAGCCTTTAATTATTATATAATGTCCTTCTTCATCTCTTGTTACAGCCTTTAATTTAAAGTCTAGTTTGTCTGATATAAGTATGGCTACTCCAGCTTTCTTTTGACTTCCAGTAGCATGATAGATAGTTTTCCATCCCCTCACTTTCAATCTGAAGGTGTCCTCAGGTCTAAAATGAGTCTCTTGTAGACAGAAAATAGATGGGTCTTGTTTTTTTTTTATCCATTCTGATACCCTGTGTCTTTTAGTTGGAACATTTAGTCCATTTACATTCAGTATTTTTTTTTTAATTTTTTTTTTAATGTTTATTTATCTTTGAGAGAAAGAGACCGAGTGTGAGCAGGGTAGGGGCAGAGAGAGAAGGAGACACAGAATGTGAAGCAGGCTTCAGGCTCTGAGCTGTCAGTACAAAGTCCAATGCGGGGCTTGAACTCATGGACTGCGAGATCATGACCTGACCCAAAGTCAGTTGCTTAACCAACTGAGCCACCCAGGTGCCCCACATTCAGTGTTATTATTGAAAGATATGGGTTTAGATTCATTGTGGTTTGTACATTTCATGGTTGTAGTGATGTGTCTGGTACTTTGTGGTCCTTGCAACATGTCGCTCACAGATTCCCCCTTAGGATCTCTTGTAGGGCTGGTTTAGTGGTGGTGAATTCCTTCAGATTTTGTTTGTTTGGGAAAACGTTTATCTCTCCTTCTATTCTGAATGACAGACTTGCTGGATAAAGGCTTCTCAGCTACATATTTTTTTCTGTTCATCACATTGAAGATTTCCTGCCATTCCTTTCTGGCCTGCCAAGTTTCAGTAGATAGGTCTGCCACTACTCTTATATGTCTACCTTTGTAAGTTAGAACCTGTTTATCCCTAGAGGCTTTCAGAATTTTCTCTTTATCCTTATATTTTGCCAGTTTCACTACGATATGTCATGCAGAAGATCGATTCAAGTTATGTCTGAAGGGAGTTCTCTGTGCCACTTGGATTTCAATGCCTGTTTCTTTCCCCAGATCAGAGAAGTTCTCAGCTATGATTTGTTCAAGTACACCTTCAGCACTTTTCTCTCTTCTTCTTCTGGAATTCCTATGATACGGATATTGTTCTGTTTGATTGCGTCACTTAGTTTCCTAATTCTCCCCTCATACTCCTGGATTTTTTTGTATCTCTTTTTCTCAGCTTCCTCTTTTTCCATAATTTTATCTTCTAATTCACCTATTCTCTCTTCTGCCTCTTCAATCCGTGCTATGGCCACCTCCACTTTATTTTGCACCACATTTCTAGCATTTTTTAGCTCCTCATGACTATTTCTTAGTCCCTTGATCTCTGCAGCAATAGATTCTCTGCTGTACTTTATGCTTTTTTCAAGCCCAGTGATTAATTTTATGACTATTATTCTAAATTTTGTTCCATTATATTGCTTAAATAGGTTTTGATCAATTCATTATCTGTCACTACTTCCTAGAGTTTCTTTTGAGGAGAATTCTTCCATTTTGTCATTTTGGGTAGTCCCTGTGGTGGCTCCAAACTGCAGGGCACTTCCTCTGTGCTACCCAGAGTAACTTGTGTTTCTGGGCAGGGCCACTGTCAGACCCGATGTCTGCCCCCGGCCCATGGCTGGGGCCACAGTCAGACTGATGTGTACCTTATCTTCCCCTCTTCCAGGGGCAAGACTCACTGTGGGGTGGTGTGGCCTCTGTCTGGGCTTCTTGCACATTGCCAAGATTGTGGTACTGCTTTGATGGGATTTGGCTTATTAGCCGGGGTGGATCCGCAAGGTGCACAGGGGTGGGAGAGGCAGGCTTAGCTTGCTTTGCCTTTGGTGGTCCCCTGCGGGAGGGGCCTTGCAGCACCAGGAGGGAGGCAGACCTGTCAGAGGGTTGGATCCACAGAAGCACAGTGTTGGGCATTTGCGTGGTGCAAGCAAGTTCCTTGATGGGAATTGGTTCCCTTTGGGATTTCAGCTGGGGGATGGGAGAGGGAGATGGCACTGGCCAGTGCCTTTGTTCCCCCTCCGAGCTGAGCTCTGTCTTCTGGGGCTCAACAACTCTCCCTCCGGGCATCCTCTCGCCCTCCTCACTCTCCAAGAGCAGAGCTGTTCACTTTTAACATTCCAAATGTTAACTCCCACTGGCTGTCAGAACTGATGCAGTCCAACACCTCTGCTTTTGCAAGCCAGACTGGGGGCTCTGCCTTGCCGGGCAGGCTGCCCCTCCACCGCCCCGGCTCCCTCCCGCCAGTCCGTGTAGCATGCACCACCTCTCCGCCCTTTCTACCCTCTTCTGTGGGCCTCTCGTGTACGCTTGGCTTGGGAGAGTCTGTTCTGCTAGTCTTCTGGCGGTTTTCTGGGTTATTTAGGCAGATGGGGGTGGAATCTAAGGGATCAGCAGGACGAGGTGAGCCCAGAGTCCTTATACACTACCATCTTCCCAGGTCTCTCCCATAGTTATATTCTAAAAAGAAGTGTGGTAGTAACTGGAAGAGGACCTGAGGAGGCTTTGTGGGTCCTGGGGATATGCAATTTCCTAACCTCAGCAATGATTAAATGGGTGTGTCCACTTTGTGAAAATTCATTGAGCTGTGCACATTTTGTGTGCTTTTCTGTAGGGGTATTATTATAGTTGAAAAATGAGTATATTTTAAAATTAAAACAAAATCAACTCACAGAATAATAATTAAAACTTTCCTAACTATCAAAAGAGCTACACATGCACACCTGCCTACACACATGCACACTAAAAAAAGCAAAACAAAGAAAACACCTAGTGAAAGGGTTTAAAAGTATAATATGAAGAAAATTATAATTGGGCAGAAACTGGATTAAATATATCTGTCACTTCAGTAAAAGGGATATTGGCTTTACTCACTGATTATAATAAAATAATATATTAAATTGGATTCCAAAGAAACAACAAAACTATGCCAGATCAAATAGACTCCCTTAAAATAAAGTTTTTCAGAAAACTTGAAAATAAAAATATGTGCAAGAGTATACCAGATAAATGTAAGCAAAAAGAAACAGTGTAACAATTTTAATATCAAAGAACAATTACTTCCGTCTGAAATATTAATTCCCCTTTGTCATGTGACATAATATATTTACAGTTTCAAGTGATTTAGATGTGAAGGGGGCCATTATTCTATCACAGTTTGCCCTCTGGTAAATAAAAATTCCCATCAATACCACATTCAAAATGTATTCACAACAACAACAACAGATGTTGGTGAGAATGTGGAGAAAAAGGAACCCTTGTATACTGCTGGTCAGCAAGCAAACTGATGCAGCCACTGTGGAAAAAAGTATGGAGTATCCTCAAAAAACTAAAAATAGAACTACCATAAAACTGAGCAATCTCACTACTGGGTATTTACCCAATGAATACAAGAACACCAATTCAAATAGATATACACACCCCTATGTTTATAGAAGTGTTATTTACAATAGTGAAGATATGGAAGCAGCCGTGTCCATTGATTGATGAATGGATAAAGATGTGGTATGTACATAAAGTGTGTGTGTGTGTGTGTGTGTGTGTGTGTGTGTGTATTCCATATAGAATGGAATATTACTCAGCCATAAAAAAGAATGAAATCTAGGGGCTCCTGGCTGGCTCTGTTGGTAGAACATGCAACTCTTGATCTCAGGGTTATAAATTCAAGACCCACTTTGGGTGTAGAGATTACTTTTTAAGAAAAAGAATGAAATCTTGCCATTTTCAAGGACATGGATGGGGCTAGAGAGTATAATGCTAACTCAAATAAGTCAGTCAGAGAAAAACAAATACCATATGATGTCACTCATACGTGGAGTTTAAGAAACAAAACAAACAAGCAAAGAGAAAAAAAATTAGAAAGAGAGAGAGAAATCAAGAAACATACTCTTTATTGCAAAGAACCGATCATTCTCAGAGGGAAGGGAAGGTGTGTGTGGGGGGGAGGGGAGGGATGGGTTAAATAGGTGGTGGGGACTAAGGAGTGCACTTGTAGTGAACACTGGGTGACATATGGAATTATTGGATTGCTATATTGTACACCTGAAACTAATTTAACACTGTATGTTAACTAACTGGAATTCAAACAAAAACTTAAGAGAAAGATAAACATAAGTATCTGTACTGAAATATGAGGATATAACTTAGAATGTCCTAAAGTTGTAATGGGACTAACATTTGAATGAGAGATAAATTTCAACTCAATATACAAAATAACTTCAATAAGCTAGAACTTTCTGAATAAAGGTTTCACTCAACTATATTTTAAAACCATGAAATGCACATATAATATTTTCTAGGTATTGTGCTTATGAGTGCAGTGAACAAAATCGACACAGCTCCCCCCCTCCGATTCTAACACAGAGCAGGCATGAGGTAAACAAATAGCAATAGAATAAAAGTGAACTATGTAGCTATTAAGTCTATCTGTTAGGCACAATTCTAAGTGCTTTACATTTATCTTTTAATTCTTAAACAACTTAAAATGGGAGTGGGAATAATGTAAAATGCAATCAAAGGAGGTCATCATAAATAAGCACTGTGCAGAGAGATGAGAATATCAGAGGATGAAGGGCCAAACTTTATAGTTATATCTAAGCACAATATGAATCTATTGAAGAATAAAGGGTTTTACAGAAGGGAGTAAAAGATTTTATTTACATTGAAGAAAAAAAAAAACACTCTGGCTTGCTAGGAGTACAGATTTAAAACGTGCAGGCACAGAACCAGAGAAATTAGTCAGAGACTATTAAATCAATATGGAAGACAGATTATGTCTGGGACCCAATTTGTGACACAGAGGGAAGTAAACACATCAGAAAGTGAAGACATCCAAAAGATATTTACAGTCACAATAACCTGGTGATGGGCTAGTTGTCAAGGATGAAGGGGGTGGGGCACGAATGAATATTTCTGACTCGAGTAAGTTAGTTAGGACATATTAAGTTTGAGCTGGCCAACTAAATGCATCAGGTGTGAGGCTAGATATACCCCAGAAATGGTACATTCCTCCATCGGAGAGAATTCAAGAACCAAATAGACATTTGTCTAGATGACATAAATATCTCCACTTTTAAAACTCTATGACTGTATGGAAAGAGAAGAGAGTGACCTGAAGAGATCATTGTTAACTATTGAACTTATTCTAATTGGGTGTGGTGTTCAGGACCAAGACTTATTCATTTTATATCTGATTGGCTCCATAAGCTTACCCACCACTAAGTAAAAAGCAGATTGTCTGAAGCTAAAATTACCTATTTATACATAACCTAAAATTCACAGCAGTTAATTTTAAAGTCCTCTCTTCGCATGACTGTTGTGATGAAGCACCATTCATTACTTTAGTTTCCAGGGCAAAGAACACTCAATAACGTGCAAGTTCTCTCTTTAACATATGCATTTGTAGAGAAAAACAGCTGTACTTATTCACTAAAGAAAAATAATGGCTTTGGAAAACATTTTTCTTTCTTTTTCAAAATAACTTCAAATATGCCATTGCACATCTCCACTAGTAACCTATGATTACTATTTATTAATAGTATTATTATTACTATTTTTTTATTATTTTATCATTTTTAAAACATTTCCTGATCAGCTACAAAGAGGAAGTTAGATATGTGACTATCAGCTTTATCATGACACCCCCCACCTGCCTTTCAGGGACTTGCACCCCCTAGATGTCCATCTCCTGTGCGCAGGTCTTTGATGTTCTGCCACCTTCCCTATTCTGATGGGCAGGCAGACACTTAGGAAGGCAGTGTGCAGATTCAATACAAAGGGCCACATTCAGAACACAGAACACCTGCACTTAGCAATCCTTAAATTGTCAAAAGTGCAGTATTTAAAATCAATTTTGAGCTATTTGGAATTTTTGAAGCAAACAGTACTGAGAAACCAGATGTTTCTGAATTATATGTGAGTAATATATGAATCATAAGCCAGAAATACTCTAGTGTTGCATTGTGGTTAAGAGTATAGACCCTGGAAACATGTTGTTTGAGTAGAATTTTAATAATGCCACTGTCCAGCTTTGTGGCCTTGGAAAAACTACTTATAGACTCAAAACCTCAGTTTTTTCATCTTTAAATGGAAGCAATATCTCTATCTCATATCTTTGTGGAGTCCTAAAGGAATTAGGACTGTGGAATTAGGAATCCAGAACTCCTGGAACTGTGCCTGTCAAAGTAAGTGCTCCATAAATATGCATTATTATCATTTTCTCCCACTCTTTTTCTAAGCATACATATTTAACACAAGAGATAAAAACCATAGGCCAACACAAAGTTCTTGCCTAAGTACGCTATAAAACCCCCCTTCCTGTACCTTCTAGTTCATGGGCCAATCTGATGTTTTCCTAAATAACTTCTGTGTATCCAACAGCCTAAAAACAAAGATTACATGTACATTTAACTTTCTTAATTCAGGATTTCAACAGCACTGTGGGCCTGGTATCTGGTTGAGTTTCACATTCTAGTTGGCACACGGGTTATTCATGAACTATAACAAACAATTCCAGTGACTTAAAACTGTAGTCATTTATCATCATTCATATATCTACAGGTGGGTTGGGTGTGACTGATTTAGGCTGAGCTCTGCTAGGATGCTCTACTCCAAGCTGATGGGCATTGGGTTCATGTCTACTCCTTATGTATTCTCCTGGACATGGTCTGGAAGGAGGAGAGCAACAGCTATCTGGTGAAGTGTGGCTTGAGGTGATGGCAGAAGCACCAGAGGACAAACCCAGCTGTGCAAGAAACTTCAAATGTATTCTTATGTTAGGTTTGCTAATGTTCCATCAGCCTAAGTAAGTAATGTGGCTTATCCCCAAAAGTCAAGAGGCAGGGAGGTAAACACCTATTTCTAGAACAACAAGGGAAGTAGGTGAATATGTCTCTCAGTTACCTTATCTATCACACTAGATTTTGCTGCTGCTAACACGATAATCATTATTCCATATATTATGCATGCTTACATTTTAAATGATTCATTTTGAGACATAAGATTTTATATAGTTCAAGCTTACTGACCATCTATAGAAATAAGCAAGGTAATAAACAATATTTTTATTAACAAGGTAGAATGTATTTTATTACATATCATAAACTCTGGCCAAAACAATACTTGACTCAATAAATATTATCTGAATTAAAGAACATGAAACATTGAGGGTAATTTTTTGTACTAATGGCCTAACATTCTTTGGAGGGTAGGAGTAGGTAGAAGGAGAAGCATTTCTTCTCCAATTTCTTCATTCATTAAACCTTCCTTTCGTTTAATAAATATCTTTCAGTGGCTTCTACAAGCCAGACATGTTCTAGATGGGATCTAGAAGTGATCAAAACAGATTCCTACCATTTGGATAGATAGACAATAGACTGTGACTCAGTAAATTAATTGTGAATAATGATAAGTAGCTGAAAGTAAAGTATTAGGGAAATTAAATAATGAAGGTGAAACTATTTTGAATAAGGCAAAAAGGGAATGCCTTAAAGAAGGTGATACTTGAACTGAAATTTAGATGATGAGAAGGAGCCAAAGAAGTGAAGATATAAAGAACATTCTAGAGCAAAGACTCTGAGACAGCAAAGAGCTTGACTTAAGTGAGGTCCAGAAAGAGCCAGTGCTGAAAGTATTCTCAACTCCAATCTTGAAATGAAAGCCTCGTTATATTTTTAAGAGACTTTTTTTTTAAGTTTATTTTGAGAGACAGAGAGAGAGAGAGAGAGAACACAAGTGGGGGAGAGTCAGAAACTGAGAGAGAGAATTTTAAGCAGGCTGTACACTGGTCAGTGCAGAGCCCAATGTGAGCCTCAAACCTACAAACCTTGAGATCATGACCTGAGCTGAAACCAAGAGTCGGATGTTTAACCGACTGAGCCACCCAGGCACCCCAAATGAAAAACTCACTTATATTTCTTAACTTTGGTTTCTTGCCTTTGATTCCCTAGTACCTTGTGCACTGATCACCTGGACTTATAATTATTGGCTGTCTATCAATCTCTTCCACTGGAACTTGAGCTCCATGAGGGCAAATTTCATATCTTAACAGTTTATTCACTCACAACACCTACTACAGAGCTCCATTCAACACAAGGTTGTCAAGTGCACATAGGCATGAGTGCCAGTTTCGTACAGTTTAGAAATCAGTCATGGTGTAGGTCCAAGACGGGACCAACTCACTTATAATTCAGATGAAATGGGTGAAAGAGACATAGGAAAGGTCACATTTTGATAAGAGGAGAGCCAGATTTCTTTTGTCACATGAAATGACTTCAGCCTTTATTCTCCTTTATCAGAAATATAAAAATATGAAGCAATTCAATATCTACCATATATAAGATCCACAGGAACATAAAAAATTAATAAGACCATTTTTTGCTCCATTGAAATTACAATATAAAGTTATATGACTAAAGCACTTCAAATATTTTCTAATTGCTTTAACACTTATCATATTTTGTCCTTTGTTGACTATAGCAAAAGACAATTTTAAATACCTATAATTTCTCTCAGAGTCTGAGTTCGCTACCTTGGGAAAAGAGAAACATTTCAGTTGCCTTTAAGATCCAGTATAGAATTTAGAACTGGAAAGGACATTTGAGAGCTTTCCCATTAAGGATTTGGACATCGAGACCAAATGTGCTAAGTACTTTGCTAAATACCATATAACTAGTCAGGAGCAAAGCTGTGTCTGAAATCCTGATCCCCAATTCCCTGATTAGTTTACTTCTTATTACACTGTTCATAAAAAGAGACTGAAATTTTGGTTTATGGTGAAATTTGCAATCATAAAATTTAGGCCCAGAAGAAATTACAAGCAACAAGAATATGGGAGAAAAACAGTACTAATCAGAAATTAATTCTCCAAAATTTTTTTGTTGTTGCATTAAAAAAATGCTTTGAGCACTATTTAGAAATGTTAGTTAATTCTTACCTATGTAATAAAATACCTACAGCCAAAGAAAGTAGCTCTCTGAGTATAAAGTTACCTCCCAAAGGCAAGAAAAGGTGGACAAGGCTGGGGTTAAAAATAAATAAATATATAAAAATGTAAACGAAATAATGAGTAAAATTAAGAGAAAGGAGATACAATCTACATAGAAATACACAGAAATACATAGAAAATATGCATGTTTTTAGGAAAGAAAAATTATATCTGCATATAACAAGGCATATAACTGTTAATCCAGTAACAGTAAGGCTGGCAAAGAAACTCAGTCAATGGCAGGATTGTGATCCTTCTTCATCCTGACAACAAACATACAAATGGAAAAGTTCTTCAAACTACATTAGCAACTAGAGATATTCAGTGACAGTTATAAGAATAAGCCATGAAAAAGTAATGCTCATTCTGTGTTAAATTGTCACTGTAAACAATAATAAAACTGGACAAATATATGTAGCAACTGTTTTCAAACATAGGACAACAGATAGCTCAGGGCTGTTATCGCTGAGACAAGGAACCATACAAGATAATGTCCACATTAGCTTCAGTTTTCTGAGAAGGAGCATTATCCAAATCACTGCACTGCATAATAAAGCCCAACAGAGAGCTGAAGCCTTGGGAGGTGGAAGGAATAAAATTCAGAGTTCAGAGTAGCAGGTGCAGGTGGAATTTTCAGGGCAGAGTAACATAGTTGAAGAAGGTGAATAGAGGAAGAGCTCCACAAATCTGCAAAGGAGTCCACTTGAGTATTTGGTTGAATATAAACTGAAAATGTATAAAGCAAGACTTGGTGAGGCCTGACAGAATATGGCTATGGAGGGGGTGTGAGCTGAGCTAACATTCCAGAAGCTGCACAGTGCTGATAGTCCATAGAGCTCTGACCAGCCAGAGTGGAGCTATCAAACTAAACATTCTGTGTATTCAGTTGAGGCCACTCATAAGGAGAAGAGCTATTCTGGTCGCAGAGAAATGGCTACTGTATGTCCGTGGTTCTCAACTGGGGTGATTTTGACCCCTTTCCTGGAAACCTTTGGCAATATCTAGAAATCTTGTCATTTATTATGCTGTAGGGGCAGTGGTGGGAAGTGCTTTTGGCATCTAGAGAGTAGAAATCAGGGATGTTACATTGCACAAAGATGCTACACTGCCCAAAACAAATAACTATTCAGCCCAAAATGTCAATAGTGCAGTCAGGAATACATGATGTATATCTACCCTAATAGAGCCTAAAAGTAAGCCTTTTTAAAAAAGGATAAAGCTGATCCATCAGTAAATTACCTCTCTGCAAAAACATCTCAAAGGCAAAATCCAGACTCCCAAAAAATGTAACATCACAATGACCTGCTTACAATAAAAAACAAAAAAATACTAGGTTTGTGCATAAGCAGAAAAAAAAAAAAAAAGACACAGAAGCAGGAGAAAAGAGTCAATAGATATAAATCTTTAAATGACAGCAGTTTTGGAATTTGTAGACAAAGACCTTAAAAGTATTCATAAGAAAAGATGAACATAATGAGAAAGCACATGAAGAATTTCAGAAGAGAACTAGAAACCATAAAGAAGAAACCAGTGTCAATTCTAGGCCTGAAAATACAATACTGGAATTTTTCAAAACTCATTGGGAGGGCTTAACAGATTAGACATTGAAAAAGGAAGGAAAAGTGAGCTTAAAGATAACAGGGTGAAAGAAGCTAAACTAAAAACAGACAAAAGGAAGATAGATGATAGATAATAGATGGTAGATGATAGATAATAGATGATAGGTAGATAGATAGGTAGGTAGATAGATAGATAGATAGATAGATAGATAGATAGATAATGCTTCAGAGAAAGATGAGATTATACCAAAATGTCCAATATACAAGTAACTAACCCCCAAGTATATGGGAGAGATGGGAATGGAAAAAATATTTGAATAATCATTAAAATTTTCAATTTTGATTAAAAATATCAACCTATATTTCCAAGAAGCTCAACAAAATACAAAGGATAAATACAAAGAAATCCATACCAGTCCCATCAGATTGCTATAAACCAAAGTAAAAAAGGAAATTTTTAAGTAGCCAGAGAACAAAAATCCTATTCATACTCACAAATAGTAATAGGAATGACCAGGCCCATGTCATCAGAAAACAAAACAAGGCAGAAGACGAATGATGAAAGAATTTAAAAAATCAACCTAGAATTCTACATCCAGTAAAATATCTTTTAAAAGAGAAGGTGAACTAAAAGTATTTTTCCCAGGTTTTTATTTTGAAAGAAATTTTAAACTTACAGAATTGCAAAAATAGTACAATGAATCCTCAAGTATTCTTCACTTAGAGTCACCAGTTGTCAACATTTTGTACACTGTTTGATCTTTTTCCCCCTGAACTAATTGAGGTAATTGCAGATATCATGACACTTTACTCATAAATATCTCAGCATGTATTTCTAAAGAACAAGAATATTCTCCTTTGTAACCAAAATACGATGATCAAAAAATTTAACATTGACACAATACTATCTAATATACAGTCTGAAATGCAGTTAAAATTCCCCAGTCGTGTCATTTTAAGCTGTTTCAAACTAGGAGCTAATCTGGGATCATGCACTGCATTTTTTAAAAAATGTTTCACCCTCATCGGGGTATAATTGACAAATAAAACTGTATATAAAGCAGGTAATGTAAAAAAAAACATATAATGTGGTGAAATGATTACCATAATCAGGTTAATTAACACATCTATCATCTCACATAGCCACTGTGCGTGTGCATGTGTGTGTTGAGAATGTTTAAGGTCTACCCTCTTAGCTTAAGAGATTCAAATATACAATACAGTTTTATTAACTATAATCACTATGTTATGCATTAGGTCCCAAGAGCTTGTCATATAACTGAAGTTTATACCTTTATATCTTCCCACCTCATCGACTCACCAGTTCCTGGTAACCACCTTTCTATTCTCTGTTACTATGAGGTCGAGTTCAAGTTTTTTTCTTGTAGATTCCACATGTAAGTCAGATCATATAGTATTTGTCTTTGTCTTGCCAATTTCATTTAGCATAATGTCCTCTAAATTCATCCATGTCTTTGCAAATGGCAGGATTTCTTACTTTCCCATGCTGAATAATATTCCATTGTGCGTGTGTTGGTGTATACACTACATCTTCTCTATCCATTCATCAGTCAATGGGCACTTAGTTGTTTCCATGTCTTTGCTATTGTAAATAATGTCATAACACAGGGGTGTAGATATCCTTTGAGATACTGGTTTTATTTTCTTCACATATATATTCAGTAGGGGGATATTTGGATTATATTGTAAATTCATGTTTAATTTTTTTAAGAAACCTCCATACTGTTTTCCATAGTGGATGCACCAATTTACATTCCCACAAAAAAAGTTTCCTTTTTCTCCATATCCTCACCTTGGGTTTTTTTTTTTTCTTCATAAAAAACATCCTAATAAGGTGTGATGTGATATCTCACTGCGGTATTGATTTGTATTTCCCTAATGATCAGTAATGTAGAGCACTGTTTCATGTACCTGTTGACCATTTGGATGCCTTCTTTGGAAAAATGTCTATTCATTTTCCTTGCCCATTTTAATTTTACTTGTGCTTTTTTGTTATTGAGTTGTATAAGTTCCTTGCATATTTTGGATATTAACTTCTTATCAGATATATAATTCACAAATATTTTCTTACATTCTGTAGGCTACCATTTCATTTTGTTGGTGAAACATTTGACAAAGGCCAACATCCTTTTACAATAAAATTCTCAATAATTAAGTATAGAAGAATGCACCTCAGGGCACCTGGGTGGCTCAGTCCACTAAGTATCCAACTCTTGATATTGGCTCAGGTCATGACCTCATGGTTCTTGAGTTTGAGCCTCACATTAGGCTCCGTGCTGTCAGCATGGAGCCTGTTTGAGATCACCTCTCTCTCTCTCTCTCTCTCTCTCTCTGCCCCTTTTGCACTCTCTCTCTCTCTTACACACACACAAAATTAATTAATTAAAAAAAAAGAATGCACTTCAACATAATAAAAACTATAAATGGCAAGCCTACAGCTAATATACTCAACAGTGAAAACTGAGAGTTTTTTTTTCTTTAACAGGAGGAACAAAACAAGGGTGCCACTCTTGCCACTTTTATTCATCATATTACTGAAAGTCTTAGAGAAATTAGCCAACAAAAAAATAAATAAATGAATAAATGTATCCAAATTGAAAGGAAAAAAGTGAAACTGTCTCTTTTTGTAGATAACACAATCTTATATGAAAACCCTAAAGACTCCACCCAAAAACTGTTAGAAATAATAAAAAATTCAGTAAAGTTTCAGTATGCAAAATCAATATACAAAATCAGTTGCATTTATATATGCTAACAATGAACTTTTGGATAAAGAAATTAGGGAACTAATCCCATTTATCATAGCATCAAAAACAATAAAATATTTAATCATAAATCTAAGCCAAGGGGTGAAAGATACACTGCAAACTATAATAGTAATGAAAGAAATTCTGGAGCACCCAAATAAATGAAAAGATATCCCTTTTTCATTGGGATTGGAAGAATTAATATTATTAAACTATCTATACCACCCAAAGCAATCTACAGATTCAATTCAATCTCTATCAAAATTCTGTTGCTATTTTTCATAGAAATAAAAACAATCCCAAAATTCATATGGAAACACAGAAGACCTAAGATAGCCAAAGAAGTCTTGATAAAGAAGAACAAAGCTGGAGGCATCATAGTTTCTGATTGCAAACTATATTACAACGTTGTAGTAATCAAAACAGTATGGCATTGGCATAAAAACAGACACATAAACCATTGAAACAGAATTGAAAGCCCAGATGGCAACTCACACATGTATCAACTAATCTTTGACAAGGGCACCAATATCACACAATAGGAAAAGGGTAGTCTTTTCAATAAATCGTGTTGTGAAAACTGAATATCTATTTGCAAAAGAATAAAACTGACCTCTATATTATGCCATTCACAGGAATTAACTCAAAATGGATAAAAAAACTTTATTGTAAACCTGAAAGCATAAAATTCCTAGAAGAAAATATATTGAAAAAAGTTCCTTGTCATTGGTTTTGGCAATGACTTTTTTTAATATGACACCAAATAATAGGCAACAAAGGCAAAAATAAACAAGTGGGACTACATCAAACTAAAAACTTTCTAAAGAAATTTTCAAATAAGTAGAATAGGGTTTTAAGTGAGATCTTTTATGACTAGCAGACCTCATTTCCCAATAATGTTTGTTTTTAATTTTATTTAAATCCAAGTTAGTAAGCATAGAGCGTAATAATGGTTTCAGGAGTAGAATTCAGTGATTCATTTCTTACATACAACACCCAGTGCTCATCCCAACAAGTGCCCTTCTTAATGCCCATCACAAATAAGGTTAAATAAAGTTCTTTAGGCGGAAAAGGGAAATAATTAATCCACTTGAATATATACAAAGGAATGGAGTGCCAGAGATAAAAAAAAAAAAAAAGTGGGTAAATATACAAGGCTTAATTTTGTTTTTATATCCTTAAAGTACAATTGACTGTTAAAACAAAAATAGCAACAATATATTAGGAAGAGTCTTAACATACATAGAAATTGATTATATGAAAAAAAATAGTATGAAGAATGGTATATGGAAAAATAGGAGTGTACTGTCCTAAAGTTCTGCACTCTTACAGAAAGTAATAAAAACAAATTAAGGTGGACTACAAGAGATTAAAGGGGCATATTGTAATCTCTGGAACAATCACTTTAAGTGTTGGTATAGCAAAAATCAACAGAGAGATAAAATGGGATATAAGGAAATATTTAATGAATTCAATATTTAATTAATTCAAAAGTAAGAGGAACATAAAAATCGGTAAAATGGTAAATTTTGCTATACATATTCTGTCAATTTTTTTTAAAATAATTTAAAAATAAACAGAGAACAAAAAAGGACAAGTAAAAAACATTCAACAAAGTATTAGACTGTAACCAAACCTTATCAATAATTATATTATGTGTATGTGGAGTCAGCACTCTACTTAATAGAAAATCGTTATTAGTTTTTATATAAATAATAAGATGCTACTATAAGCTGTCTTTAAAAATGCACTTTAAATATAAATACTGAAATAAGTTGAGGTCAAAAGAACAGAAAATATCTATATCATACAAATAATAAGCATAATAAAGCTGGTGCATCTACATTAATATCAGTCCAAATATACTTCGGAACAAGGAATATTCCCCAAGATGATGCTGGATATTCTATGGTGATAAAACCAAGCACACATAACAAGCCTGGTAACAGAGTTTCAAAATATGTGAAACAAAATCTGATAGAACTAATGGGATAACATACAAAATCACAAATATGGTTGTATATATATGTTATATATATATATTACATATTTTAACAGGACTAATAATATAAACCAAATTTATCCTAATAGACATTTATAAAACATTGTATCAAACAAATGTAGAAGACACATTATTTTCAGTGCACATGAAACATGCACTAAGACCACTCCAGGGCCACAAATAAATACCAATAGCAAAAGTGACCTGGAAAGTAACCAAATATTTGAAATTAAGCAACATGCATAAATAATCCATAGATTAGAGAATGGATCACATGCGTAATTATAAAATCTCTGAACTGAATGACTAAAACACAACATATTCAAATTCATGGGATGCAGTTAAAGCAGTGGTAAGAGTAAAATTTTTATCTCTAAGTGTACATCAAAGAAAAACAGAACAATTAAAAATTAATGCTGTTTCCACTTTAGTAAGCTAGCAAATTAATGCCAAACTGAATTGAAATTATGCAGGAGAAAGGCAGTAATGGAGGTACAAGCATAAACAATAAAGAAAAATCAAAGAAACCAAAAGATGATTATTTGAAAAGTCAAAGGAAGTTATAAGTCTCTACATATAATGATCAAAATAGAGAGAAAAATATATATTACCACTAGCAGCAATGAAAAAAAGAAACATCATTGTAGATTCTACAAATATTAAAAGAAATTATTCCACAAATGTAATAAGAAATTATTATGAAAAATTGTATGCCAATAAAGCTGACAGATTAGAAGAAATTGAAACTGAAGTTGACATAAGAAATTGGAAAAAAAACAATAGTCTTTCCTATGCCTATTAATAAAAATAAATTCGTAATTACAAACATTCCCACAAAGACAACCATAGCCCTACATAGTCTCATTGGTGATTTCCATTAAATATTTCAGGAAGAAATAAAATTGGTGTAAGAGTCATTTACTCTCTTTAATGCTAGACAAGGAATAGGTAAAATGTTATTACGAGTGAATTTATGTTGTAGTAGAACAGCATAAACTTAATTTTTAAGAGATCTTAGTTCAAATATTGCCTTTACCATTTTCCAACTGTATGACCTGGGTAATTTCTTGAACTTTCTAAGCCAAATTTTTCTCAAATATACAACAAGATTAAAAATACATCACTTGTACTGAAAATTAAAAACCAAAGATATTATATTTAAAGTACATAGCATAGGGGCACCTAGGTGGCTCAGTCACTTAAGCATCTGACTCATGATTTTGGCTCAGGTCATGATCTCACCGTTCGTGAGATAGAGCCCCAAGTCTGACTTTGCACTGACAGTGAAGAACCTGCTTGGGATTCTCTCATTCTCTCTCTCTGTCCCTCCCCCGTTCATGCTCTGTCTCTCTCTCTCTCTGTCTCTCTCTCTCTCCCTCCCTCCCCCCTCCTCTTTCTCTCTCAAAATAGATAAAATAAAAAACTAAAAAACAAAAAAAAAAAGAATCTTTAATGTACATGGCATAGATTTTGGTACTTCTTGGGTCTTCTAAACAATACGATTTGAAGGAATAATCTAATGAGATTTCTTTGGGGGTTGTTTATCAAATGGTTATTCATGTTAATAAACTAATGAGAGAAAAATAATCACTTCAATCTTGACTCCAAATTATCTAGAATAACTAAAAATGGAAAAATTGATAATAGATACAAAAATATCTCAGACGATCTAAAGACAGGTAATATGTTTTTAGTAAATCCTATTTTTTCTTAATATAGAACAAATTTTAATACATTGTATGGAATCATACAGCTAAATAGCTATGGATTTTTACTGGCATCTGAACTGAGTCTTGAAAGTGAAAACAATAACCGTAGACAATGAGGGCAGCATCATAAAAGAAAAGGAAACAAAATGAGAAAAAAATTTCAAGGCAGAAGAAATGAATTTTGTTGATGACAGTAGGATTTTTCATCAGGAGAATGGTCTGAGATTTGCAGACTGATCCTCCTCTTCTAGAGTCCCTGCACGTACAAACTATCGTGACCATGCCTGGCACCCGCTGGCTGTCATTCACTCACTTCAATGTTCGTACTTTTTTCCTCCTCCAATCCAAATTTCAACAACTTTAAATGGTCTAAATTAAACCCGTCTTGCCCACTGTAACTCACGGTGACAACTCCCACTCTTGAATCTCTCTACTATTTACATTCTTTTTCTCCTCCGCTTTAGCTTTTTGAAACAAATATCCACTCCATTTAGTTTTTCACAGTTGCCCTGGTGCTCACAGCAGTCCTCCAACATACATGCTGGACACCGATTTCTTAGGATAATCAAACACTAAGATCCTGGTCCTAATGCATTTCAGTATCATGTAATTATTAAAGCAATGGGTCTTCTTGGGAGTTAGGCTAAGTCGTCTTCAATTTCTGCATTCGTAAGGCAGGCATCCTTTTATTATTCCAAGCCTGTATCGTTGAAGTGAGATAAATATTAATTACCAATATATATTCATCGTTCTGAGACATGCAGGTGAGCTTCAAAATAGTAATAACCCTCTTATATTTACTTTTAAAACAATTGAGAACATTTTTCCCTCTTTTGCAAAAACATTTTTTTTTAATTTTTTTTTTTCAACGTTTATTTATTTTTGGGACAGAGAGAGACAGAGCATGAACGGGCGAGGGGCAGAGAGAGAGGGAGACACAGAATCGGAAACAGGCTCCAGGCTCTGAGCCATCAGCCCAGAGCCTGACGCGGGGCTCGAACTCACGGACCGCGAGATCGTGACCTGGCTGAAGTCGGACGCTTAACGGACTGCGCCACCCAGGCGCCCCGCAAAAACATTTTTTTAATATTAAAAGAATAAGAATGATTGGCAACCATTAGTTGCCAACAATTTATCCTAGTCAGAGATTTTGTAGCCAAACTACATACCTTATGCATGAAATTAAACATTGTTTCCACAAATTACCTATTTCTTAAGGTTATGGAGGTTATATTCTCTGCAATATTCTTTTAAAAATTAGCCTAGATAGATTGATTTTATTAAAATGACTCAAATATCTGGACAATATATATTGTAGGTATACAATTTTAAAAAACATTTTGATGTTAAATTAATTGAAAACATTCAGATAGAATATAAAAAACATAGTGACATAGATTATTTGCCATTATTTTTTCCATACATTCTCTCTTATTCAAAAGATACTTTGGCAATATTCCTGTGTTTGTTTCCTCTTTATTTAAGCGACTAAAATAAAAGGCATGCATACGCACACCTTAAGAACTTCAAGAGTCACATCCTTATTGTAGTTACATAATAAAAGAGACTTTACATTTGTTCTAACAGGAGGATTTGCAGAGAGACTAACTCCGTAATACATGCTTTCTTCCTATACATCTGCATAATCATATATATTTGAAGAACATTTTGACAAAAGATACAGGGTTGAATTCCAGTACCAGGAACACACAACAAATATGTGAATGCTCCAACATTCAAATTAAAATGAAGGCAGATTTGCCCATATTCTCCTCATAATTGCCTTTCACTTAACTACTTCTAATAACCCTCTAACAATTATCCATCTGGGGAAAAAAAAAAAAAAAGGTGGGGGTAAGTTCCAAAGCATTGAATCCAATCTCTTACACTGCTGAGCAGCTGCCTTTAAAGGGGGCATTTTGCATTTACCCTCTGATTTATAAAAGAAGCACTTTCTAAATCTTGATCTGGGGAAATTAAAAGAGAGATCATGTGACTACCATTACAAATCTATCAGAATGGTGCCTCATAAGCCCTTGGCACCACTTAGAGTTTATAAGGGCGAGAACCAACTGAGTGGGTGTTTTTGCTCTTTGACAATGTGGCTAGATTTCAAACCCTTGAACTGAGATTTTAGAAGACATAGGGAACAGTATTAACAATGAAGTTATTTAAGATAGAATCCCAGATTCTTTTGCAGTGTTTTTGCTTTATGTTTGAAGAATACCTCCTTCAAGTGACTTATTTTCTCCTATAAAAAAACCGTGGACTATTTTCTCCTTCTCCACTGGGGCTGCATCCTTCTCCCAGGGCATTCTTCAAACGTTTCACATGCCCCTCAGCCCATCACTGTAGGAGTCCTGCACCAACGGAGTCCTGTACTATTCACGGGACCAGTGAATATAGTCACCAAATGCCCCTTTTAATTAAAGTGCCAGAGGACCAAAAAAAGGCAGGCATTAGATTTTGTTGAAAAAGTATATTTGACACAGAAATCTCTTCTTATGTAGAGAGTTAGCATTCAAATAATTTATGCAATAGTCTTCTTGGGTTCACTGAACTCTAGGCCAACTTTATCAATTTGTGCTGTAGACAAAAACCTGCCTTTTGTTCCTAAACCATTTTGTGTTTTCATTGCATCTCAGGTACTCAATGATCTCATTTTGTTACTATGATCAAGCAGCTCCCTTGCTTATTTTAGGAATAAAGTCCACATTCCTTTACAAGGCATTTGGAGGACTCCATTTATGGCCAAAAGCTGTTGCCTTGTTCCCTTTCTACTTCTTGCCTCACAGTTCACTGGAGGCACTGGTCGATTCCTAAATAAGTTCAACTCTTTAATTTCTAATCTCTGGGTCTTGGTCTTTACTGCTTAAACTAATCAAAATTCCATAACCCTTTGCAAAAACTGCCTAAATATTACCCAAAAATCAAGGCATGTGAAACATTCTCTATGAAGTCTTTATCAGTCCTCGCCTGCTTCTTCTCTTTACCAAAACATTTTAATATTCTCATGCTGCTCACAATGTACTCTGTGGACTACAGATGTTTGTGTAGGTAAGGAGTCTACTGGATTCATCCAGTAATGTGTTTAGTCTATAAATACTGTTTATTAATTCTACCATTCTAGGCCCTAGGAAAGACACTGTGCCTTTGAGCAACTCACAATCTGGTGTTCTACTAGGTATCCAGGTGCACAGATAACTTTTATGTTTGTGTCCCACAAAGTAAATAACTTTGTATTTCAAACATAAAATGTGGCCAACAGATGGTTGCTGATTGAAACTCATGTGATAAAATAAATCCTAGCTAAACAATTAGGGGATTATCATATTAACATACTAAGGAGAATTTGCATTTTTAAAAATAATGAGCTCAGAAGAGATCCCCAAGCACCCTTCAGTGATGTTTTGGGAAAGATGGGCCTTCTTAGAGCTTCTCAAATTACAGAAAATAGCCAGATGCCTACTTCATGCATCCATCATACTCTTTGGAGATATATTAACATAGATCCACATGGGAGGGCAGAGATAATGTTATTCTATATCTGAACACAGCCTTGGAAGGCAGCAAAACACTGATAGAATGTAAAAGTGTGGAAGACCACTGGGCAAAATTGAAAAGGAACTAGCATTTTCTTCAGAGCTATGGTCACAGGCAGGAATATGCACCCTGACAAAAGCTGCAAATGATTAGCTCAATAAAGGACTACCACATTTTAGAGACATGAACTTTTGCCTTATCTGTTCATTGAAAACTCATTCTTCTAATAGATGATTTAGCTTATAAATCATAGAGCAGCAATATTTGTGAATTATGCAATTTATTTGAAATGGCCATTTAATGGACTATACTCATATACAGAGAAAATTTAGTCTCTCACTTGGGCAGCTGCTCTTCATTCTTTTCTACAAACAAGGCAAGCAATTTTTAAGGTGACAAATAGCATACATTTAGGAAAATGTAATACTATGCTTCAAAACTTAATGGCAGGCAAACCTCAAAAGACTTAGAAATTTGGTTTGAATGAGATAAATATTCAAAGGACCGCCTGCCTATCGGAAGGCTTTCCGAAGCTAAGTTCCCCTCCTTCTCTGCAGGACTTCCTAAGGGGCTTTTTATCTCCTCTCTCCCAGCAAAACTCTTTAAAGAGCCATCATAAGTCCCTCCCACCTCATTACTCACAGTCTGGTTCCAGGCTTTAGGCCAGACAGCCCTGGCAACCTCTCTGGACATCCTCAACTGGATATCACTAGAGCTTTTCTTTTCAAAAAAAAAAAAAAAAAAAAAACAAGTTTATTGGATATATAATATTTAAAATTCAGCATTTAAAGAAAGCTGTCTGTAATATCTTCCCAAAATGGTGCTTATGAAGCTGAGTATATGGAATCCATTTCCATGTGGTTAAGGCCAGTTCAGTTTCTCCTGGACAAGACTGTAACCAACAAACTCAGCTGTCACAAAGAAGGAAGTGGAGGAAGGAGGTGGCAGAATGGAAACTTCCAGAGGGTGATCAGTAAGTCCTGCTCTGTGTCCACAGGGCAGCATGCCCTTCAATATAGATTTTTTTCAGCCTTTGTTTTGAAATTCTTTCCCACAAAACTTAATTAGGGAGAAAAATCACTAAACAGCAATATTTCATTCCAATATTACTCTTAAAATATTGATATAATATAGAAGGTTTTCTGCTTAGGCAAATAGACAAAGTTTTAATGAAGGATTTAAAGACACTGAACCAGATAAAAATGCTTACTGAGTTCCGCATTGCTTCATTTTATTTTTTAAATATTTTGTATGCCAAGCATGTATTTTGGAGAAAAAAAAAAAAAAAAGAAAGGAGAAGGAAAGAGGAAGTGTTGCATCCAGAATCTCATTTTAGGAAAACAATTTTAATAAGTGATTCTCTCTTTCTTTTTTTTTTCTGTTTGACTTCTTGAAATCATGTACTATTCCGAAAAGAGTTCATCCACCTAAATGTAATTTCCCAGCTAGCAAATTCTTGTGACAGATTAAAATATAAAACTTTAATCTACCATATGCAAAGAATATGTAAATTTAGGCTTCATCAATACCATCTCATGTCTGAATTCCATGAAAATTAAGTTTCTACCATTTCCTCGTTCATATTTAAACAGATCACTTTCCTACATTACATTATTCCATCTATTCCAGTTTGTCAAGTGTTTCTTGGGCATACGTTTTGATGGTTTGAGTTCCCTTCCATCCGAAACATGAGGTTGGATCCAGATTTCTTTATCTGTGAAGTGAGTGATATTCCATGATCCCCACTGTCTCTTTCAGTTTTAAATTCTATGCTAAATCATAAGGTTGTTGTGATTAAATGAATACGAGGAGGAACTCACTTTGAAACTACAAAAGACATGCAAATATGACTTAGAGACCAGCAACATTATTCATTGATGCTTATATTTTTATCAGTTGGTAACTTATGGAATCTGCCTTGATGTTCATTTCAGAACGGGGGCAGCATTTCTCTTAGGGGTCAATTGATAGCATTATAATGTCAACATTTACTTAACATCACTTGTATGCATTTCACTTGGCCTGCTTCAGAAGGACTCTCTGCGTGGTAGAAGAAAAAGTTCTTTCCTTAAGGGATACACATTTGTTTGGTTTTTTCCCTGTACTTAATTGATCTTAAATACCTTTTGTGGGGCGCCTGGGTGGCTCAGTCGGATAAGCGGCCGACTTCGGCTCAGGTCATGATCTCTCGGTCTGTGAGTTCGAGCCCCGCGTCGGGCTCTGTGCTGACAGCTCAGATTCTGTGTCTCCCTCTCTCTGACCCTCCCCTGTTCATGCTTTGTCTCTCCCTGTCTCAAAAATAAATAAATTTAAAAAAAAAATACCTTTTGTCAATCTAAGAAAAAAAATAATTAGAATTCTAATGAATTTTCTGGCAAATGAGGGCATGTTTCTTATCTGTTATTTATTGCCCTCTCCACCATTTCAGAGTTTTGTTTTTTTTTTTTTTTTTTTTTTTTTTTTTTTTTATTAATGTCCATTTGAAAATGGTGGCAGGCTGCATCGGCTGTGGGAGTCTGCAATAGACTTATTTTTCAGATTTTAGTTTTGGCTATTTGTCAAGTGGCTACCTCAAAATGAGAAGAATGTTACCTTTATTTTAATGCTATAGCCTCACTACGGGTGAAGATTTAATGCAATTTGTGTAGTAATAAATGTACTGTTATTCTGAAATGCACTGTGATATTTTTAAATGATATGCAACAAAAAGTCAAGTATTTGTGAATTAATGCAGAAATATTCACTTGGAACTATATGGAAAATAAAATAAGTCAGGTCAGGCTGCATTTTAATTAGTATTAGAAAACTTTCAGAACGAATAATAAGAAATTTTTCTTCAGAAAATGATAAAATTGCAGATGCCAAATACTAGGGTGCATTTTTAAGGAATGAGCATTTCACATTTCTTTTTATTTATTTATTTACAATTTTATAATTTTATTTATATATAATTTCACATTTTCCATTTATTTATTTGGTAAAATAAATCCTTATACCAATATTGCATGGTGGCTAACTAGCATCGATGGCTCTTAAATGTTGATACTCTCCTGTTATTTTTCGGTTTGTTTAACTTCTCTGTGCCTCATAGGTTAATTAAATGGTGCATTTAAGCACTCACTAAAGAACATGCCTTCAACAAGAACTAATTGTGATATAATTATCTCCATGTTGCTCATTTAGAAAAACAGTACAAGAAAGATACTTGTGCACATGTTCATGTTAGTGAGTATGTAGGACATTTTTTATAATGGTTCCTGAATGAATACAAATTTGTGCTATTTACCAGAGCAATTCTGGCCTTATTTTTTTGCTATTTTAAAAAATTTTTCCAGCCTTATTAAAGTATAATTGACAAATAACAATAATATATATTTAAGATGTGCTATTTGATATTTTGATATATATCTGCATTATGAAATAATCACCCATAATCAAGCTAACTTTCTTTGCATGGTGAGAACATTTTGCAAATTCCAAGTATATAATACAGCATTGTTAATTATGTGTTAATTATAGTCACATTGCTGTACATTAGACCCCCAGAACTTATTCATCTTTCATAACTAGTAATTTGTACTCCTTGACCAATACTTCTCCATTCCCTCTCTCTCTCTCTCTAGCCCCTGACAATCCCCATTTAAACTGAGAAAAGTAAGTTAAATTCTTCTACCATCAAATCTTATAAATATGGGGTTATAAGATAACATCCTGATAGATTCTGATTTCAAATACTCAACATGGTGTTTTACCCAGGTAGGTATTTAATAAGTGTTTGCTAAATGTAATAATAACCTCGATTATGGTGTTGGAAAGAATATACATTAAGTATTCCACTGTGATGAATTCTGATTGTGCCTAATTAGTATTATCTGTTCTTTCATGTGCATTTGTTTAAAATTCACTCAAAGATTAGTTTCTTTCCGAAAAAACACTGTGAACATCTAACAAAACTCTGACTGATCAGACTGTCACAGCTATGACTCAAATCACCTCATGATGGCATATAATAGAATCTTGATAGCAGTTCTGAGGAAATTTCAAAATTTAGAACAATGGTTTTAATGAGGAACATCTGATGTCATTAGGATAGCCATCAGAGAATTATAGACTATATTTAGAAGTATTTTAGAAAGTCCATGTTGATTACTTAAATGTCATAAAATAATAATTACCCTGTGTTGAACATTCTGTTTCTGACATGGTGCCAGGAGGTCGAAAGATACATAGATAGATGGATAGTCACTTCATTATATCATTCTGACCTCACACTTCTGTTTCATAGAAAATATGATCCGCTGCTTTATAGTGATAATTTATTTTAATATAATAGTTTAAGCAAAAAAAAATATTTCCAGGAGATCTAAAATATGACTAATATGTGGTCTTGGCTTGATACTGATACTATAGCCTGATCATGATATAGCAGTTAAATAAATTCAAAATCCAATGAGCATATAACAATCTGCCTTAGAAGACATAGCTCGGTGCTAGGGATTCAAAGAGGATGGGGACCCAGTATCAGTGTTCCCAGGAGCTTAAAGTTGGAATGGGGAAGGTCGGGCAAAGACACACATACACATAAATTACACAAGGTAGAACATCATGAGTTACGAGAAAGGAAAGAGAGGAAAGGAAAGAAAAGTCATAACCAGTTGATAGAGGGGGAAGGATCTCAAAAACTCAGTTAGGAGGTAGTTTGTGAGCTAAACCTTGACAGGATTTTTTAAATAGACTTTTCAAATTATAAAACTCTACAACAGAATTTCCTTTATCCCACTACTCAATAAATATTTATTGGGTGTCTCCCATTATTGAGTATATGGTTGTCACTGAGGAAACAAATGAATAAGTACTTGTTATCAGGAAAAGCAAAAGATATAAACAAGTTAACAGATGATAATACAATGCAGTCGGTGGAGATGAAGAAATACTTTCACTCCCTGGGACAAGGAAGAACTGGAGATTAAGAAAACCTTTTGGGGAAGAGGTGATAAATGAGTGAACTTCTTTAAGACAAGTAGACATTGTATAACTCAGGTGAAGTCCTGGGAGGTGGTAATGTGGTTAGCATGTTTATGTGTTCAGTCATTAAAAACTGTAAGTTACTTATACCTTACCAAGTAAAAAACTCCCACTAAGAGAAAACATGAGAAATGTTAGTTTCAGGTGACTGGAAGCAAAATGATTAGCAGAAGTTGTCAAAGAAGGTGGTAAATTGTGAGAATGTGTCAGAATGCCAAAGGCCTCAGAGGTCCTGCTATGGAGTTCGCTCTGTATCTTGAATACTTGGAGAGCTATTCAACAGAGAGACATGAAGAGGACGTTATCACCGGATGTAAGAGTATGGGGATTGGGGTGCATGACATAAACCGAATTGGATTCTAATAAGGTCCCTCTGGAGGCACAGGGAGAATGAATTGTTGGAGGAGGGCACGTTGTGAGACTAGCATAAGGAAAACAAGTTACAAAGAGAGAATAGTACAGATGAGAACTGATAAGATTCTTTACTTGGTCAGTGGAAATATGGTTGGAAATAATTGAATGATTGCAGAGGTGTGAAAGAGGGAGTCCAGTGGAGCCCAGAGGGAATTCCAGTGGAGCCCAGTGTTGGTAGTAATGTAAAGACAAGAGTGAAGAAAGGTGGCTAGTTCATTCTGGTTGGATGATTAATGCCATTTCTTGGGACTAAAACAAGAGAAGTGTATCTAAGAAGAGTGATAATAAATTTACAACCTTGCAAACTGAAAAATGTCTCATCTACTGGAAAAAACATAGCACCAAAATAAAAATAAATTTAAGATTTATAGGTTTATCTATTACTCAACTAATTATATAATCTATGGCTTAAAATAAAGTATGGAGGGGCACCTGGGTGGCTCAGTCGGTTAAGTGTCCGACTTCGGCTCAGGTCATGATCTCATGATCCATGAGTTCGAGCCCCGCGTCGGGCTCTGTGCTGACAGCTCAGAGCCTGAAGCCCATTTCAGATTCTATGTTTCCCTCTCTCTCTGCCCCTTCCCTGTTCATGCTCTGTCTCTCTCTGTCTCAAAAATAAATAAACGTTAAAAAAATTAAAAAAAAAATAAAGTATGGAAAATAGGCCTGAGGTAGACCTGATCACAGTTCATGTACTCACTAATCAATCTCATAAGGATATTAGTGAAGGCATAAAACCAGGAATGAAGATCCCACCGAGACAGTCATCACCATATAGGTAAGGTACTACTAGAATATATGGGTATGAATAAAATCCCTATGAGATTGGCTTTAGCAAAAAAGGACACAAAGGATTTGAAAAGTCAAGGAAGGAGACTTTATTGAGTGGAAAGATGGAAGAGGGGAATATACTGGTGCTAAATGTGCTTGAGGAGGAGTTTAAAGAAGGAAGTGGTCCACTGAATCCAATGCTATGGAGAGATCAAATGAGATGAACACTGAAAATATTGCCTTAGATTTAGCTACCAAGAGGCCACTAGCATTTATGTGTATCTTTGAAAATTCAAAAATAATACTATAAATTATTTGTGGGTCCATACACATGTAGTAAAAGTATAAAAGCACTGTAAGGAAAAGTCCATACCAACTCTCAGCTAGTGGCCACTTCAAGGGCAGAACTGCAGCGTTGCTCATCTCCATTTGCACTGTATTTTACATGAATAGTGTCCTTGGAGGTGAGCTACATAATCCAGCTCTGGGGAAATAACAACTATTAATAAGGGAAGTAGCTTTAAAACAACTAAAATCAAAATGGCAGTATGTTAACATTTGCTAAATACGACCGGTTTGCATGGATATTTGTTACGTTTGTTTCTGAACTATCTATATATTTGAAATATTTAAATAATTTTAAAGGCATTCTTAACACTTGCCTGGATTCTCCCAATGTTGTCCCATGTGCTTTTTCCCTTTGCTGATTTGCTCTGTATCCTTTCATTGTAAAAATCTGTAGCCATGAGGGCCACTACAGAGTGAGTCCTATGAGTGTTCCTAGCAAATCATTGAACCTGCGGGTGGCCTCCAGAACCTCCGGCCCAGCTAGGTTCAATGCACCTTCATTTGAAAAATTCTGAGAGCATCTGAAGAAATGCAGCCTAGGCTAACACATCTACTGGCAGCCAGCAAGAAAAAGCAGACTCCTAGTGCGTGGTTCAGACTCTTCAAGTTCATCTATCAGATGCTGCCATTGATTGGCAGACCTGAAAGCCCAGTGAATCTTGATGACTTTGACTCCGGTGTATCTCAGCTTAGTGATTCCAAACCATAACATGAGAATAACTACCAGAAGACAACCAGCACATTTTTGAGAAAGTGGTGTAGGGCCTTTTATAGACATGGAGTAGTTTATCAGATGAATTAATATATAGCTATTGATATATTAATATATTATTAACACATATCTATTGATATATTAATTATATATCTATTAATATATATCTATTATATTACTATATATCTATTGATTAGTAGCTATCTATTGATATATTAATAAATTAACATATAATTAATATGTATAATATATATATTAAAATTCTTAATTAACTCCTCTTCTTATTATAGACTTTGGACTCAGATGTCTCTAAGAACAAATCCCAAATCCATGACTAATTATGTATAGGTAAGGCATCTTTGAAAGTGACTTAACCTCTGAGTTTCAGCTTCCTTATCTGTGAAATTATTTGCCATGAGTATTACCTAACACATACAAAATTACTAGCACAGAATTTGGCACATAATAACCACTTAACAAATACTGTTCATACATGATTTTTCATATATTCCTGTGTACTGTGTCTTCTGCATTCTGAGTTAAGAAGGCAGAACAAGGGCATTGGTCAAAATTTCAAGGCACTAATCAAGACCAAAGATTTCCCTGAGAATTCAAAAGTAGGAAAAACTGAACAGGAGAATAAGTCTTGTGGGACTTTGGAAACTACTGTATGAACAACCTGGCAAACCATGTTTAACATGAAAAATACACACACACACACACACACACACACACACACACACACACACAGCCTTCTACTCCATGACACAAAGTGATTTGTGTAGCCATTATTGACTAAACCTAATACCCAATATAAACTATAATTCAAAACAAAACATTACATGCAAACTTGAAAATATTATTTTAAAAATTCTTTGTTCACTTTACATGGTATTTTTCACATTTACTAACACATGATATTTTTAAAGTTAACTCTTTAATATGTATTATTTTTTTAATCACACCGAGGTATTAATTTTGTTGAAAAGTTAAATTCTTTTGGATTAAAAATGCTATTTATTTATTTATTTATTTTTTAAATTTTATTTAAATCCAAGTTAGTTAACATATTGTGTAATAATGGTTTCAGGAGTAGAATTACGATTCATCACTTACATATAACTCCCAGTACTCATCCCAAGAAGTACCCTCCTTAATGCCCATCATCCACTTAGCCCTTAGCCACATGCCACACCCCTCCAGCAACCCTAAGTTTGTTCTCTGTATTTGAGAGTCTATTCTGGTTCACTTCCTTCTGTGTTTTTATCTTATTTTTCCCTCCCTTCCCCATGTTCATCTGTTTTGTTTCTTAAAAATGCATATCAATGAAGTAATATATTTGTCTTTCTCTGACTAACTTATTTCACTTAGCATAACACCTTCCAGTTTCATACATGTTTTTGCAAATGGCAAGATTTCATTCTCTTTCATTGCCAAGTAGTATTCCATTATATATATATAATACATACATATAGTACATATGTATAGTATGTATGTACATACAGTACATACGTACTATATGTGAATGTGCCCCTTCGAATCAGCATTTTCATATCCTTTGGATAAATACCTAGTAGTGCAATTGCTGGGTCATAGGGTAGCTCTATGTTTAATTTTTTGAGGAACCTCCATACTGTTTCCCAGAGTGGCTGCACCAGTTCTCATTCCCACTAGCAGTGCAAAAGTATTCTCCTTTCTCCACATCTTCATTGGCATCTGTTGCTTCCTGAGTTGTTAATTTTAGCCATTCTGACAGGTGTGAGGAGGTATCTCATTGTGATTTTGATTTGTATTTCCCTGATGATGAATGATATTGAGCATCTCTTCATGTGTCTGTTAGCCATCTGGATGTCTTCTTTGAAAAAGTGTCTGCTCATGTCTTTTGCCAATGTCTTTACTGGATTATTTGTTTTTTGGGTGTTGAGTTTGAAAGGTTCTTTATAGATTTTGGATACTAACCCTTTACCTAATATGTCATTTGCAAATATCTTTTCCCATTCTGTCAGTTGCCTTTTAGTTTTGTTGATTGTTTCCTTTGCTCTGCAGAAGCTTTTTATCTTAATGAAGTCCCAATAGTTCATTTTTGCTTTTGTTTCCCTTGCCTTTGGAGACATGTCTAGTAAGAAGTTGCTGCAGCCAAGGTCAAAGGGTGCTGTTTTCTCCTCTAGGATTTTGATGTTCCCTATTTTACATTTAGGTCTTTCATCCATTTTGAGTTTACTTTTGTGTATGGTGTTTAAAAACTATCCTCTAGGGGCACCTGAGAGGCTTAGTCAGTTGAGTCTTGGACTCCTGATTTCGTCTCAGGTCATGGTTTAGAGATTCCTGGGATTGAGCCCCATGTCTGGTTCTGTGTTGACATGACAGTGTAGAGCCTGCTTGAGAGTCTTTCTCTCACTGTCTCTCTCTCAGCCCCACTTACACACACACACACACACACACACACACACACACACACACACAGAGTCTCTCTCTCTTTCTCAAAATAAATAAATAAACTTTAAAAAAGAAAACAAAAACTATCATCTAACCATACACTGTGTGGTAAGAATCTTAGTCTTATTCTTTGTGTTGGGCTACATCTTTTAAAGAAATTAAATTTATGATAGAGCTGTTGAAATTCTATTACTTTAGCTATACGGTATGTAATAACTACATTCTATAACTAAACTGGATTATATAACAACTTGCTTGAGAGCACTGACTATGCCTATCTAATTTGCCCGACTGGACAATAAGCAAACTTTCCAAACCATATAGTCTTAAAAATGAATACATTTTCTCTTTAATAATGGCTTTCTCTAAACATCAGGGAGTACAAATGCTTAGTTGCAGCATTGTATTTTTCAAGACAATGATATTTATTTAGCAAGAATCGAATTCCTTGACTTACTGGAATTAAATTACTACTTAGGAAGAGGAACAGTATTAATATACAGTTTTCATTAAGATGCTAATTTATTTAACATTACTTAACTCTCCAGTGAGTACACATTCTATAAAAAAAACAGAATTCTGAAGTAATGTAATTGCTAAATATTCCCTACAGTATAAGAATTGCACACATTCTTTCAAATTGATTTGTAATGGCATTATAGCAAAAAGCTGAGAATTTATGCATTAGCCTAGTTCTTTTTTTTCCTCATGAGAAAATTAATGATACAAGTATAAATGAAAGACTTGAGGGGCGCCTGGGTGGCGCAGTTGGTTAAGCGTCCGACTTCAGCCAGGTCACGATCTTGCCGTCCGCGAGTTCGAGCCCCGCGTCAGGCTCTGGGCTGATGGCTCGGAGCCTGGAGCCTGTTTCCGATTCTGTGTCTCCCTCTCTCTCTGCCCCTCCCCCGTTCATGCTCTGTCTCTCTCTGTCGCAAAAATAAAATAAACGTTGAAAAAGAAAAAAAAAAAAATAAAAAAAAAAAAAAAAGAAAGACTTGATATTTCTATAACTGTGTACTTGGTTTTTGTGAAAACAGATTAAACTAGCCTAGCTAGTTTGTTATTTTGTTCCTAAAACAATGTACAAATTTTAGTCATTGAGATACAAAAAAACAAAAATTGGAATGCAAAAGGCTACAGTCCTGGCATAAAAATAGGCAGAAAATAGTGTTAAAGCAATAAATAAATTTATACTTGTGTGCAAGGTAATTTAAGGATCTAATGTGAAGTGTTTCTAAATTGCTATTTATCAGCACACTGTTTAGTGAATAACCCTTCCCCACTATTTTGTTAACTTTTTATCATGTACTTAAAATGTTATATATGAAGCTGTAGAGAAGATTATATGAGTTAACTATAATCCCACCATCTAGACAATAATAATATTATGTTTGGTCAATTTTTTCCAGTCTTCTTTCACATATATATACATTTTCTCACAAAACTCAAAATATACTAATAATTTCATATTCAGTGTTTTATTTGTGATTATATATAAATGTTCCCCACATCATAAAAAAGTTATTTTTAAATATTTTTATGTCTGTAACAGAAATATTCTTACTGCCCAATAGCTAGACATTTTTGCTGGTTTTGACATTTTTTTCTACTGCAAGTAATATGAAGTGAACATCCTTTTTCTTAAATCTCAGTCAGTATCCTTAAATATTTTCTAAGAATAGAGTAAGAAGGGAAGCACTAAATCAAAAGAAATAAGCTTTTTAAATGTTGTTAATACATATTGGTAGTTTGCTTTCCAGAATGTTACAGCCATTCACACATTTAATGGTTTCTGAGAATGTTCATCTACTCACAGTCTCCAGTATGGAGAAATATCATGTTATTATTTATTTAAATCTTTTGTAACTTGGTAGGTAAAACAATGTATCAGATGACTTCTTTAATTTGCCTTTGTTATTAATTAAATTCTACACACACACACACACACACACACACACACACACGCACATACATATGGAGAGTAACATCAGCAACATGGCTGCAAACATGTACCAGGATTGTGTCGCCCAAACCCCCAACAACAAAAACGTGGCATCCATTCATGGAAGAAAGTACTTTCGTGGGAGCTATGGCATCTGGCACTCTACACCAAGGGACCCGGGAAGAGCCTTGCCTACTTATGCATCAGTTAACAGGCAGATAGACCTTGGTCCTGGCTGTGGACACTGCAAAGGCACACGAACCAACTCCAGTTTCTCTTAGCTGTGATCCAGAAGCCCCCAGAAAAAAACTTAGACAATCACCTATGGGTAAGAGAGCCTTTGTGGAAGTCCAGGTCTTGAGCGAAGTTCCAGCATACTGATGACACACATACAAATACAAGTTTGTATGTATTGGAGAGGGATAGAGGAACAGTTGGACTTTATCTACATCAGCCCTCTGATGGCTGGTGCACAGTGCAGGGCCAAGAGAGATCTTCTCAAAACATTATTTCTCCCACAAGGAGAAAGTAAGAGCATGTGATTGAGCACCCAGCTTCTCCAGCTGTGTAGGATGCTGCCAAAGAGGTCCATTTCTTGGGGCACCTGGGTGGCTCAGTCAGTTAAGCATCTGACTTCAGCTCAGGTCACGATCTCACAGCTTGTGGGTTCAAGCCCCACAACAGGCTCTGTGCTGACAGCTCTGAGCCTGGAGCCCACTTCAGATTCTGTGTCTCCCTCTTTCTGCCCCTTCCTCACTCTCTCTCTTTCTCTGTCTCAGAAATAAATAAATATTCAAAAAAATTTTTTAAACAGGTCCATTGCTCTCTCAGTCTTGGTGATGATTTTTGGATACAATACCAAAAGTACATGAAACAAAGGCAAAAACCGACAAGTTGAACTACATCAAACTAAAAGCCTCTCCACAGCAAAAGAAACAATCACCAAACGAAAAGGCAACATATGAAATAGGAAAAAATATTTGGAAATCATGTATGTGATAGGGGTTAATATTCAAAATATATAAAGAACTCATATAAGTCAAGAGCAAAAAACCCAAACAGTCCAATTAAACAATGGGCAGAGAAGCCAAATAATCAGTTTTTCCAAAAACATACAAATGTCCGTTGGGTACATGAAAAAAATTTTCAACATCACTAAACATCAGGGAAATGCATATCAAAACCACGGTGGGATATCACCTCACACCTGTTTAGAATGGCTGTTATCAAAAAGAAAAGAAATAGCAAGTATTAGCAATAGTGGAGAAAAGGGAACCCTTGTACACTGTGGGAATGTAAATTGGTACAGCCACAACGTAAAACAGAATGAAGTTTCCTCAGAAAAATTAAAGATAGAACTACCATATGATTAAGCAATCCTACTTCTATGTATATATAGAAAGGAAGTCAAATCAGTATCTCAAATAGTTGTCTTTGCTCTCATGTTCATTGCAGCATTACTCACAATAGCCAAGACGTAAAAACAACCTAAATATCCAGCAATGGGTGAATAAAGAAGATGTGGTATATATACAGAAGGGAATATTATTCAGCCATAAAAGCGAAGGAAATATATTTGCAAAAGCATTGATGGACCGTGAGGGCACTATGCTAAGTAAAATAAGCTAGACAAAGACAAATACCGTATGATCACACTTAAATGTGGAATATAAAAAAAGTCAAACTCCTAGAAACAGAAAGTAGAATAGTGGGGTCCGGGTGTGCAGAAAACATGTTGGTTAAGGGTACAAACGTTCAGTTACAAGATGAGTAAGTTTGGGGACTCTAACGTATGGCATAGTGATTATACTTAATAATACTGTATTAAATACTTGAAAGAAAGAAATGGTAATTATGTGAGGTGATACAGGTGTTACCTAACCCTACTGTTGTAATCATTTCACATATATTAATGTGTCAAATCAACCCATTGTACACCTTAAACTTATATAGTGATATATGTCTAGTTATATCTCACTAAATCTGGGGGGAAAAAGTGAATAAAACTTTTTGCTTACACATTCACTCAAAAAATATACATTAAATTAATATATTTTTGGTAATTATCCGTTTATGTCATTTTCCCATATGTTTCATATTTGTTACATCACTACAGTGTATGTATATACTCATATACATAGATGTTTATACATATGTATGTATACACATACAGTCTATTATATATGTTGAGAATATATTCCTAGTTTGTTGGTCAATCATCCTTGCCACGCCCACCATGGCCACCATTTAGCAAATGGTAGGAAGATGGAGCTTAATGGAGAGCAAAGGCTTTGACAAATACATGAAGGAAGTAGGAATGGAGATGGCTCTGTGAAAAGTGGGTGCAGTGGCCAACCAGACTGTATCATCTCTTCTGATGGCAAAATCCTCAATATAAAAACTGAGAACACTTTGAAAACAACAGTTTTCCTGTAACCTAGAAGTTTGAAGAAACTACAGCTGATAGCAGAAAAACGGACTGTCTGCAACTACACTAACAATGCATTGGCTCAACATCAGGAATGTGATGGAAGGAAAGACATTAACAAGAAAACTAGAGGGGCGCCTGGGTGGCGCAGTCGGTTAAGCGTCCGACTTCAGCCAGGTCACGATCTCGCGGTCGGTGAGTTCGAGCCCCGCGTCAGGCTCTGGGCTGATGGCTCAGAGCCTGGAGCCTGTTTCCGATTCTGTGTCTCCCTCTCTCTCTGCCCCTCCCCCGTTCAATGCTCTGTCTCTCTCTGTCCCAAAAATAAATAAACGTTGAAAAAAAAAAAAAAAAAAAACTAGAAGATGGGAAATTAGTAACGGAAGGTGCCATGAACAATGTCACCTGTACTTATGTCTATGAAAAAGTAGGGTAAAAATTCCATCATCATTTTGGACAGGAATTATCTGGGAGGATGAACAAGCTCAGTTCAATGAGGAAATCCCCATACTGCTTTTATTTTTCATTACTGTGTTCAATTACCTTTATCATCAACAGTTTACATGCAACTATTTCAAAGTGTTGATTTAATTATGATCATCCCTTTGGTTAGTAAATAAATGTGTTTGTACTAAAAATAAAATAAAAAATAAAAAAATAAAATTTGGTCTGTCTTGATTCCTGTAGGCAAAAGATGTTTAAAGAGCCAATTTTATAAATACGTTCCTTTTTGATTCTTGCCATTACTTTGAAATATTTGTCTATATTATCTTTCAGTGTACTGTTAATATAATATATATAATGTAAATTATAAATAGAGACACACATATCATTTAATCTATCTAAAATGCATCTGGCTTATGCTATGAGATAAAAATTTAATGGCTATTAAATCTAGTCAGATGGAGAATATATTTGTGTAATTTTTCAGTGGGTTCTTAAGATCTTAAATGAAAATGTTTTTCTCTTGCTTTCACATGAGAGCAACATCTTGGTTGGTCACAGATAACATACTATCTTCCACAAAATTCTATGGACATTTCAAAATTATCTCCCATCATAAAAATCTGAAACTAACCCAAGTTCACACCTTTGTGGCCAGTTTTCTTTTTTTGTTTCTGTTTTGTTTTCTGATCCTTGCTTATGGATTCATAAAAATATTTTATACTTTTGAAGTTCATAAACATTGCAAGGATGTGTCTAAATGCCTCTTTTTTATAAATTTTATCTGAAGTATGGCATGCCCTTTCAACGAGTCCTTCTTTGTAACTGAAGACTTTTTACAATTATGTTGTAAAGAATTACTTCTGTTTTAATGGCCTTGGCCTGTGCTACCAGAGTGCCTGTAATTCTGTTTGCATTTTTTTTTTCTGGTTATTTCCCATTTCTATAGTCTCCTTTCTCATCACTTTTATTTATTTGCTTTTCTCTCTGTATCTCAAGGCTATCCCCCAAAATGAGATTAAATGGAATCGCACATGCTGATTGTTTTCAATACTGGATTTTTATTTAAATCACTCGTGAAATGTAATAGTAACAGTAATAATAATAAAGTCGGGTGAGCTTAGAGCTATGACACCACACAGTTCATGAGACATTCTATTCTCTGTTGGTAGTGATTGCTGGAGTTGTACAATGATGTGGAACTGCCTAAGTCCTGTTCTAGACCAATTAAATCAGAATCTTTGTATGCTGTAAAGCACTGACATATAAAATTTTTCTTTAGTTGATCCTAGTGTGCAGCCATGATTAGAGAGGTGGGGTAGCCAATGGCATATGTATAGGGCTTAGCACATGGCCTGAAATACATCAGTGCTCAGGACATGTTAAATAGTCTCAGCTTTAGCATCTGCCTCTGTATCATCATTTTATTATCCACAAAGCCAATTTTAATTCTTTAGCGCAGATTTTAATCTACTTTTGCTGTTCTGTTTTTTTATGCCTTCCTTACCCAATCTTCTGTCTGCCTCATATTCTCATATTTTGGCTGTTTACCCTTGTTTCATGAAGACTGTGTCTTGTTTATTCTATCAAAGATGTCAAGAAATTTCCTAAACTTATTTTCTAATTAGGTGCTATTTTCAAAAATAAGAACTCTATCCAGGCTCAGTTTTGCTAATGGATAAGATGTATGGGTTGGCCCCATGGATTGCTAAGAGTGTCTCATCAAGCATGCAGCCAAAATGTGAACCAGCATGCAGATTCTCAAGCATAATTCTGTTGAATTAGGGGAAGCTTTTCTCTTATGACCTCTCTCTGGTTCTCCGTTGGCTTGAAGAGATAGAGTATACTCCACAACATGTACTGAAGACACAAGTACTTCAAACTCCCTCCATTTTCCTTAATTTGTCATTCAACAAATACTTACAGGTAATGTCCTAGGTGCTAGAGAATGCAGAGGTGAACTATGTCCTTCTTTTCACAGAGCTTACATGTTAGTACCAGAAGCAGACAATACTTATCTACATAAATAAGATTACTTCAGATATTACTATTGCACATTAAGAAAACAAAATAGGACAACATTAAAAGGGTCCAGAGAGGAGCAACATTTACCTGATGGAAATACACTTACTGGGATGCCATGTGCCACTATCAACATTTCTGCTCTGATGTTTCCTATGACGTAGTATGCTGTCAAATGGACATGGGGGAGAAGTTCTATGACCACCTCAAAAGACACTTGCAGAAGATACCTGCCCAATGTTTTGGTTGGTCTTGAGCCAGGGCCTCTTTTCCAGAGAGCAGAGAATACAAATAAAATGTCTCCCTACTTTCATTTAGAGTATTTGAGCTTGGTCTATTCCAAGTGAGAAAGTATCTATTAATTACCAATTAGTTCTCAATTCAGCCCAAAATGTTAAGTTTATCCAAGACCAACAATAGTTTTACAGTCAAATTTAGTTGGGAAATTATTATGTTCTTTTTTTTCTCCATGTTAAAGGGCATTTTATGGGAAATAGAGAATAGCAACATCTATCCAAACTGGACCAGAATGCTTAAACAGTTCCCTTATTTCTGTGCTCTAGGTCAGAAGCTGTATAAAAAATTCTTTGGTTATGTTTCAAGGACTTCAGGCTCTTCAGCCCACTCTCCTTTCCTACTCATTTTTAATGCCATTGGGTCTCTAGTTTAGTCCTCTTTACATTGTACTTCCTTACATTGTAACTTACATTGTACTCTTCCTTACATTGCTCCTGCCCATCCCCTCCAGATGGATGTTTTAGTCAAACTGTCCCTTGGAATTTTATTCTAGTTTCATTCCTAGACATTGTGCTTCACTTCTTCCATGATCCCATGGTGTGTCACCTGTTAATCAATCTTCCTGACTCCCTCATTCAAACCAGACTTCCAGTGACGTTGACTTTGTCAGGTGCCCTGGGTTTTCATTAGTTCTTCAGAAGAGTTCAGATGACTAACCAGGTTAAACCAGAGATCCTATTTAAATATTTCATTTAATGGCTTTCACTCAGTGTCTCTACCCTGACTGTTGCCAAGTAGAATATTTAGATATTGAAAATACAGCTGTGAACAAGGCATACAGGTCCCTGATCAAATGCAAATAACAATACATGGAGAAATAGACAAGTCAAATAACAATGTTAAAACAGTATGATAAGCATGGTGATTGGAAAAATTCAGTGTTTTCTAAGATCAGACACTTATACTATATTTGAGTTGTATGGAAAGAAACTGTCTAAACTAGAGTCTGATGGATGAGTTAAATAGGAATGAGCAAAGGAAAGAGATGGGAGGGAAAGAGCTCTCTAGAAGCACTAACATTTAATCATGAGCATGCCCATGTAATGAGATCAGCACAGTTTTCTGGGGAGACAGTTGGTGAGAGCTTGGACAAAAGAACCTTCATCAGTTCTCAGTACAGCCAGGGCAAGAAGCTTTCATTTTCCTAGATGTGATGGAAGTCTCTATCATGTATTAGAATTATTGTTAATTTATTCATTCAGCAACTATATCTACTACTTCAATGCAGAATGTGATGTTGGACTATAATACCAATTATGGGAGGTATGACCCCTTCTCTCATGGATTTTATTCCTGCCTTGCATGTAGTAAGATCTACTTATAAGCTTTTTGGTTCCAGTGACTTCTCTGAAGTCAATGTGGTAGAACATTTTGGTGGAACAAACCTACAAGTAGATAAGTCAAGAATAAAATAAAATATGTAGGAAGAAAAGAGGGCAGGGTATTTTTTAAAAGAATTTAGAAACAAAGGGGAAGAAGAGAACTGAGATAAGGGAAAGAGAGACAGAGAACAGAAACAGTACGTTTATGATGGAGAAAGCAAAGTATCATAAAAAGCTTCTCAAGTATAACAGACTGCAAATATTTGATATTACAGTCTTTCTAAATTAGGTTTAGAATACCTAGTATGCCTAACTCAAAATCTTCTGCATATAGTTGCATGAACAGTATTTTATGGAAATAAGCAGCCCAGGGCTTTCTTTGAATGCCAAGGGACTCATTTTCAATGAAAATTTTGCATGAATCTCATTGCTGCCATGATAACTACCTGTTATCAAACTACTGTTCCAATGCCATCCTTTGCCACTGTAAGTTTTAAGGCTTTGATCAACATTTTCTATATGAAAACTTCAAGAAAATTACTCTGACAACTGTAATCACTGTGTCCTTTGGACACAAGAAATGGTTTGTTACTGCAGCTAAAATCCCAGTTATCTTCTTGGGGCAGGGGGGACTACTTTAAAGAAAGAACAGGTGGCTCAGTTGGTTAAGCGTCCAACTCTTGATATCAGCTCAGGTCATGATCTCAAGGTTATGAGGTGGAGCCCCACATCAGGCTCTATGCTGACAGTGCAGAGCCTGCTTGGGATTCTCTCTCTCCCTTTCTCTCTGCCTCTCACCAATTTGCTCTCTTTCTCTCTTTTTCTCAAAATAAATAAACATTTTAAAAAGCCAAAAAGAATAGATAGTTAGAAAATGTGTCTAATGGGTACCCTGTATTATATAATAATTTCAATTAAATAACAACATATTTATTGAGCACTTAATAACTATAGGGTTTCATGCTTAATGCTCAATAGAAACTAATGAGTTTAAAAAGGAGAGGCTGTAGCTCCTTCTCTTAAACAGGTTGTGGTCTTATTGTACAAGGGAAAATAAAATGGTCTCATTATAAATTTAAAATTAGGAGAATGTGCCATAAGAGAATTTAAAAATACATATAAAAGAAGGCATAAATTATATCAGATTGGGGGATCAAGAAAGTCTTTACTGAAAAGATGACACTAGGATGGTCTCAGAATATAACCAGAATTTCAAAAAGTAAAAAAAAAAAATCAGGTGCTATTCTCAATCGAAGAAATAGCATAAGCCAAGGCACAGAGGCAGAAAACTTGTGTGCTATTTAGGGAAAAGTCTAGTTCATCTGGAGCATTAAGTAACAGAAAAGCACCAGTGGGAGAATCAAACCATGCTGTAGAGGACCATAAAAGTTTCAGTGAAATCCACACACAATTTTATAAATAATGGAGAGCAATTGTATTTGTTGTAAAAGAAAAGACACCATAAGAACTTCTTATTAGGAAAATTATAGGCAGTAATATGTAGAATAAATTACAGCAGAGAAAGGCTGGAATTTAGAATCAAATGTAATAGACAAAAAAAAAAAAAAATACGTGTTGAGGTTTGAAGGCACCCAATGAGTTGGTATTCTTTTTTCTCTGGCCAAGCTCTGGATCAACCGAAATTGATAAAGGAGATGGTGGATGGGTACAAAATGTATTGAAGGTCATGGCTTAGAGGTGCAGCAATGACAGAGTTCCTCCTATGGAACCCTAGCATATGATAGACTTAGCCACTGCAGACTGCCCTACAAAATTTTGGGTGTAAAAGAGGAAAGAGGATGGAGGGGATTAAATTAAATGCTTGGACCCTTTCCCCTAATACACTGGGGGAAGAAAGACTGAAAAGCCAGACAAAAGTCTACAGAGGTATTATGGAGGAGCTCTCTTTATGGGAAATTGGCAAAGTATTCCCACATCCCCAATAAAAGGGCTTCTATTTTCTTGGTGGTGGGGAATGATAGCTAACATTTATTACCAGCAAAAAAAAAAACCCTCCCTAAACAGTTTACATTTAATATTCAAGAAACTCTAGGATTTAGGTACTGTTATTATTTTCATTTACAGGTTTGAAAAAAGTGAGCAAATTGGGCCAGGTGGCACAGCTTATAGTGACAGACCCCAAATTGAACCTAATGCAATATGGTTCCACAGTTTTCTCCCCAACTTCTATGCCAAGAGATGTGAAGACATGGTTCTGGAAAATACATACTCTTCAGGGAAGAGCTTATGAACAAGGAACCTGGGAAGGATTCAAGAAACTACAAGAGGGCTTTGTGAGGGAAACCAACTTAAACAAAACACCTCCTGGATAGTCTTGTTCTGAAGACTCAGAACAGTTTCAGTAGACTTGTGGGTGAAAGCTTGATTAGAAATACAAGAAAGAATAAATATGAAGAAGTCGAAGCAACAGGAATACATTTTCAAGAAATATGTCATTTGAAGTAAAGGAGAGTTACAGTATGAAAGCTTATGAAAATTGGAATGTGGAACAAAGATGTTTTGGGCAGTTTGTTAGGGTATCGGAGAATATAAAAAGAGAAGACACTTCCAGTGGAGAAGGACAATTTGAAGATACAGATGAGAAAGACCAAACTTAGGGGTTTATGTTCCAGAAGAGGCAAGAAGAAAAGAGATTGAGAAACAATATACCTTAAAATCAGGGACTTCTTTTGGTGAAGAGACACCTTGTTATTTGAAGACAGAGAAATCGAGGAGTCTCAACTAGATACACCTCAAACACAAATTAGAGAAATCACTCAGGATTTGACATAGATTGAGCACTAAGGCTTCAATCCAGGGGGAATTGCCACAGTTCTCCTTGGAAATGGACTAGTGAACCAATAAAAAAATAGACAAAAGATTGCTGGGAAGTGACGCCCAGCTGAGGCATGCTAGTATAGATGTGTTGTTGATCCAGTCAGTTGGGGAAAAAAGGCTCTTTTGACATGGTTGAAATAATACACAGTGACCAAAAAGTAACTCGTAACACTGTAAACCTATAACTTTCTTGTGTCTGAAGCATATAAACGGATTCAAGTCCTTTTGGCCAAACCCTTTGTAAGTCTAATGCTTTGGCAGCTGACTGACCACACATACATACAAATGAAATAAAGCATTGAGTCAATTATTTTATTCATTTGAGCCACTAACCACCCCCCCAAACCATTGAACCCATTATTTTACATCAAAATATATTTGTACTGAAAAAAGGCCAAATAGCACTTTCAATACAAGGAAAACTGAGAAAAGGTGTGCTTAATCTTCAAAGTCTTATACCAGAAAGCAGCAACAGATGCCATATGTGTGGAATAGAAAATTATTCCATTCTATTTCAAAAAGGAAATCCTAGTTTTGCTGAGGCTTAAATCCCACCTATTCTCTTCATTTTACTACTTCTTCTTCAATACTGTTTTTCTTTATATTCCATATGTCTTTAATTCCTGATTTTTTTAAAAGTTCATTTATTTTGGGGCGCCTGGGTGGCGCAGTCGGTTAAGCGTCCGACTTCAGCCAGGTCACGATCTCGCGGTCCGTGAGTTCGAGCCCCGCGTCGGGCTCTGGGCTGATGGCTCAGAGCCTGGAGCCTGTTTCCGATTCTGTGTCTCCCTCTCTCTCTGCCCCTCCCCCATTCATGCTCTGTCTCTCTCTGTCCCAAAAATAAATAAACGTCGAAAAAAAAATTTTTTAAAAAAAAGTTCATTTATTTTGAGAGAGAGAGAGATAGTATGGGGGGGAGGGGCAGAGAGAGGGAGAGAGAGAATCCCAAGCAGGCTCCATGCTGTTAGCACAGAGCCCCATGCAGGGCTCAATCCCATGAACCGCAAGTTCATGACCTGAGCCAAAATCAAGAGTCAGACATTCAACTGACTGAGCCACCCAGGCACCACGAACTTCACGAATTTTTAAAACAACTCTATTGTTTAGGAAAATATGATTAACACTGTGTCTTCAGGTCAACAAAATGAAGGAGACTTCAGGTGTTTTGGTCATTCGAGCACTGTATGCAATTTTATTTGATGGGAAAGTGGGAGGCAGAATAAAGGGGGGAAAGTGGTATGAGAGAATTTGACATTTACAGAATGCCTACAATTTGCTGATATTATATACAGTATAATAAAATGGTTTCAGCCTGTGCATTGAAACTCATTCATAAGTCATGAAATCAACTTGACGGCCCAGGAACCAGTCTTTTAAAAAATGAAATAGAAAAAAATAAAATGAAACAGAGTACTACACATATGCTAAGAAAAATTTGGTTTAGAGAAACTTTTGTCTCAGTTACACATAACCACACACATACATATCCATCTGTGAAGCCCAGGTCATGATATCAAATGTGTTATTTTGCTATGGATTATGGGCAAAACAGCTCTGAAGTCATCAGCTTAATGTTTTTGGCTAGTGAGAATACCTTCTACTTTTCCAAGCATCCTAATCTTCTTCTGAAGTCTTGAGATAGAAATGTTTAGGAGAAGAAGAAGAAGAAGAAGAAGAAGAAGAAGAAGAAGAAGAAGAAGAAGAAGAAGGGGAGGAGGAGGAGGGAGAGGGAAGGGGAGGGGGAGGAGAAGGAGGAGGGAGAAGGAGGAGAAATTCCTAAATCAGCTCCCTAGCATGGAAGCTGAGAGAAGTCAAATCAGCTAACAGGACACTCTTTCCTGAAACTTAGAGTCTCAAGCAGGTCACAAAGGATGAAGACTACACAAATAGTTGGCACACATCCCTTCTAGTGGTGACATCCATACCACCCCGTTTAGGTTAGGAGACCATTTCTGTGGTTCCTGCTAACTTAGTTTGTGCCTACTTCTGCTTCTTCTCTAGCTTCTTGTCAATATTTTAAGTCCTGACTTCTTTCTGATAAATCCTTTTTGCTCATTAGCTGGCATCAATTGTTGTTACTTTAACTGAAGGATCCTACACTTATACCTGTGTGTTGTTTCATTTAAACCTCAAAACTATTCTGTGATATAGGTATTATTTTTATTTTACCAATGAGAAAGGTAAGATTCGTGGTAATTTTGCCAAAGGTCATCTTGCAGGTATGGAATTCAGACCAGGTCACTGTGACTTAAAGTTTATCCTCGTTGTATTAAATAATGCACACTGAGCTGGCAATAACAAATAGTGATATATTTCATATGCAGAATAATTTTATGCGGATGATTTGTCAGAAAATAGTTCTGATTTTGAGTGAATCAAAATCAATAGTTTTCTATTAACTTCAAGACAAAGTTCAGCAGTCTGGAGCTCTTACAGAAAGTTTTAAGATTATGCATGTTGAGAAAATATAGCTTCGCCTGTTTTGCTGATATTTCCATTGATTTTAAGAAAGAAAGGTCTTTTATCCTATTAGTTGCATCCCATTAGCAATAAACCAGAGTTCTGAAATTCTCAAGATCTATCAGATGAAGTTGAACAGCTCAGGAATTATCCTAGGAAATGCATCAGTGTCAACAGACAAAAGACAGACTGGGTAATTCAGCTGAACAACAGCATTCTTCATCAACGTCGTAAGTTCTCTCCATCTGTCTAAATCTCCACCCCCTCAACACACACACTCAATCATTTATTCCTGTTAATTATTTTTGTTACCACTCCTCCTTTTTGTTACATACAACCTGTAATACAGTCTCTTATCTTTGTTAGCCTGCGTTATTGCTAAGGCTTTTCACTTGTATTCCTAAGTCAGGCTTCAGTTTCTTCAAATCCATGCTTTCCATTGCTGCAGAGCAAAACACGATTCCCTGTCATTCATGCTTGAAACTTTTAATGGGATTTCCATTATTTAAAGAATAACTTATAGTATCCTTATTTTAATACATATTAATATTCATCAATATTTTAAAGCTTAAAGCTTGAGGTTTTTCAAACACATTATATGGTTTTATATCTGTACCATTACACATGGTATAATGTTTTAACTGTGTGGAATGAACTTTTTCAAATTTGCCCTCCTGGAAAAATCTTATCAGTCCTTAAAAACCCAGTTTTGATGTTACCCACCACCCCCTCCCACCCCACTCCCCACCCAGGAAGTCTTCCCAACTATTTTCTAACACCATTAAAGAGTTAATCACACTCTCCTTTATTATCTCTTTTTTTTTTTTTGTATTTATAGTCTGTTCTTGTTCATTTGTTCAACAAATATTTCACCGAGGCAATATTCTATACTCTGAGGATATACAAGTGAGTAAAACAGACAAAAACATCTAATTTCACAAGGCAAAACAATCAATAAGAAAAGGTTTTAAAATATATCAAAAGTAAGATACATACAACTTCTTGGGGGAAAAAAGAAAGAAGTATTAGAGGAGGTGACATTTCCATCAGGGTAGTTAGGAAAAGTTTCACATGAGATGCATTTGAGGAAGGACATAAAGGAGGGGAAGGTATGAGCCTTGGAAATGTTTAAGGAGCATTTTAGGCAGAGGGAACTATAAATGCAAAGGTGCCCATGTAGGAATGTGCTGGCAAAATCAAGAAAGAGTGACTGGGATCAGGGTTAAAAGATACAATCAGAGACCAGGCCATGGAGGATTGGGCATGAGCTTTGAAGGGGATGGGAAGCCATGGGAAGTATCAAAATAGATAAGAGATATGATCTGAGTTGATTTATAAGTTCACTCTGTACAAATTCTGCTCTTATCCAAATGCCCCAATCAAATGCAGAGACCAGATTAGACAGACAAGGTATCTTTACTTTCATGTGACACTCACAAACAACTGTGAAAACAGAGCATCTGCTGCTTTTGGCCTAAGGTAGTTACTGACTAAGACCCGCCAGATATATACAGCAAGTCTGTCCTTCACTTCTAATATTTGAATGTTAGGTCACAAATAATTCAAAGTAGAATAGTAGACGATCTACTTTCTCTAGGGCTGTCCATTTGTGAACACGCCAGTCAGATCTAAACATAAAATTAATGCAAGGACACACATAAACGGATTTTGTGATTAGAAAGGCACTATGCAAAGACTATTGGGAAACTAACTTGCAAATTATTTTCCTGGTGGAGATTTAGAGTTGGAGAAAGAAGGCTGGTGATGTGGAGTTGATATTTAAATTGCCCAATTATGAGAAGGTAAAGGAAGGAAGTTGCACAACATATTTTTAGAGTTTCAATGTAGGCAATTCTCTGATTATATAAATACTCTTATTTGGAAAGAGATAGATGACTACTATAGTTGCTACTTAAACTTATCATCTATCCTTCCAGTGATCTTGTTTTTATGCCTGAAAATTAATCAAATGAACCTGAAAAGTAAAATGTTAAAAACCCTGAAGTTCTTTAAGACATTTGTCTTGCTAAAATAGTCCCATCTGTCACCTTAGAGCCAAAAAAAGCACAGGAAATTATGGTATGCTTTTCCTCACCTTTGTATAATAACTTCATAGTTCTCACTTATTGAAATATTTCCAGTAATATGTTTCTTAACTTTATCAGCTATATAACTTGTCATGCCACAGTACCTGCACAGAAAAGGTAGGCAAAATTTACATGGAATGCACACTAAGGTGAACTCTGGAACCAAGTGGGTTCAGTCCTGGCTGCAGCACATGCTGTATGATGTTGGTCAAGTTTTTTTACCTCTCTATGGCTCAGTTTCCTTCTCTGTTAAAAGAGGCTAACAACCTACCCTACAAGCTATTATGTCAATTAAATGGGTTAGTAAGTAAAATGCTTAGAATAGTGCCTAGAGCAATATTAGAGCTCAACCATAATGTTAAATATGTAGAAAATATGTAGAAAACTCTGGGTGATACCAAAACACCTGTGTAGTATAGCAAATGTGCATATAGAGTCTTCAATATCTAAAACAATTTAAATAATACACTGGGTCCTTTATATGCCTGCCTTTATTATATTTATCACCAATCAAAATTACCTATCATGGCAATCATGTATATAGCTTTTCTCATATCTTTGCAACTCTTCATTCATGAGCCCTAAGTTCTTTCACCAACAGGGCCTTTTAGAAATGGAAACAGCCACACTACTATGGGTTACCCTATAATAAGCAGGGGGAAAAGGGAAGGGAGAGAGGGAGGAAGAGAGCAAAGAAGGAAGCCTTTATTGAGCAACAAGCTCTTGTCTGGAGCCCTAGTGCTTTACCAGAACAGGGAATCTGCTTCCTCCCCAATTTCTAAGACCCAGCATACAACAAAAGATTCTTAGGGAAACATCTCATATGGCTCTTTTCATTTTTGTACAGCTTTGTTAAGAGCAAGATTAGTATGTAAAAAAGGTAGGTTGATTTTATTATATATATATATATATATATACATATATATATAATATGTATTATATATAATATAATATATTTTTATAATATATGTTATAACTGGTTATATATTACATATAGTACATAGCATTATATAATATGTATAGGAGATAAAATTTATATAATATAATATAATATAATATAATATAATATAATATAATATAAACACATATGTGTGTATTTCTTAAGCTGCTTTAACATTGATTCTTCCAAAGTAGTGGGATACCTACTTTTAGAATTATTTCATTTACCTTTTCCTAAAACCTGCTTCCCCCATCCATGCAGCTATATCATTGGGTTATAGGCAGGCATGTGGCCCTAAGACCCTTGCCAGTTATAAATGGACACTTGATCCAAAGACACAACAAATAGCCTGTCTTCTTGGAGAATTCAGAATTGGGGCTGAGAAAGATATCTCTTCTTACTGGAAGGATCCTATATTATGTAAATGTGGGTGCTTATTTACAGCCATTTATTCTATCATGTGAGCTATAAGAGAAGAGGAAGCTGATCCATAGAGCAAGAAGGAAGTATTTTGCAGAGGGGTGGTGATGAGAAAACATCCTGTTGACATTTATATGCCTGGTACTAACTACTTTGCTGATACCTAGATGTGGTCTTCCCCTTATTACAAATTCTGTTTTTTCACCCAAGCTAGTTCAAATAGGTTTCTGCAACTTGTATCCAAATGAGTCTTTCTTTATTAATATGTCCAGTTTAATCAAAGTACAACATATATGAAATACCTATTATGTTTCATATATTGAGTGTACAAAATGAAAAAAGTATGGCTCTGGCATTTTTGATGTTGCATTGGTCAAGAAATAAAAGATGTAAAACATATGTAACTATGACATAACATGGTAAACGGACCAATCTGTGGAATGTATTCTAGGTATAGCTATTAATAAACAATACGTAATCCTTTGTTCAATTCCTCCTTTGATCTCCTCTTTACTGAGGAGTACATCCATAGACTCACTCCCGCAGATTATCAGCTCCACTTTCCAAAGCTATTTCAGAGAGTCATCTTTTTCACCTGGATGTTGAGCCCCCTGTTGAGCCTTGCCCCTCCATGGAAGCCTGATCTAGGAATTCTACTGCCTTTCCACGCCAAAGAATCTGTCATCAAAGCTATTGCTCTCAGCTAGAGCAAACTACTCTGGCACAATCGCCTGAGCAGCAGGTACAAACCCATATGTCACAGACTTGTTAAAAGCAAATTGGTCCATATACCAATGATCAAGTATATTTCCTAATAACTGAGAATTTCCTCCTGGGATTTTATGGGATAAGATTCCAAGCACAAAGAGAAAAGAGACTGTCCTGTTCATTTATTCTTGTTGTTGACTCTAATATTTGTAGAATTTAAAAATTGTAAAGATAATTCATCCTTGTTTAAAATTAAAAGTTAACATCAGATGCTGTTTTTAACAGGAGGAACTTTGGGAGGTTGAGGAAAGTTGAGCTATGAAAACAGGGCTTGCAAAACACAATTCAGTAAGCTGGACACTACATCTCGTTATATTGCTAAGATAAATATTCACAAGTCACATCTTTTGAAGGCACTAAAACCATAAATATCAGACAGTTGGAGAAAAAGGTTCCATATTGTAAGATTTATACATTTGGCTTGTAGCTATTAGAAAAACATTTTGTTACTTATAGGTTTTTCAGTTATATTTTACTTTTAACTATAATGACTAATTGTCATATGAACATTAATCTTGAGGCTATGAAATGTAGGCATTTTGGAAAAATGAATGCACTCACTATACATTAGTGACAGAAAGATGAAGGTTTTGAATAGTTAACCACTCTCTATGATATTGCTATAATTATCTCAGTCTGCATAAAGTCTGGTCATATTCTCTGGACTTAGAAACCACTATTTCTATCTTTACATCATTTTTGGTAATAATAATACTATTATTTACAGTAACTAAAACAAATATTTTTAAATCATAAAGAATATCAAAGAAAAGAATCACAAATATTCTTTTCTTATCAAAGAAAAGAATCACAAATGTTTTTTGATGGGGCCACAGTTCCTCTTTTCCTCATACCTACCTCTTGCACATTTATATTACCACTTATGCCCTTAAACACAAGCGAATTTGTGATCTTTTTTTTAAAACTATCTTCCCACACAATTATTTTTATGATTTCAATGGTTTGTTTACTTTTACCCATTATGAGATGTTAAAGCATGAATGAGACACAAGGAACCACAATTAACCTTAAGAACAAAAGAATAATTTCTCATTTTACCAAACAACAAAACCACTCTTACTATTAATAATTCATAAGAAAGGCAGCAGCTATCAATTAAGAAAAAACAAATCGGGGCGCCTGGGTGGCGCAGTCGGTTGAGCGTCCGACTTCAGCCAGGTCACGATCTCGCGGTCCGTGAGTTCGAGCCCCGCGTCAGGCTCTGGGCTGACGGCTCGGAGCCTGGAGCCTGTTTCCGATTCTGTGTCTCCCTCTCTCTCTGCCCCTCCCCGTTCATGCTCTGTCTCTCTCTGTCCCAAAAATAAATAAAAACGTTGAAAAAAAAATTAAAAAAGAAAAAACAAATCAAGTTGGGGATAGAAGTTGCAAAACAGGGGCGCCTGGGTGGCGCAGTCGGTTAAGCGTCCGACTTCAGCCAGGTCACGATCTCGCGGTCCGTGAGTTCGAGCCCCGCATCGGGCTCTGGGCTGATGGCTCAGAGCCTGGAACCTGTTTCCGATTCTGTGTCTCCCTCTCTCTCTGTCCCTCCCCCGCTCATGCTCTGTCTCTCTCTGTCCCAAAAATAAATAAACGTTGAAAAAAAAAAAATTTAAAAAAAAAAAAAAAAAAAGAAGTTGCAAAACAGGCACAGTCATCAAATTTGCAATTATTAGAGCTGCTCTAAAGTACCAGTGATGGGCGATACATATCCAAAGGTATGGCTACAGCACAGAAGAATGATTAGTGAATGTATGCATGGCTACATTGATGGTTCTGCTCCTATTTCCCAAAATTAATAAACAAATGAGAACTCATTAACCAGAACCAATAAGGATTGGTAGGAAATAAAAATAAGCTATCTCTAACCTAGGGAGGAGCTTGATCCACGTCTTACTATCATGCTGGTTGATTAGAACTTAGAATAAATATATATTTAAAAAGCTATCAGCACTGGTCTGAATTCCTAAAAATCTGCATAGCCAATAATGTAATTGAAATATAAGGAAGGTTAACTGTCTCCAGCTGATCTAAGACCTCTCCAGTTCTTTTGACTTATAACAGCAGCCTTTAAATATATGAGGTCCTTAAAGTTTAGCTACTTCCGCCAAACACATAGATATTTATTGAATAAATGTTTATTAGGAAGAAGGTGCAATATAGTTTATGTGTTACAGTATTTAAGGCAAAAGATTCTTCAGTTTTCTGTCTTACTTTAGCTGCTCTAATTATACCTGGCCTGACAGGATTACTCAAGGCAGACATAGGAACATTCCAGAGATAGGATTCAGTTTTACCTGTGGCTTCCATTAGGAAAGAAAAATTATCCTAAACCAATGGCTGGACAGAGTACCATTTAGGAATTGAGTCTGGAAACTTTCTTGAGGATACAGACAGACCATAGCCATTACTAGATTCTTTTCCCCTATTTAGAGTACCTCTAAAATGTTTTAGCTGATCCATATCTTGAATACATTTTATTTCATCAATGAAGGCCCTTTACTAACACTCATAGTGCTAATTAAGGTAACAATTCCATTAATATAAATCCATTTCTGGCATTCAATATGCCTTTTAATGAAATCTCCTACATTAAGAAAGATCTAGATTGTCGCTAAAGGTTTGCTGCCACTGCCTCTGGATTACCTCTGGTTCTATGTCTGAAGGTCAGGTGACCTCAGGACTGAGCATGACAAGCATATCACATGCATTTTCCACTGGTAAAGAATGTTAGTCGCCCCCCCCCCCCCAAATTTCTTTTCTCTGAATTAAGCAATTCCTGTACCTCGGATTGCATCATTTCAGGGTCTCTCATATTTAGTGTGCTGTAAATTCTTTCTGGAAGAGTGGAGTTGGGAAAGAGACAATATTATTAAGCCTTCAGACATAGAGCCATTATAACAAGGTGTTGCAAGACAGAAGACACAGCAGGGCTGGCCATCACTCATTCTCTTCATTATCTCTACTACTTATCAGGCAATTAATAGAGTAAAATAATCATCAGAGTCAAGAGGGTTTGGACAGAGCACAGAAATTTTATGCAACTGACTTTATAGTGGCTGAATACTTAAATCAAAAAAAAAAAGCTTGCAAAGTAAAGAAAATTTAAATACGCTTAACTGCTTGAGAATCTTTGGAACCAAGCTATGATCACTTCAGAAAATGTTCTTCTAAAAATTGCTGTCTAATGTCAACCAGATCTTTCCCATAGCCCTTATTTCTGGTTCTCAAGGATCCCTGACCTCTATCTGATCCTCCTTCACCAATCTGATATTATAAAACAAGGAAGCATACTGCCATGGAGAGATCATAGGCACAGAGCTGAATACCTACCAGGATTCATGTTTGACCCTGAAACTTTGCTCAAGCTATTCCTAGAAATGCTACCCCTTTCCACCTCTGGCTCATAGTCATGTCAACTATGAGGTCCTCATTCTCCCTCAATATTGTTATGAGATACTTCTTACCTTAAACTGTCATAAATCTGACCACGAATTGTTTCATAAGCCTAAGATTTCCCTGGCTCTTGGTATTGACATCCCAGTTACTGAACAAGTCACACCCTCCAGCATTAAACAAAGAGAAAAAAGCAACAGAATGTTTACTGTCTGTAGGTCCCCCAAATAGGTATTTTATAAAATCCCTGAATAAACTTTCTCCCCTGCCAGGTGGTGATGGAGAGGAAGATATGGAGTAGGGCTAATATAGAGAAATTTACCATAAAACTGAGTTAGGATAAATTATTCAAAACAAGGCTACCAGCCAATGGGGAATCAGCATGGGTTGCAGAAAGAACCCAGGTATGCGTGTAAATGGTTGGAGAACTCTGGGAATCTAAGGGAAGGCATTGTCAGGTAGGAGAGGAGCCAAGCAGTACTCCTGGTCAGGATTTGATGCATTTGAAGTGCTGAAAGAGTTTATATAGATCACTGCTTATAAACAAAATTTAAATAGATAGATAAATAAGTATATAGACAGGTATAATTAATATATATATATATATATATATATATATAGGTATAATATAGATAGATAGGTATAATAAGTATATAGATAGGTAATAATTAATACATACAAGAGCCAATTTTAAAAGGGTACCAAGGGGCGCCTGGGTGGCGCAGTCGGTTAAGCGTCCGACTTCAACCAGGTCACGATCTCGCGGTCCGTGAGTTCGAGCCCCGCATCAGGCTCTGGGCTGATGGCTCAGAGCCTGGAGCCTGTTTCCGATTCTGTGTCTCCCTCTCTCTCTGCCCCTCCCCCGTTCATGCTCTGTCTCTCTCTGTCCCAAAAATAAATAAACGTTGAAAAAAAAAAAAATTTAAAAAAAAAAAAATAAAATAAAAAAATAAAAAAAAAATAAAAGGGTACCAAAACCTTTCTCTAATCTCATATTAATTCCATTTTAAGAAAGGTTTCATTTCTGATTCCTCCCACAAGACCGTGAACTCCTCAAAGGCAGAGGCTGCTTATTTTCCTCTGAATCTCCAGGTGATTCTCAAAAATAGGTTTATTAAAAGAAATAAAATGTCAGGTACCTCATATGTGTTCTGTTTGTTGATTGAAATTAATGCCAATAGAATGGCTCCTGCCTCAACTTTGTATTTAAGTAGCTAGCATCTTTCTTCCATAAGAATGATCCTCCTTTCCCTCAAAACATCTCAATCTTGTAATGAGAAGCAGGTGTTCTTCTCATTTCTTTGTGGATAAATTAAAAGACAAAGAGGTGAACAGACGGCTCAGGAAAAGCAGGCAGCTGCTGAGGCAGGAGTGGATTTTGGTTATTCTGTGTCCCTGGCTAGCAGGCTTTGCATGCTGATTTCTCTGCTGAATCTACTCCAACAAAACAGCCATTTGCCAGAGTGGAAGCTGTGACTCCTTTATAGTGGACCCACATTCAGCTGTGAAGTTCAGGTTTTACTGCCTGGGAAAGTTTATTTCAGGACAAAGTTAGTAAGGATATATGTGAATTCCTGGCATTGAAAGCTGTGCCACAGGGAATGTCAGTAATTTCAGACAACTTATGTTCTATTGGATTAGCCCCAAAGCAACACAGCTTTAAAGACATCATGCACATAAAGTACCCAGCATAGTGTTGCCCTTTCAGAGCCGTCTCCATTTTTTTTTTTTTTTTTTTTTGCCCTCCTCTGAGCACTAGGAGATTGACCTTTATATATTCCATCAGTGGGGCTTCCTTGTCCTCTGTCTTAGCCAGTGTGATTGCCAACAGAAAAGCAGACGGTAGCAGAGGAGAGAGAGAGAGAGATTCACTCCTGGCTCTCTTCCTGCCAGGCTGTAGTTTGGTTACTAGCTCTTGTACCTTTAACTGTAGTGCAGCTTCTTCCTGGCAGCCTATTTCTTGTAGCCACAGGTCATACCAGATTCCAGTAACCACTCTGAGCTCATGATTTGGCAGGCCCTGTCTTGCTTCATGGTACCTTAGTAGTTCTCTTAACTTTGCCATGTCTTTGAAAGAAGTCTCTTCATTAAATTCTCTTCATTTATCCTTCTAGTTGTTTCACGTGTTCCCTGAAGGGATCTTGACAGATATATTAATGTTTGCTCCTTTCCAGTATAAACATCAGAGCTAAACATCCTGTGCTGCTTTCCATGGTACTTAAGCCTCTGGAAATCAGTGGATCAAGGTTCTCTCCCCTTTAGGTTTGCAACTCATAAAATTGTTAAGGGAAAGGTTGGTTTTTGCCTGGCCCTCACCAGTCATGGATCTGCCTGCATGATACATGTTACCCCATTCAATGTCCCCAAAGGTCCCACAAGTCTATATTATTATCTCTATTTTACAATGGTGAACTAATGGCTAAAATCGGACATTGGCAGATAGTTGGTAGGTGATTCCAGAGCTTGTGCTCTTATAACCTCACACTTCTCACTCTTCTGGGGCTATTTTTCCCACCATAAAATGAGACTATTAGACTATATTAGTGGTTCTCAGTCCTATAGTTGAATCAACTGGGGAACTTTAAAAAAATACCCCAATTCAAGCCTTCATCCTAGACCAATTAAATTTATAAGCTTCTATGTGCTTCAAATAAGAACTAAGTTTGAGACCACTGGAATAATTGTCCCATAAAGTTTCTTCTAAAATGTTATAATTCTGGTATTTTTTTAATTATATTTATTTTTTTAAGTTTACTTATTTTGAAAGAGAGAGTAGGAGAGAGGGCATGTGAGTGGGGGAGGGGCAGAGAGAGAGAGAGAGAGAGAGGGAGAAAATCCCAAGCAGGTTCCATGTTGACAGTGTGGAGCCGAATGTGGGGCCCAAATTCATGAACCTATGAGATCCATGACCTGAGCTGAAACCAAGAATCAGACGTTTAACTGACTGAGCCACCCAGACACCCCATAATTCTAGTGTTTAACTTATTGATTCAGTAGTGGCTTATAATAATTTAGTATTGCTGGATTTTTTAATCTAAGAGTTTCTTCCTTCTAAATTCTAGCAAAAAAAAAAATTGTAGAAAGTGTCTATAGCATAAACACTTGTATAAGATCATTTTTAACACATCTATCGCACACTTATGGAATGTTGGCTATGTATAGGATCCTTTTATATGTGATGAGAACACAATCCTTGTCCTCCAGAAACTCACATTCTAATGAGGAAACAGACCCCAAACCAGATACCTATACGGTAAATTGGCAAGAGTAGTAAAAGAGATGTATACATTCAATGTGTCAGCTTTGGAACCTCCTACAGAAAAATAATGCCATGACCCACACCCTAAAAGCTTAGTAGAAATATCTCAAAGACTTCATATACGTCTTTTTTAAAGAAGGAGTGGGTCAATTTTATCCACATATGAATATAAACAATTCAGCCCATCTGAGCTGTGAATGTAGGTTGCTTGGCAACAGCTTTTACAGTTGTGTTATTTGCTCTGAAATGAGAGGAGCTGGTACTTTTCTCTTTAAAACAAAAGAATATTAATAACAGCAATAATGGTGGGTATTTATAAGTCTTTTGTGTAAGAACTGCACAATGTTAGCTCATGCATGCTTTAGAGTCAATGTTAGGCAGGTTTTAGAAAGGTAAGAAGGTTGAGGGAGAATCTCGTCACATACCATCATTAGGAGAGTATCCCACAGTCAGCTGACCTGGTTTCATGAATCCAACATGCATTTAGTGCGCATATTGTTTATGCTTAACTCCCTACCTACATACAAGGTATTTTCTAAAAAGTTAAGGCAGACAAGGATGTATGCTGGGGAAGGATCACAAAATGTGTCAAATGCATATTTCCTCTGATTAAGTAGTTTCATCAAATCCTAAATCTTTCCAATTGACTTTACCTTAAAACAAAAAATACAGAGCATCTCCCAAGCACGGCTGTATCACCACATAAAAACAATGGGTAGTCATAAGGAAAAAATTTCCACCTCCTAATAGTGATAATTCAGAATATAAAATGTACACAAACCAACATCTAACTATAGACAAATTTTTCTACCATAATATCTCGGTAACTACATTAGAAAAAAAGTGCATAGCGAAGGCTGGATTTTTTTCATCCTTTGAAAAAATTCTTAGATCAGGAAACAAAATATCAGTCATACCACATGTCCACATCTTCCTGTAAAAATCCAGCTCCAAAGACGGAGGGAGCTCCTTTGCTTCCTACTGGTTTAAATTATGACAGCTAATTTATTTCACAGCATAAGAACCTTTTGGAGAGGTAGTGACTTAAATATAAAATGCATAACAAATGTGATAGTGAACAAATGACCATTTAAAAATATTGCTGTCATCTTGCAGTTCTAATAAAGATGATCTCAATTTCAAGGTCTTCCCCATCTTTCATTTATTTATCAGTTCTGAATGTTAGCATATTAGTAAAACCAAATGGTAGAAAACAATCTTGGATATCTGAACAATGTTTCCTATATTATATTTGTCATTTTGCTTGTTACTGAGCAGACAGATGGGCTCTAACTTGTCACAGCAAGCTCTAGCAAAAAAAAAAAAAAAAACCACAACATGAAACGCTCACAAAAATGGTGGGTGTCAATAAAGCCATAGGCTCATGGTGTCCATTAGTTAGTAGCTATGATTTGTAACCTGAGGTCATTGCAACAATCCATACCTGGAGGTAAAAGTGTCAGATTAGAAACAATTTATTCTGAATGTTTTTTGAACATATGTTTAGTGTCCATCATAACTGGCTACATAAGCCTTTAGTATATGGTCTGAGCTCACTCCCTTGTAAAATAATGTAAATGCATCAACCCTGGATATCTGATTGTATATCACCCTATCATAGTGCACGACTTCACATTCTTGAGAGGACATAGAGATTGCCACTGCCCAGTCTCATTTGCTTGTTCACGATGACACCAATCAAACCCCATTATTCCGTTCACAAAGAAATGTCTGTGTCATTGATTCCTATGTGCCAGGAAGTGGAAAGAGGGGGAAGTCTTCCCTTTATTTGAGATATCAGCCTATCTGGAAGGGGGAGTGCAGTACCAAAAAGTATATTTAAGTTATTATACTTTACATTTGAAAAGCAAACTAAAATATATTCTTTCTTTTTTTTTTTAATGTTTATTTATTTTTGAGAGACAGAGAGACAGAGCATGAGAGGAGGAAGGGCAGAGAGGGAAACACAGAATCCAAAGCAGGCTCCAGGTTCTTGGCTGTCAGCACAGAGCCTGACATGGGGCTCGAACTCATGAACTGTGAGATCATGACCTGAGCCGATGTCAGACACTTAACCAACTGAGCCACCCAGGTGCCCCTAAAAAATACTGTTTCTTAATATGAACTGAAGCATAATCAAACATGACTTAAAGAGTTTTATAGGAGCTAGACCTTACTCTCTGAATATCAGTAACTTCCAATGAGGGGCATTAGAGATTCCATAGGAATAGGTTATATTTATCAAAAATAAGCATTAGGAACTCCAGTTCTACTTGGGATGCAGAAAGCTGTCACTTTCCCTCTTACATTAAAAAAAATAGAAAAATCTGCAAAATCACAATGTGTCTTGAATCTGTAAGATAACAGAGTCACAAAGCAAGCAAAATCTAAGAAAAAAAAATAAATGTTTCCAAGGACAAACTGCCTTGAGGCAAATGCTGGATACTCAGTGTTCACAAGCCAGTAAGGATAATTCTACTAAAATTTACCAGCTTCCTAAAGGTAGAATATGACCTGTCATTGCCAGGGTGGCTCAGTCAGTTGAGCATCTGACTCTTGATTTCAGCTCAGGTCATGATTTCACGGTTCCATGAGTTTAAGCTTCACATCAAGCTCTGAGCTGATAGTGCGGAGCCTGCTTGGATTCCCTCTCTCTCTCTCCCTCTCTCTCTCTGCCCTCCCCACATACTCTCTTTCTCTCTCTTAAAATAAATAAATAAACTTTTAAAAATTATTAAATAAGGTAGAATGTGAACTAGTGTGATAGCATATGGCTCTCAGGAACCAAAACCACCAGTCAACGGCATTAACTGTCAGACTCTTCACAAACCTCACTACCATAATGGTTTGGGGGCAGGACCAGCGTCTTGAGAAAGTCACTGTTGTAGTACAGGGCCTGGGGGAGAGTAACAGCAGCCCTGAAGAAAGGGCCAAAGCCCTACCTGTATCCTTCTTCCTTATCCTTTCTATGGAAGAAAACCTTAAGTCTCTGGAAGAATGTAGAAAACACCATCACACCTAAGACACAGATAACAACCCAGAGTATTTAGAAGAAGAAAACAAATAATATTCTTTAACCCTGGGGGGGAAGAGCAGAAATACACACTGGGTCCAGATCATTTAATAGAAGAGAAGAGAATAACTGAGAAAGCCCTACCCCCTGAGATGCAGGAACAAAATACTGCCTAAGAATAATGCTGAACCAGAACAACAGAGAATGTACTCCCAGTGCCTACTACCGGGTACTAAATTAATAAAGTAACAGCAGTATACAAATACTAGGGGAAGGTCAAGAATAGAGAGAGAGAACTTCTTGAAGGTATAGGCATTCACAGAAAACCTAAAGGTAAGGCTGGAAAAGACATTAAGAAAAACTCTCTGAAAACCAACTTCCAATCTACACACAGGAAATACTCAGGTTTTTTTGTTAATGTTTATTTATTTTTGAGAAAGACAGAACACGCAAGTGGGAGAGAAGCACAGAGAGAAGGGGGTGGGGGGACAGAAGATCTGAAGCAGGCTCTGCACTGACAGCAGAGAGCCTGATGCAGGGCTTAAACTCACGAACCATGAGATCATGACCTGAGCCAAAGTTGGACACTTAACCAACTGAGTCGCCAGGAACCCGGTAAATACTCAAGTTTTATTATCTAATATTATTGTCACAAACCACATACAACTACTGAGCACTTAAATGTATCTAGAACTACATGTTGATCTTATTTTGGATATGTTGGGTTTAAGTTAAATATATTATTAAATTAAATTCACTTTTATTTTTATTTTTTAAAATAAGACTGCTGAAAAATGTTTAATTAAATATGTGTTTTATATTCTGTTTCCATTGGAGAATGCTGCATTACAAGAACTTAAAGCTTATCCCTACTCCAACTCCTAACAAGACTAACCACTCATCATAATACAGGCCTAGCAAAAGCAAAAGCAAAACAAAACAAAACAAATGCATGCCCATTTCCAGGCAAGAACACTGTTTACTTCAATTTCTACTTCCTGCACAGAACCTCCAGTTTGCAATAACAAAAAAAAATATTATGAGGCATACAAGGAAGCAATAAAAAAAAACAATCAACAAAATCAGATATAAAATGACTCAGATGTTAGAACAATCAAATAGGTAAATTAATGTACTTCTGATTAGTATGTAAAGTGCCCTAGTGGAAAAAGTGGACAATATACATGATCAGGTAGATCATTTCAACAAAGGAATGAAAACTAAGGAAAAAAATTAAATGGAAATACTAAAAATAAAAAACAAGATGAGCAGGGTAAAAATGTCTTTAATGAGCTTATCAGTAGACTGAAACTTGAAATGAAATTGCAAGTGAAATCGAAGATAGAGGAAAAAATTAACTGAACTGAAATATAAGTGGAAAAATAATTTTTCTGTGAAAAAATATCCAATGACTTAACATACATGTAATTGGAATCCCAGAAGAAGAGAAAGAAACAAATGAAATTTGAAGATATAACTCCAGAGAATTTTCCAAAATTAGTGATAGATGCTGAACCACAAATCCAAGAATCTCATAGAATAACAACTGAGATAAACACAAAACACATACACAAATCTCTAGACATCTCATGCTCAAACTTCTGAAAACCAGTGATAAACAGAGACAGATTACACACAAAGGAACAAAGATAAAAATTAAGATTTCTCATTATAGGGACACCTGGGTAGCTTGGTCAGTTTAGCATCTGACTTTGGCTCAGGTCATGATCTCACAGTTCATGGATTCAAGCCCAGCGTCAGGCTCTGTGCTAACAGCTCAGAGCCAGGAGCCTGCTTTGGACTCTGTGTCTCCCTCTCTCCCTGCCCCTCCCCTGCTTGCACAGTCTCTTTCTCTCGAAAGTAAATAAACATTACAAAATTTTTTTTAATAAAAAAGATTTCTCATTATAAATTATGCACACTATAAGATAATGGAATGACAATATTTAAGTGTCAAAAGACAAGAAAAATTAATCAAGCCCGAATTTTATGCCCTGTGACAATATCTTTCAAAAAATAGAAGAGAAATAAAGACTTTTCTCTGGAAAAAAGAAAAAGAAGAAAAATCCATTGCCAGCAGACCTGCACTAGGTTGTTAAAAAAAAGTTCTCCAAGTGAACAAATGTGATGACAGAGTGCAATTGGATGCATAAAAATAAAAATGAAGACAACTAGTAATGAAGATGAACAGAAAATTCATTTTTTCTTATTTTAATTTCTTGAAAAGATAATCGATTGTCTAAAGCAAAATATAAATTAAATTAATCAAAATAAAATATGTAAAAATAATATGTAACAAAAATGACAGAAAGTGTGGGAAAAATGAATGGAGAATATGCTGTCATTATGTCTTTGCACTACATACGGAATGGCATAAAGTTATTTGAAGGCATTTTCTCATGAAATAAGATGAATATTGTAAACCTAAGAACAGCCACAAAAAACATTTTAATGAGATATAAATAATAAGACAATTGTGAAGATAAATGTATCACTTAAAAATCAATCCAACCAAACAGAAACAGAAGGGGAAAAAGAGCAAATACAAGAACAAATATAAACCATCTAAGAAGATGACAAATGTTAATATAATCATATCGATAATTACAATTGTTTCAACAAACCATTTAAAAAAAAGAGAATGTTAGAATCAATATACAAGCAAGATCCAACTCTACCATCTATAAAACCTACTTTAAGCATGAAAATATAAATAGGCTAAAAGTAAATTAGTGTAAAATAATAAAGAGGAGTCAACTAAAGTATTCATCAATGAATGAATTAATTTTAAAAAATGTGGTATAGCCATGCTTGGAATATTATTCAGTCATAAAAAGGAATGATGTACTAACAGAAACCACAACATGGAGGAAACTTGAAAACATTATGCTAAATGAAAGAAGCCAGACATAATGGGCAGTGACTACTAATGGATGAGTTCCTTCTTTCTGAACTGATAAAAAAGTATTTCAAAATTAAGAGTGTGGTGACAGTTTGCACAACTCTGTTCATGTGATAAAACAAACAAAATCATATATTTTAACAGTTAATTTTATAGCATACAAATCATATCTCAGTAAAGCTATTATAAAAAAGTGAAAGAGGGATGGATGCCTGGTGGCTCAGTTGGTTAAGCCTCTGACTTTGGCTCAGGTCATGATCTCATGATTTATGAGTTTGAGCCCCACATGAGGCTCTGTGCTGACAGCTCAGAGCCTGGCGCCTGCTTCAGATTCTGTCTCCCTCTCTCTTAGCTCCTCCGCCACTCACAGTATGTCTCTCTCTCTCTCTCTCTCTCTCTCTCTCTCAAAATATGCATAAACATTAAAAAATGAATAAACATTTTAAAAAGTGAAACAAAAAAAATGAAAATATTCTAGAATATACTTAAGAACCTTAGTGACTCCATAAAATATAATAACTTTCACATTATAGGTATGCCAGAAAAAGAAAAGAAAGAGAAGGGGGCAGATAATTAATTTGAAGAGATAATAGCTGAAAATGTCCCTAATCTGGGGGGAAAAAAACAGATATCTAGATCCAGGAGTCACAGAGAAGTCCCAACAAAATCAACAAAAGCAGATCCACACCAAGACATATAAAGAGGACACTTTGAATGGAAAGAAAAGACCAAAAGTGACAGTGGGAGGGAAGGAAAGACAAAGAGAGTAAAAATTAATATTTATATAAAAAATCAATCAAGGAACTTACAAAATAAAAGGATGTCAAAAATGACACCTTATACCTAAAACACAGAAAGGAGAGGAGTAAAGAATAGCTTCAAACTTAAATGACCAACTTGATATGGACTGCTATATGCAGAAGACCAACTTGATACAGACTGCTATTTACAAACCTAACAATAGCCATGAATCAAAAACCACTAACAAATATGCAAAGCATAAAGACAAAGAAATCCAAATATATCACTAAAGAAAATGAGCAAACCACGAAAGAGAGAAAGACCAGAAAAGAGCAGAGAAAATCTTGAGAAACAACCACAAAACAACTAATAAAATGTCAATAAAAATATATCTATCAATAATTATTTTTAATGTAAATGGACTAACTGCTCCAATCCAAAGACATAGGGTGACAGAATGGATTAAAAAAAAAAAAAAAGACCCATCTATATGCTGCTTCCAAGAGACTCATTTTAGACTCAAAGACATATGTAGATTGAAAGTGGGGGGATGGAAAAACATTTATCATGCAATAAATGTCAAAAAAAAAAAAAGCTGGAGTAGCAACACTTATATCAGACTAAATAGACTTTAAAACAAAAATTGTAACAAGAGACAAAGAAGGACACTATATAATAAAAGGAGACAATCCAACAAGAAGGTATAACAATTGTAAATATTTATGCACCCAACATGAAAACACCCAAATACATAATACATAAAACAGTTAATAACACACATGAGAAAACTAATTGATAATAATACAAAATGTAGGGGAATTTAACAACCTACTTACATCAATAGATCGTCTAAACAGAAAATCAACAAGGAAAAAATTGGCTTTGAATGACACAGTGGACCAGATACATTTAACAGATATATTCAGAACATTCCATTCTAAAACAACAAAATACACATTATTTTCAAGCACACATGGAATATTGTCCAGAGCAGATCATATTAAATTACAAAACCAGCCTCAACAAATTCGGAAAGATCAAAGTCATAATATGCATCTTTTCTGAATGCAATACTATGAAACTTGAAGTCAACCTCAAGAAAAAATCTGGAGAGACCACAAATACATGGAGGTTAAATAACATGCTACTAAATGATGAATGAGTCAACCAGGAATAAAAGAAGAAATAAAAAAGTTCATGGAAATAAATGAAAATGAAAATACAATGGTTCAAAACCTTTGGAATGCATAAAATGTGAACCGAAGAGGGTAGTTTATAGTAATACAGGCCTAGCTCAAGAAGCAAGAAAAATTCAAAATACACAACCTAACCTCACACCTAAAGGAATTATAAAAAGAACAACAAACAAAACCTAGAACCAGAAGAAGAAGAAAAATAAAAAAGATCAGAGCATAAATAATTGACATAAAAACTAAAACAAACAAACAAAAACAGAACAGATCAATGAAACCAGGACCTGCTTCATTGAAAAAAGTCAATAAAATTGATAAACTTCGGGGCACCTGGGTGGCTCAGTCGGTTGGGCGTCCAACTTCGGCTCAGGTCATGATCTCCCGGTCCGTGGGTTCGAGCCCCACGTCGGGCTCTGTGCTGACAGCCCAGAGCCTGGAGCCTATTTCAGATTCTGTGTCTCCCTCTCTCTGACCCTCCCCCGTTCAATCTCTGTCTCTCTCTGTCTCAAAAATAAATAAACGTTAAAAAAAATTTTAAAAAATTGATAAACTTCTAGCCAGACTTATCATGAAAAAAAGAGAAACACCTCAAATAATAAAATAACAAATGAGAGAGGAGATAATAACAACAAAGACCACAGAGATACAATTATTAGAGAATAATATGAAAAACTATATGCCAACAGATTGAAAAAACCTGGAAAAAATGGATAAATTCCTAGAAACATATAACCTAACAAAACTGAAACAGGATGAAATATAAAATTTGAACAAACCGATTACCAGCAAAGACATTGAATTAGTAATCAAAAAATTCCCCCCCAAAAAAAGTCCAGGACCAGATGGCTCTACAAGAGAATCCCACCAAACATTTAAAAAATAATACCTATCCTTCTCAAACTATTCCAAAAGATAGAAGGAAAACTTCCAAATTTATTCTATGAGGCCAGCATACCCTGATACCAAAACCACTACAAACAAAGAGAACCATAGACCAATATGTCTGATGAGCACAGATGTAAAAGTCCTCAACAAAATACTAGCAAACTGAATTCAACAATACATTAAAAAAAATCATTCACCACGATCAAGTGGGATTTATTCCTGAGATGCAAAGGTGATTTAATACTTGCAAATGAATCAATGTGTTATTCACATCAATAAGAGAAAGAATAAGAACTGTATGATCATTTCAATAAACACAGAAAAAACATTTGACAAAGTACATCCATTCATAATAAAAACCCTTAACAAGTAGGGATAGAGGGAACATACCTCAACATAATAAAGACAATAATAAAAAAATCCCCAGCTAACATCATCCTTAATGGGGCGGGGGGGGGGGGGGGGACTGAGTGCTTTTCCCCTAAGGTTAGGAAGAAAATGAGGATGTCCACCCTCACCATTTATATTCAACATAGTACTGGAAGTCCTAACCACAGCAATCAGACAACAAAAAGGAATTAAATGTATCCAAATCTGTAAGGAAGAAGTAAAACTTTCACTATTCCCAAATGACATGATAGTATTTTTAGAAACCCTGAAAGACTCCACCAAAAAACTGCTAGAACTGATAAACTGATGAATGGATAAAGAAATTGTGGTTTATATATACAATGGAATACTATGTGGCAATGAGAAAGAATGAAATATGGCCTTTTGTAGCAACGTGGATGGAACTGGAGAGTGTTATGCTAAGTGAAATAAGTCATACAGAGAAAGACAGATACCATATGTTTTCACTCTTATGTGGATCCTGAGAAACTTAGCAGAAGACCATGGGGAAGGGGAAGGGAAAAAAAAAAGTTAGAAAGGGAGGGAGCCAAACCATAAGACACTCTTAAAAAATGTGAATAAACTGAGGGTTGATGGGGGGTGGGAGGGAGGGGAAAGTGGGTGCTGGGCGTTGAGGAGGGCACCTGTTGGGATGAGCACTGGGTGTTGTATGGAAACCAATCTGACAATAAATTTCATATTTAAATAAATAAATAAATAAATAAATAAATAAATAAATAAATAAATACAAACAAATTCAGTAAAGTCGTAGGATGCAAAATTAAAGTGCAGATATCTGTTGCATTTCTATACACCAATAGTGAAACACCATAAAAAGAAGTTAAGAAAACAATCCATTTAAAACTGCACCAAAAATAATAAGATACCAAGGAATAAATCTAACTAAAGAGGTGAAAGACCTTTACTGTGAAAACTATAAAAGACTAATGAAAGAAACTGAAGATGACACAAAGAAATGGAAAAATATTCTATGCTCATGGATTAGAAGAATAAATCTTGGTAAAATGTCTATGCGTTTTTCACAGAACTAGAACAAGCAATCCTAAAGTTTGTATGGAACCACAAAACACCCTAAATAGCCAAAGCAATCTTGAAAAAGAAAAGAAAAGCCATAGACATCACAATTCCAGACTTCAAATTATGTCACAAAGTTGAAGTAATCAAAACAGCATAGTACTAGCACAAAAATTGATACATATTCAATAGAACAGAATAGAAAACTTAGAAATAAGCCCACAATTGTATGGTGAATTAATCTTTGACAAAGCAGGAAAGAATATCCAATGGGAAAAAGACAAATAGTGTAGGGAAAACTGAATAGCAACATGGAAAAGAAAGAAAATGGACCACTCTCTAACACCATACAAAAAAATATATTCAAAATGAATTTAAGACCTAAATGTGAGGTCTGAAACTCTAAAAATCCTAGGAGACAGAAGCACAGGCAATAACTTCTCTGACATCAGCTGTACAACTTTTTTATAGATAGGTCCCCTAAGGCAAGGGAAACAAAAGCAAAAGTAAACTATTGGGACTGTATTAAAATAAAAAGCTTCTGCACACCAAAGGAAACAATCAACAAAACTAAACTTACAACATGGGAAAAGATATTTGACAATGGCATATCCAATAAGGGGTTAGTATCCAAAGTATATAAAGAATTTATACAACTCAATACCCAAAAAAATAAAATCAAATAATCCAATTAAAAGTGGGAAGAAGACATGAACAGACGTTTCTCCAAAAACATACACAGGTGGCTGACAGACACATAGAAAGATGTTCATCATCACTTATTATTAGGGAAATGCAAATCAAAACTACAATGAAATATCATCTCACTCCTGTCAAAATAGTTAAAAACCAACAATACAAGAAACAACAGGTATTGGCAAGGATGGAGGTAAAAGGAATTATTTGTGTACTGTTGGTGGGAATGCAAACTGGTGCAGCCACTCCATGCAAACAGTATGGAGTTTCCTCAATACATTACATATAGAACTACTTTACAATTCAACAATTACACTATTGGATAGTTACGCAAAGAATACAAAAACACTAATCCAAAGGGATACATGCATCCCTATGTTTATAGCAGCATTAGTTATAATATCCAAGACATGGAAGCAGCCCAAGTGTTCACTAATTGATGAATGGATAAAAAAGAGGTGATATATGTATATATATATATATATATATATATATATATATATATATATATATGTGTGTGTGTGTGTGTGTGTGTGTGTGTGTGTGTATACACACACATATATATATATATATATATATATATATATATATATATATATATATATAATTGAATATTATTCAGCCATAAGAAAGAATGAAATTTTATCATTTGCAATGACATGGATGGAGCTACAAAGCATAGTGCTAAGTAAAATATGTGAAAGAAAGACAAATACCACATGATTTCACTCATATGTGGGTTTTAAGAACAAAACAAATGAGCAAAGGAAAAAAGAGAAAGTGACAAACAAACAAACAAAAGAAGAGTTTTAACCTTAGAGAACAAACTGATGGTTACTAGAGAAGTGGGTGGGGGATGGGCTAAATAGGTGATGGGGATTAAGGAGTGCACTTGTCATGACGAGCATTGGATGATATATGAAATTGTTGAATCACTATATCACACACCTGTAACTTATATAACAGTGTGTGTTAATTAATTGGAATTAAAATAAAAACTTTAAAAAATGAAAATATTGGGGAGCCTGGGTGGCTCAGTCGGTTTAGCCTCTGACTTCGACTCAGGTCATAACCTCACGGTTCGTGAGTTCGAGCCCCACATCATTCTCTGTGCTGACAGCTCAGAGCCTGGAACCTGCTTTATATTCTCTGTGTGTCTCTCTCTCCAACCTCCCCCCACTTGCATTCTATCTCTTTCTCTCTCAAAAATAAATAAACATTAAAAAAATGAAAATATTAATAAAAGCAATGCTAAATTAGCTATATAAATTATCAAATAAATAAGATACAGAGTAACATCACATAAAGATGGAAGAATTAATCCAAGAAGATGAAACAATGCTATATGTGTGCACCTGACAATAGAATCTCAAAATACATGAAGTAAAAACTTTAAAATTGAAAGGAGGAATATACAAATTCACAACAGTAGTTGAAAACTCCAGTATCCCTTTTTAAATAAATTATAGAACAAGTAAAAAGAAAATTAAGAAAAATATAGCAGACCAGAACCACACAAAAAACCAATTTGATCTACTTGACATTTTTTCCACCAAACTATGCCTAGATATACAATCATTTCAAGTGCACACAGGATATTCTGGACCATAGATAAACTAGATTTTAGGCCATAAACAAATCCTAACAAATTTAAAAGAATTACGATTATATAAAGTATGTTCTTGGATTATGACTAAAATAAACTAGAAATCAATAACAGAGAGATATCTGAAAGATTCCTCAAATATTTTGTAAGTTAAACAACACACTTTAATAACTCATGAGTCAAAGAGAAACTCAAAAGAGCAATGGAAATACATTTGGCTTAAATGAAAAAGAAAACATGACATATCAAAATTCATAAGACACAGAGAATGGTGTAATAGTAAATGTTCATCAACCAGCTTTGTGGCAAAAAAAAAAGAATCTTATTTGTAATATTTGCCAATTTCCATGATGTAAATATATCTATCATAGTTGACAGCATAAAAAATGGAATTGGGAAGAGCTGCTATAATCAATTCCTGTATTCCAGTGTAATCCAAATCCAACACACCACTGGATGCAGTTGAAGCCGTGCTTAGATAGATATTTACAGCATTAAATGCTCATATTGGAAAAGGAGATCTAAAAGCAATGATCTAGTATTGCAGCTTAAGTAAATGTAACAAAAGCAAATTGAACCCAGGCAATCAGAAGAAAGAAAATAGATAAAATCAGAAGTTAATGGAATTGAGGATAGGAAAACAATAGAGAAAATAATCCACTATTTCTTTGAAAAATACAATGTACTTGATAATCACATGACCACATTAAGAGAAGACACAAAATGTCACCATCCAGAACAGAAGAGGAAACATAACTACAGACTCTACAGATATTAAGATTAATAAGTGGATGCTATGAATAAATCTATACCCATAAATTGAATAAGACGTGAACAAATTCCTTGAATGACACTGTTATCAGTTCAACTGTGTCTCCTTCAAAATTCATATGGACAAGTCCTAATCCCCAGTATCTCAGAATGTGACGTTACTGAGACACAGGGCCTTTAAAGAAGTAATTAAGGTAAAAACGAGGTTATATGGGCAGGCTCTAATCTCATATGACTGGTGTCCCTATAAGAAGGAGAGATTAGAATGCAAATGACACAGACCAAAGGGCAACCCTGTGAGAACAGAAGAAGATGACCATCTACAAGCCAAGGAGAGAAGCCTCAGAAGAAACCAACCTGCCAACCTTTGTCCGAGACTTCTAGCCTCCAGAATCATGAGAAAATAAATTTCAAATGTTTAAGCCACCCAGTATGTGGTACATTGCTACGACAGTCCTAGCAAACAAATACAGACACAAACTGCTCAAATCATTCAATGGATGGCCCAAAATCTAATCTCTATTAAAGCAATTGATTTGTAATTAACAAATGTCCAATAAAGAAAACTCCAGGACACAGATGGCTTTACTGGTAAATTTTACCAAACATTTAAGTAAGAAATAACACAAATTCTATACAAATTCTCCCAGAATGTAAAGAGGAGGGGACACTTTCTAATTTACCTTATGAGGTCAGTAGTATCCTGAAAGCAAAAACAGACAAAAGCATTATAAGAAAATAAAACTACAAACAAATTTCTCTCATGACTATAGATGTGAAAACCTTAATGAAATACCAGAAAATACAAACCAAAAAATATTGAAGATAAAATATTTTATGGCCAAAGTCGGGTATCATATGGAAATGTCAGGCTAATTCAACATTAAAATATTGATCAATGCAATTCACTGTATCAACAGACAAAAGAAAAAAATATAAGATCATTTTAATAGATGCAGAAAAACCCTTTTTACAAAATTCAACATCTATGCATGGAAAGAAATCTTAAGAAACTAGGAAGAAAAGGTATATGCCATGACCACAGTAATTCTACATTCAACAATGAAAACCAAATGTCTATCATCTGGTTTTTATAACTAACATTTCCATTTGAATTGTTTTTCATTTTCATCTCTTTGTTGAAACTATCTGTTCCCCTAAGAATAGGAACAAGGAAAGGTTGTCCACGCTCACAACTCTTACCCAACATACTCAAGGTAGTGCTGGAAGTCCTAGCCAGAGGAACTGATGTAGCACCGCTGTTGGAAAAATACTTAAAGTGATGCCCCTAAATCAATTTTGTTGTTGTTTTTCCACATGTCAGCATCCTAGCAGGATGCAGTGTATAAAAACTGCAAAAACAATGCCTCGACTACTTTTCAGTCTGGTGATCCCACTCAAATTAGAGCTGATAAATGTACACCGTACAGCTTCACCAGGAACATGGTCATAACTTTCCAAAGATTCTTGTTCATTCATCTATTCTTGAAATCAACTGATATGTTGCCTTCAGCTTCTAAAGTGTTATTGCTAAGCTGAAAGGAAATGGAATTAAAAGTATGGGCTTTGGAGTAAGCTCACTGGTTTGAAATCCTACCTCCTGTACTTATATGACCTTAGGCATAATACCAAACTTGCAGAGTTGTTTTGAGTATTAAATGAATGTATTCATTTAAAGCACTCATAATGCTGTTCTTTGCATACTGTAAGTGCTCAATAAATGACAGTTATTTTTATTAGAAATGCGTGCTATCTTTTGTAGCCATTATGCCTATGACATTTTGCTTCCTCCCATTATTTTTACAGAATACTATGCAGAACAGATTTTCAGGACAAAACGCAGACTCACCGAATAAAGTAGCTAGAAGACATTTTAGACTTCTTTTATTTCATTTTTTTTTCCAAATACTGTATTCAAAAGCAATCTTGAAGACAAGTAAGTGGGTAAAACGAAATGTGACTTTGGTTACCCTTTGGAAAAGGTAGGGTGCAATTTCAGTTCTGCAGCTCTTCCTAATCATGCCCTCTCTCACTCTGCTCCCCTTTAGTAGCCCTGAGGGGGCGCCTTTGAATCCCTAGGGTGCCCAGTGGCACAAAGTCTCTCATCTAGTACAAAAGTCGCCACCAGCCATGGTTCTAATTTACAGACAAGGACACCAGTGCACAGAGAAGCTAACCTGTGCCACATCATTCAGATCATTAGAGGCTCATTCAGACTGGAATGTTACTCCAGGGACCTTGTATGTGATCTGGAACCTGGATTTAGAATGACACGCAGCTCTAATATGTCAAAGTTTACACAGAATTGTTGAATGCTGAAACAGTTTTTTGTTTTCTTAAACAGAAAATTATTTCATTTAGATTTTTTTGGTGGCTCCCATATTAACAAAAGACTTGAGAAACAAGCTTGAAAATGGTCTGGAATCCAGACAGCAAACAGGGAAGCCATACAGCAAACAGTTATTCATCAGAACAGTCCATTTCAAATTCTCTGCCACCACCTTTATTAATCACTACCTGGCCCGCACTGTTGGAGGCAGAGAACAGCAATGCCTTGCCCCTGAGACTGCTATAGTAGAAAGTGGAGCCCTGCCTGCCCTTAAGACACACATAAATGCAAACTAGTATAAATACCTCCCATAAAAGGAACTACATTGGGCTCAACTGTAATTTTAAAAACTCTTTCAGGTAGGCTATAACACTGTCTGTCAAAGACTTGGTCCACATAAACACAGACTCACAGAACGATGATAAATTTTATAAACCTAAAATAATCCCCATATCCTTGAAACTGTAACTCAATCATAATACATCATTATCACAAGAATACGACTTCCCTACAACCAAAAATAATTAAAATTTAGAACTGACCTTCTCCTGCTGGTAAAGTGTCTCTCTCCTCCAAGGACTAACATAAATAAGCTTACGATGACAAGATGTTTATGTATTCTGTACACACTCACCCCTATACTTAAATCTCTTTTCCCAACTTCTAAATAGTGAATAAGTTTTCAAGACTGGTACGTAAAAATTATAAACAAAGATATTTACTAGAGCTGAAGTGTAGGGTAAATAAATTGTATGGGACAAGGACAGGAGTATGGGACTGGCACAAAGATAGTAAACTTTAGATGCTGTATTTATAGATAGTGTAATTGAATGAAAAGACAAATTTAAGAAGGTACTAGAATCAATAGTTCATATGTCTGGTAGACTGTCTATCAAATATCAGACATCTCAAGAGAGCCTTTGACAGGATGTAGACTAGAGCAAACTTATGACTGAACTCTTATACGTTTGTACAATGCAATTTCTCTTTGTTGTCAGTTGAAAAAGAGCTGTATCCTTCAGGGTTACAATTGTCATCCTACCATTCAAGTTTAAGAGTCAAACAGAAGTTCCTAATCAAACATCAATCCACTTCAGGAAAGAGGTGAACTAAAAAAGTGTTGCAAGAAGAGCCAAACGTTAACTTTGGGTTTTAGTTAACAGTTGATAAGCGCTTTGCAGATGTATACGAGGCCCTAAAGTTTTGTACAATTTACCACGTAAGAGATAAATGTCAGAGAAAACTTTTAGGATAAGTTTTTCACTTCTTGGCCTCACTTAACAACAGGAAAAAAAATCTCTTATTAAGAATTGCAGCTCTCGGTAGTGTGATGGGCACATAACAATGCCCTCTAAAACTGAAGAAATTGTTTTGCCAAATCGAATACTCAGTGCCTTCAAAATAAATGACAGCCCACAACTTCCTTGCACAGTTTCAGTTTGGATGCAATGGATGACTGTTTGTGCTTCCTTCCACATAAGATATGCTTACTTCAAAATAAAATTTCTCATTGTTTAAAGGAAGCTGCCTTTCGTATGAAGCTATGGTTGCAACTCACCCAATATTTGGTCATTTGATACATTTTATTACTTGAGACTGACCCCCTGCAACATCGATAGGTTGGCAGCATATTAAACTTGCATGAATCAGGCCATATTCAGTGGATGGGATTTCTTTTTATTTCATTTTTAATGTTTATTTATTTTTAAGAAGGAGAGAATACAGGAGTGAGGCAGAAAGAGAGGGGACAGAGGATAAGCAGGCTTTGTACTGACAGCAGAGAGTGGGATGCAGGGCTCGAACTCACAAACTACGACACCATGGCCTGAGCAGAGGTCAGATGCTTACCTGACTGAGCCACCCACACCCCCCCCCCCAGTTGATGGGATTTCTAAGGTCTCTTCTAAGATTTGTTCTAGGGGCACCTGGGTGGCTCAGTAGGTTAAGCATCTGACCCTTGATTTCAGCTCAGGTCATGATCTCGCAGTCCGAGAGTTCAAGCCCCGCATTGGGCCCTGTGCTGACAGCTCGGAGCCTGGAGCCTGCTTCGTATTCTATGTCTCCCTTTCTCTCTGCCCCTCCCCTGATCATGCTCTCTCAAAAATGAATAAATGTTAAAAAAAATTTTTTTAATTGAAGACAGATTAGTGCAATGTATCATTTAAAATGAGTATCATTTAAAAATGTTGTGAAACTATTATATATGATACTATATGTGGACATATGTCATAATGCACTTGTCAAAACCCACAGAATATACAACCCTGAGGTAAACTATGGCCTTTAGATGATAATGATGTGTCAATGTAACTTCATCAATCTTAAAATATATACCACTCTAGTACAGGATGTCAGTCCCGAGTGAGGCTGTGCTTGAGGGTCAAGTGGACAGAAGAGATCTGGAAACTCTGCATTTTCTCCTCCATTTTTCTGTGAAACTAAAACTCCTCTAGACAATAAAGTCTAATAAAAAGGTAAAAATGTGCTGTCCCAAGTGACATTAATATATGACATTAATCAGACAATTACACCTGAACATTACTGACTTCATAGAATATAGAATCTTGCTAAATCCTACCACTGCTATCCTTTTTGAAGAGAAGTATGGCAAATGGATTTTACTAACTTCCCAATAAAGTCATCCATCTGTGACTTGTCAATGATCCTGGGTTTTAGATTCAGAAAGTCTTGGAATCACATCCAAGTTCCTTCACTTACTAATGTTGTGACCTTGGACAAATTAATTAACCTCTCTAAGTCTTCATTTTCTCATCCATAAAATTAAGCTAATAATATCTGCTCAGAGGATTACTGAAGAATTAAGTTAATAACATATTGAGGAACTTAGTATAGTGCCTGGAACATTACGATTATTCAATAGACAGCATTGTGCCTAACTATAATTGGTGACTACCTCAATGCTTTTGACAAGGAAAAAATAAAACTCAAAGTCAAGGCAGATTTTAAATCTATCTGTAAAATCAGTATCTTGATGCTTTTGCTATTTTGTGTGTTTTTTTAAATCATATATATATATATATATATATATATATTTTTTTTTTTTTTTTGAGAGAGAGAGTGAGCTTATGCATGTGTGTGGGGAAGGGGCACAGACAGAGAGAGAATCTTAAGCAGGTTCTATGTCCAGCGTGGAACCCATATGGGGCTCGGTCTCACAACTATGATACCATGACCTGAGCCAAAATCAAGAGTTGGATGCTTAACGCACTGAGCCACCCAGGCACTCATTCAAATCATGTTTTAAATTACACTATACTATTGGTCTGATATTTGATCAGATTCACAATCTATGAATATTGGAGAGATTGTAACTAGACTGGGAGTTCCTCCAATCATCATGGATCAGTTAGTCCTTCTACACTTCCTCATTCAGAAGTCTATCTCAAGGACAATCCTTAGACCCATTGTGACAGTGGAGTCAGAAAGCAGAGTCTTCCCAAGATATACATAGTGGAAGAACTTCCATTCAACCAGTCTTTGGAATTGTGTTAAGTGCTATTGTTCTTGCCATTGCTGTCTGCTTTTCTGTAGGGTATGGCATTATGTAGGTTTTGATAATTTCACAAGTATTATTATTCTTCCTATGATATAGTTTTATGAACCAAGAATAGAAATTGTCCATTCATACCAGTATCACTGAATAATGCCACTGCCAAAGTTTCTTTCCTATCTGTGCGCAAGGAGTGTTACTTAGCACAAATTGATAGAATGAAATGCTTATCAAAGGTAATTATACTGTAACTGTGCAATTCTCCTTGATATAAAATAAAAGAACCACTGAGGGCTTCTCACTCATGGTATGTAGAAAACTAAGGGTTTTTTTTTTAATTAAAAAATCTTTTCTTTTTTACTACCAAACACTTTTATCTAGTAATTCAAAGATTTCCCTATGTTGGAAAGATAGCCATTTCTTTTAACAAGGCAATGACAAAAAGCATATATATATAGTCTCAATTGATAATCAATGAAAAAAAATAGTTTTCTTGAATAATTATTTTCTGCACTTTTTAACAAACCAAAATAGATTTTCAGGAGGATTAATCTTTACAATTTGATTTCATAGAACTCTTTCCTTATACCTAGAATTTAACTTGATAGTCCATTTACTATTCTTTGGGAGGGGCATTTTATTTTTAAATTTAAAGTAAATATATGTATTAATTAGACTTAACATTACTGTTGGCCTTTATTCCTGTAATGAATAACTCCAAATAACTGGACCCATTTCCTGGAGCTATTTGTGGGTGACGTTTAGTGACTGTCTTCTTAGTAGAAAATCCCCACCAGGTAGAAAAGTTGTAATGGATGTGAATAGTACAGGAATAAGAATATGAAATACAACTTTGGCCACTCTTTGTGGCTCTTTAGAGAGTCTTACTGATATCGAGTTCCATAGTTCACAGTGTTAGCCAGACCAATAGTGTACCTTTTGTTGACCTTTTATCCTTCTCCATCTCACTCTCTTGGCCTCTTCACCCCACATCGTGAATTATCTCTCATATAAACTCCCAACAACCAAATCCTTGTCTTAGAGTCTGCTTTTAGGGTATTCCAAACTAAGATACCTCCCTAAAGTAAGGAAAGGCAATTGTCATGGACCTGTCTAATACTATGAAATTGCTTGAATTTTTTTTGCATATATTTTTTCTACATGTTTATAAAGGAAAAGACAAATATTAAAAAGATTTCTGTATATGATAGAGTGATGATTCTCACTTAATATTCTATTATAGAAACAAAATTAATATAATGTTAAGATAAAAATAAATCTTTTTTCTTTTAAAGGTTTCTGGTGGATTATTTGTAAGTGGCCTCAGATTATGATTCTTTAGATAAACAAGTTTCCTATTTACTCAGGATTAACTTCATCTTTTGATGGTGCAACCCCGAGGGAAGAGTAATTGCAGTAATAGATTCTGTGCCAGATCCTGGAGAGTGAGTGGAAAAGAATCAACCAAGGGCTATGTCTAGAGATCAATCACAATGTTAGAATAATAGGCAACCTTACTGCAACTCTGTAATCATTACTACAGAAGAAGAAACACCATGAGCAGTAATTGGTCAAACCAATAACCCTCAGATCAATTGTAGAGCAAACAAAGGATCAGAACACAAATACAGTGGCCATTTTAATTAAGAAAGCCCAAGTGCTCTTGGTGGTAGTAATGAATATCCAATTACACTCCCAATAGCTGGATTGCTAGCAATACACAGATAATGTTCTGAATAGGCATAGTACAGATGTTTTCATTTGCAAGAAGTGGAAAATCTATTAGATCTGTCCTAAAGAACAAAGCAAATTTATTGTTCAGATAACTGGAGAGTCCAAAAGAAGGTCAAGCTTTGGCTAGTTTAGTTACAGTGACTCAAAGATGACATGGCCAGATTTCATCTGGTTTCGGTTTCCCACAGTATCATTATCAGTTTAAGCTAGTCTTTCTGGAAATTTCATATTACCTACCAATAGCTGTTAGGAATATATTTTCTTCAGTTCTTACCCGTTTAGGGAAACTATCTGAATTTTTCTCTGGAAATAAAGAGGAAATGCTTTTCCCAGAAGTCACCAACAAATTTTTCATTTTGCCAAATTGTTTCACATCCCTATCTCTGAGCCAATCATGAAGCTAGAAAATGACTTTACTGATTGTCTTAAATGAATCAGGTCTCACCCTTGGTGTTCAAGATGGAACATTCCACCCAAATCATATCCTCCGAAGGATATTTAGGATACAATTACCACCGAAGGTGTTTGAAAGCAAACAAAGGTGTGTCTTAGGTTACAAGATGCAAGGAGATATCTGGCTGAGTCATTTTAAGCAAAGGAAGAATATTTACCTGGATGTTCAGATTTACCACTACTCATACACACTAATATATTGCATGGCTAAAAAATAATCAGGGTGCCTGGATGGCTCAGTTGGTTAAGCATTTGGCTCAAGTCATGATCTCATGGGTTCATGAGCCCAAGCTCCAGGTAGGTCTCTGAGCTGACACTGTGAAGGCTGCTTGGGATTCTCTCTCTCTTCCTCTCTTTCTGCCCCTCTCCGGCTTGGTCTCTCAGTCTCTCAAAATAAATAAACTTTAAAAAATTGTTCATAAAAATAATCTTTTATTCATTTGTTTTGGTAAGTATAGTTAACTTTAATTACATATAATTCCTAATATTCAGATGAACAGCCAAATACTCAAATAATACCATCATTTAAGAATGTATTGAGGAGGCACCTAGGTGGTTCAGTCAGTTGGGTGTCTGACTTTGGCTCAGGTCATGATCTCATGGTCTGTGGGTTGAAGCCTGTCTGTGCTGACAGCTCAGATCCTGGAGCCTGTTTCAGATTCTGTCTCCCTCTTTTTCTGTCCCTCCCCCTCTCACACTCTGTCTTTCTCTCTCTCTTTCAAAAATAATAAACATTGAAAAAAATTAAAAATGAATTGACTACACATCTATAAACTTTTATACTCACACAAAATTTTATTTCATGTTTTGCTATTAAGTTTGCATGTTAACTTACTATTAGTGTATCATTTAAGTTTTTTCCAAATAAGAAGAGTATTAATGGCTACTAGACCTGGCTGTTAAAATGGGAAAGGTTTTATTTCTCATTGAGGCCCCAAGAAAATAGATGCCAAATGCTCCAAGACACCAAAGTGATGTATGAACTATGTAGTAGGACTTTTAAAAGAATTGTTTCTTAATTAAAACCAATTTTGTTATCCTTACCCTTATGTCAGATTGGAAAACTGGCATGGTTGAAGGTGAATTGGCCAGAGACATCAGAAGGAGGACTTCCCTGGAGATTACTGTACTGTGAGCACCTCACCACCTTACTGATCTCTATCTTAACCTAGTGAGAGAGCTTCAAGGAAACTACAGGAAAGTTGCACATATATCCCCAGGTCTTGTTAGATACCATATCTGAGCTATTTAATAGGTAAAAGGCTGGAGCAGCCTGTGAAGGAGTTAAAACAAGAAGGTGGTACTCCCACTCATGATGAGTCAAAGACTCCTTGATTTCTGTGGACCAGATATTAGTTATGCAGAAGAGAAAACAGGCTAGATCTTCCTTAGGTCTTTCCAGAAGCACTACCTAGAGGGTTAAGAGGATCCTAGAAGGGAGAGATTGGGAGCAATGTCTCCAGATGCCCAGGATGATGAAGGAAATAAGCAACCAGTTTCCTCCAAATACAGAAGATGTATTTCCTGTGATGGAGCCCATGACAGTGCTCCAGAAATAAATACCAGCTTTGACCCCTGGTATTGTTCCAGAGTATTGATACTAACTCACCAGTATCAGTCAAACAAGACTGTTCTCATTCTGTTCTATTGTCTTTTCTCACCCTCTGCCTCCTGTCCTAAGCAGCAGTTGTTGGTGGAGGAGATATTGCTGGCAGAGGAAAAACCTGTCTAAACCCTCATCCAGTCATACTACAGATTCCTACCTTTGTTAGGCTTTTTGTAAGGGAAGGCAGAAGTTTTTAGCTTAATCAAAATTCAAAGTTGTTTATTATTGCCCTGGACTGGACATAATAATTACTGCACAGAGACTCTTTTGTAATGAGAAGTGAATGTGGGATTTTCTATTTTCTAAGTTATGAAACCTACCCTGAATGTCATGTGAGAGCAGAAGACAAATTAGCACCCTTACTGCAAGATTAAAGGGAGAATTGTAGGGAAAAATAAAGTTCCCTTATGATGGCACCCTCTGAGATTTGCTCTTTGAACATAATGGCTATAAGCCTTTTCTGTCATTAGGAAGAGAAGCATAGGACTTATTTAGAAAGTTGTACTTAGCTCTTTTAAACATCAGGAAGATAATTTTGTCACTAAAATATGTTTTCAGCAGTCATTTGCTGCATTGTATTTTAACAAATAATAAATTTCACCATTTCAGCCAACCACCACCCCTACCTCTACTCTGATATTTCATTATTGACCAATCATATTTAGTGAATATCTTTTAACTTCTTTGAGTAAAGCATTGGGAAAGTGTTATCTGTAACTAATAATTAGATGATTCAATATATATTTGTATTAACAATTTGTAATAGAATGGTTGAATTTTAGCCTTTGTGGGGTGATGACATCACATCTAGGTCAACGAGGTTTCTATAGTAACACAGCTGGATTTCTGGCAGGCAGGCCCAAACTATTCATAAGTTATGAAGACATTAGGATTTTTTTCATCCTTGAAAATGGATCTGTCATAATGCTAGGAACCTACACTATATGCCTTGGCCCAAAGAATGTAGCTAAAACTGAATCAGAACAAGAAACTATGATCTTCATCATATTTAAAATGCTAAAAACTCACTTTTCTGTAGTTTAACATGAATCATAATGGACATCAATGGATAGATAGATAGATAGATAGATAGATAACCAGAATGTGCATGCCACATACAAAGATTGTATATGTAAACCTAGAATCATAGTACATGGCATTGTGATTTCTTTTTTTTTATTTTCTTATGTTTATTTTACTTTTGAGAGAGAGAGAGAGAGAGCGTGCGCATGAGTGGGGGAGGGGGAGAGAGATAGGGAGACACAGAATCTGAACCAGGATCCAGGATCTGAGCTGTCAGCACAGAGTCCAACGTGGGGCTCAAACTCACAAACCATGAGATCATGACCTGAGCAGAAGCCAGATGCTTAACCAACTGAGCCACCCAGGTGCCCCTCATTGTGATTTCTTTTTATGTAGTACTAAAACATACGGCAGAAAGAGGGTATTCCACTGGTGCTAAAGAGGTGGTCCCAAGACAATGCTTTATCTTTCCACTGCAAGAATTATGTTTGTGCAAGTATATTTTAATGATATTCCTGGCAAAAATAAAATTTTTCAAGTCTGCTGTATAGATGATTTTTTACTGTTTTCTTCAGTAAAAAACAGTTCCCTGCAATTGGCAGGAATGAAATTCTTTGTTCTTGGTTTCTCCAACATATGACCTGAGGCTAAAAGAACCAAGTTACAGCCTTCAACTGAAGTCTCTAAACCACTTACCTGTGGTTGGTCACAGGTTTAACTTACCTCTTCCTAATGCCAAGGATAATGTGCAGGAGCATCATTATGTCCTCCTGGCAGAGTGCTTTACAAGGAGGGAGGGGCTCTGTGGGGTCAAGGACAGAAACTATGGCCTTTGTTATGAAAATTGGAAGTGTTTCCTGACGCTGGTTCTCTTTTCTCTTAGAAGTTACTTAGGTAAGGCTAGTGGAAGAGCAGAAGTAGTATAGAAGCCTATTGCTTAAGAATGTTTGTTTCTGGAGAATTGAATAGTACCAGTGAACTGTAGCTGCTACAGCTGGTTCAACCCTAATGAGACAATAGACAGATACAAAGCATTCCTGGGGTTCCTACACTGTTTAACCCTGCCCCTCAGAAAAGCCCAGCAAGCCTCTAGGTAGAAATAAAGAGCTTCTTCTGGTTTTTCCTATGTCCTCATCTTTTTCTGGATTCTAATACATGTAGCTCCCCCACCTGAAGTTTTCTTCACCAGCCTCAATACCCCCAGCCACTCTACTGTTTAGCTAACTTATTTTTTCAGGTCTTGGTTAATGTTAACCTTTAAAGGAATTTATCCAGACTCTCCAGTCATGCCATTCCAGTTTATAAACCCTCTTGTTTTCTGTGATGGGGTAAACTTTATGTGTCAACCTGAATAAGCTATGAGGTGCCCAGATATTTGATGAAACATTATTTCTCTATGTCTGTGAAAATGTTTCTGAATGAGATGAACATTTAAAATGGTAAACTGAGTAAAGCAGATTGACCTCCCCAGTGTGGATAGGTTTCATCCAATTCACCGAAGTCCTAAATATATTTAAAAGGTTGAGTAGAAAGAATTGTCTCTATTTGTCTGTCTTCGAGGTAAGATATTGGCCTTCCCTTGCCTTTGGACTTGGAGTCAGATTGGAACTTAAACCATCAGCTCTCCTCGTTCTCCAGCTTGCTAACTGTAGATCTTGGGATACAGCCTTCATAACTGCATGAACCAATTCCTCATAATAAAGAGAGAAAGAGAGAGAGAAGGAGAGAGGAATATAGACAGATATAGATATTGATAGATATAGATCATGTAGATAAAGATATAGATATAGAGATAGATAAATAGGCAAAATGTGAAGCAAATAGCATCTATTGCCTATTATCAGGAGTAGAAGATCGAACACTTATGCCCACTGCATCTTGGTACCTGAGTCACCAAGGAAAACAAAACACAGTCAAGCACTTCATGGAATAATGCTTTACTCTTATAGGGAGAGACCGAGCAAGATCAGCTTAAGTAATGGGCATTAGTTCCCCATGGCCAGTGGGTCCCTCCTGGCAGTAACCCCTTTGTACTGCAGCAGAAAGACCCTGTTTCCTCACCACAGAGGACAGATATAGTGGTAGGCTTGGCCAAGTGCCATATGACACATGCTTAAGCAGAACAAAGAAGTACATACTGAGTCTGAAACAGGAAAAGATAAGTGATAGGTCCAGCACTGGTTGTTGAGGACTCTTTATCTTTTTGAGAAGGAAGTGTTCCAGGCCCAAGGCTCATTCTCTAGTGGCTGAGAGAGTGTTGAGACTGCATGCATGAGACTACCTATTGGTTATTGGTTTTGTTTCCCTGGAAAACCCAGGGGATAGATACATGTCTTACGTATAATGTGTAAATATACACATTACTTTTTAAAAGCTTGTAAATGTATTTTTCTATATTTAATGACTTTCTACTATTAGCTTGTAATGACACTACAGGACTTGATTTTTTAAAATTTAATTCCCTTTACACATCTTAGAATGTGTAAATAGAAATATATATTGCCCTTCAAAGCTGTCAGCTTAAGAGACTTCACAATTGTACATAATGCGTAAAGTATCTTTGCACTTTACCATCAGAATCAGAGTCAGAAGTAGAATTTAACCTCATGTTCTTTAATCTGTAAATATCCTCGTGTACTGCCCGATGTTACTCCCTCGTTTACACACCTGTTTTGTTCTGTAGATAGGGGGTCAGTACACGGGAGTCTATGGGCCAAATCCAGCCCAGAGACAGTGCCTCTATGGCTTATATGCTAAGAATCATTTTTAAATGGTAGAACAAAATAAAGAAAAAAATTGCCATACGTGAAAATTATACGAAATCAACTTTAAATGTCCTTAAATAGAATGGCATCGGAACACAATAACACTTATTTGTCCACATATCGTCTATGACTGTGTTTACACTACAACAGAGTTTAGTAGTTGTAACAAAGATATCCATATAATCCACAAAGTCCAAAATATTTAATATCTGGTGCTTTACAGGAGATGCTTGCTGACTTTACCCTCTGCTTTGAGTGGCTTTGGACTGTTTTCACAAATACATTCTTTCTCAAGTAGAAATCAAGTGGAACCTGTTAAAATGACATCAGCAACTCCCCCTTGCTTTTACAATACAATTCAGACTCCTACCTGGTTTCAGTGGCTTTTGTGAGGAGGTGGAGCCCCTTCCTACCTCTCTAAGGTCATCCCTCTCCTCTCCTTCCCCTGCTCCTCTTGCCTCCTACCCCATGTGCATGCTATTCCTTTTGCCTATGACATTCTGCACCTCATCCCAGCTCTGACTTGCCTGGCCATGTCTCTCATACTTCAGCTAACATCTTATGTGTCATTTTATCCAGATATCTTCTCCAATACTGCAAGTCTAGGCTAAATGTCCCTCCCTTAAACTTGTCTTTCCCCTTTCCCAGAACTTTACAAAGACAGAGGTAGTATCTGCCTTATTCACCACTGTTCCCAGAATCTGCCATGTGGGAGCAACTCTATATATCAGAGAGAAAGAAAAAAGAAAAGAAGGATGTTGAGAGGAAGGAAAAAAGGAAAAAAATTATTTGTTTTAATGAAAATACTAAAAAAAAATATTCAGTAGTTTCCGAATTGCTTCTAAAATAGTATAATGTATAGACTATAAATTGAAAAAAAAAAAAAAAACAGAAAAAAACCCATAAAGCTAAACTTTTAGACAAAATATTGGGGCATATGTGCAGAGCAAGTAACACATGAACACAGGTATAGACTTTAAAGACTAAAGTTTTAGTGAAAAAAAAGATTAAAAATAGCATACTCTGGTGATCTTTCTTTTAGCACATTAAAATTCAGCAATGTGAAAAAGCTTATTAAAAATAAATTGATTTTTAGCATTGGACCTAGTATATACATTCCATTACTTATATATCTCATTTCAGGTAGGAAACACAAAATCAATTTGAATGACTTAATGATATAACTACCTATATCTATGGTGCTTTCCCTTCCTAATATGGCTATTTGAATTTTATTAGTTTCCGATCTCAGGATGATATTTAAATGTAACCAAACGTAAATGCAGTATCCATTATACATGGATATATGTAAGACACTTAAATACGGAGATATATATATCTCCTATGTGATTCTTTCCTACATTCTTAAAATCCTCCCTGTTCATAATACTCCCCCTATACACTCCTGCACATGTGTGCAGATGCAAGTACACACAAGCACAAACATACACAAAACAACAACAAATTTCAAAAAAGAATTTACTCAAGTTTTAGAAGGGATATGGAGAGGATTTGCAAATTTTTGGTTTTATTATTCCCCCCAAAAAAATATCCTACCCTGCTATTAATTTGAATTCCTCTCCTCTTTAGATCATTGTTCATAATTTAGTTTTTGTAAGAAATATATTTACCCACTATGTACATACATAAAATTGAGCATTTTACGAAACAATACTTAATCTTTACTATATGTTGTGCACTGATATGTTCTATTTTATTCTCTTCTGTTTATTTTTTTTTATGACTGGCAACCATCCATTTATTAAGTCTATTCCCAGTAATGGTACGTGACCTGTAGTTTGAAAACCACTGTTCCAGGCTGCCTTACAAACTGACCATTCCATCTCCTACTTCATTCATTCTTTATTTTTCAGCATTGCTCTCTTCTTTGCATTAAACCTGTGTGTAAGTTTCACCTGAGACTCCAAAGTCTTGTCCTACCCACTGCTGGCTTTATCAAACCCTCTTCTCAACAAGGCTGCTCTCTTCCTATAAAGACTTTCTCCCACCAGCTGCTGTGAAGATTGCATATTCTTTTTATCTTCACACACTTAAAATATTCCCATGGGCAGAAACTTTAGTTAATAAAATGCTCTCTACTTAAAAAAAAATTACTTCAAACTCATCCACCCAGATTCTGATTTGAATGCTACTTCTTAAGGCAGATGTATTTGATCATATCATTTCAAACTCTAAGTGAGAAATGAGTGCAAAGAAAATTTAAAGCTTTTAAAAATAACCAAGGCTTGAGCAATCAAAAAAATTAGAGAAAAAAAAAGAAGTCTCAAAATCATTTCTAAAACATAATGTAATTTGGCTCTTGAAAGATGGAGAAATCAGACAAACCGTGGGTAGGTGGCTCCAAATCTTTCCACCGAAGAAATAAGAGAACAGATTTACTGTGATTGCAGCCATGATGTTGTCCTTATAATATTATTTCTAGAAAAATATAAGTTACAAACCATACTTGTGATTGGAAGCATGTCTCCTTTTCTGTTTCACTTGTATTTAAATAATGGATTTACCTGGTGAGTTTCCAGAAGCAGATACACAATATCTTAGCAAAAGGCAGGATGTTACATCTGGAATCAGAGATGCAAAGATGCTATTTTATGGCTGGTATACTTTACTACTTGTTTAATTAAAGCAGGATCTAGATACTTTCAGGTTTATTCTTCTGATTTATTTATGTTTAATTCAGCAAGGAACTGATTTATTTATGTCTGTTCTTCTGATACTAACTGACTTTGTCAGAATCTTGCAAGCACATCACTGATTTATACATCATTTATGATTTCTCAGTTTCCTTAGTATAGTTAAAATTGCATTCATGAATCAATGGCAGGGCACTTGCTTCAGAGAACATCTTTATTCCAAATATTTTCAAAGTATTATTTTGCATTTGCAAATGACTTTGTGCCTCAAAATATTTTCACCCATACAAAAAAGAGTTTGTGTCCAGAATTACCTAGGAAGTCCATCCAGGGCACTGGAAGGGATAGGGAAGACATGAACTAGATCTTATTCTCAAGCTTTTACTATCTAATCAAGACTAAAAAATGTGGCATCAACTCCAATCACTTGGGCCAGAAAAAAGTTTTCCATGACCTCTGTGTCTATTCAGCATGTCACCACCACATTGAGAAATGGTTTAGTTTTGGCGGGCAAAGGCTCAGGTTGTGAAGTCATCCTCCCTCCACACCCTGGCTGGGACCTTCACAAATTACTAAACTTTCTAAGCCTGGTAGTTTTTCTACCTCTAAGATGGAGATGATAATGGTGCCTACTCATGGGGTTATCATGATGATAAATAAGATCTGTATCACAAAGAAATAAGATATAAAATACTTGGCAAAATATATGTGATGAAAGAATTTTGTCACATTGCAGTATTACAGGACAGCTCATCTATTACAATACAGTTTCTCTGCCTTACAAAATCTATTCTTCCTTGAAGATTCAGCTTTAAAGTTGCCTTCTCTGGGAAGGCTTCACAATGAAAATATCCCTCTATATATCCAATGCTCCCAAAATATATTTTACTTGCATTATTAGTACTTTCATTTTGTGTTATAATTACTGGGAATCTATCTCTTCATGTAGATTGTAGGCTTCTTAAAAATAGATGCCATGATATAGTTAGTGTTACACTTCCATGCTCTACTACGGCCCTTGGCACACAGCAGGTACTTAGACTCCTCCCCTGACTGAATAAATGAATGACTGTTGTTGCATGAGCTGTCCCTTACTCTAAATGTTATGAGAACACAATAAATATTAGTGACTTTTCATGACAGGCCATGTTGTTATTTAGTTGCTCATATGAGTGTCTTAAAATATTAGTAACTGGGAGCTCTATTGCACCTGTACTAATGCTTATGAATCATGATTTTATCTGTAAGCAAAACAATGTGATCAGTTGAAAAGGATGCATTAAATCTTGTTTATGAAGCACTGTGTCACAATACCAACATGTTTCTGAAGTCTGAAAATTGGATGATCTGAGTCTTACTGGTATTGTGACAAAAATGAAATGCAGGCATTAACTAATCATCAGATGGATACAAATGAAGAACTCGTAATTGTTCATTTTTAGTTGGAAGGAGTATGAAGTTAACTCTAATACCGAAAGAAGCCGTCATATCACATGAGCCCTTAAATCGGGGAATATCCAACTCATTTTAAATTCAAATATTTGTCAAAGAAGAATCATCCCGATGTATCAAAGTCTTTAAGACAACGGTTCTGAACAGAATGCTCCAAAGAAATTTTGAGTAATAAAGTCAACGTACCAACTGAAACTACTGCTTTCTGGGTGAAAAATTTGGCAACGAACAAGCTACCATGTAATAGCCACACTGCAGAGATTTTCAACAAGAACATTTGCAACAGTTAACTTATTCTAGTAGGTATCCTGTTGTCAGTGAATGAGAGGTTTTCCCTACTTTGCTTTCTCCTCTCTTACTTTTCTGCCCCATGGTTTATTTGTACACTTTAAATATAAGAACCTATATCACTACGTAGTTACATGTACTTGCACTTCCACGAGACCCCTTAGTCTTACTCACTTTTTTTTATAAGCAGTGCCTAGCACAGTACCTACTATATAATAACAGCTCCTCAATAAATTACCATTATCCGCATATTTTAAGTTGCCAACACAAATCTTCTCTAGCTTTACAATGCTATAGGATCTGGGAAAATACCTTAGGAACCAAATCTGAATGGACTACATGTCTGGGTACCATGTTGCTCAGAAAACTGGAGGCCAACATACACGTTGGTCTAAGCAACGTGGGGAAGGTTTCTTAATTCCACTGCTAATGGAATGTTCCATAACAATTTCTTGAGTTCTAACTGGACTTAAGTGTGTGAAGCAACTCGTGAGAGCACGGTCACTCTGCTATGAATGCTTTGTGGCATAGAGGAACAGTTTCTTCCATGTGAAATGCTATACCTTCAAGCCAGACTTCCCATTAGTCCTAGTTTCTTTTACACTGTTAAATTGTACAGCTGGCTCTAATAAACTTCCCTAAGAGAGCTAGTCAGCTGAAGAATATCTTTTCACTGGAGGCCAGGGAAGAGTGAACTTTAGATCAAGCTGTTGACATGGCAACAAAAGCTTTCACACCATTCAAAAGAAAATGACAATGTAGACCAGATGATTTTAAGTGGTATTTTTGAGACAGAAATGTTTGACACTATCCTCAAAGTAGCAGCCTACTATGTTTTTCTGCCACTAAATTATCCACTCCAGGTTCATAAACAACTAGGTATAAGTTTATTAAAAATTAAATGTAAAAAGAAAGAAAATTAAATCTTAATGGTGGTAGGTATATTCCTGATTTTCAGTCTCTAGAATTAGTTGTTTACTTAAAAAAAGAAAGCAATTTTAAGCCACAATAGTAGTACATTTTTCATATGGACTCTAATACATAATGGAGTAAGATTTACACAATAACTTAGAATAAGTTATTATTAGAATAACTTTTTCATAACATATAGTTTCACTAGGACACGTAAGCTTATTGTTTTAAACTGGGAGGGTACATATTTTAAGAATATCAGTAATAGTGGCTGTCATTTATTTAATAAAGGCCATTGCTTACAGGAAAAGCATCCTAATAAGACCTCAGAGTAAGGGAACAAAATTTGGATAACTCTACATACAACATCATTTACATATGTTTGTTGCTTATTTGAAAAATAAATTTAGTGAGGAGAAGGCAGTTGTAAATTTGTATAATATGCAATATGAAGGGAAAAAAGAATAGAAAAAGGGGGATAAAAATAGTTGAAAAAAAAAGATGGGGGCCAAAAAGAGAAGATATAAGAAGAGAAATCCTGACATCAACAGAAAAAAAATAAATATTTGCTTCATTGCCCTAGAACTAGCTGTCATTAAAGGAAGAGAACAAATTAGAAGGCTCTGAGATCCCTTTATGCTCTTAAAAACTAAATTGAAATTATAAATAGTCATGATCTCATTTAGGTTGGCCTTCTGGAAAAACAGACAATGAGATAAAGGCAGAAATGGTGGTTTGAGTGAACATTAGAGAAAACAAGAACAATTCAGGAATAACAAAGCTTCAGCAGCTCTGTCAAATAGGGGCACCATCATAAAAGGGGACAAATTCACTCTAAGGTGTAACTCTGAACTAGCACAGGCAGAATATCCTTTCCAGAGTAAGACAGATCACAAGCTGCCACCATGATGTGCCCCCAGCCTCAGTGCCTGTCTTCTACGATCTCACCCAATGCTGTCCCTATTTGTCATGAATGCCATGTTCTTAGTTGCCTCTCTCCTGCTCTTCTCTCAGACTAGAAATTTTCCCCTGAACCCTGCTCATTCCTCTCCCCAGGGAAGTCCTACCTATTCTTCAAAAACAAGATCGAATTCCACTCTTTCTGAACACTTCTATATATTCCAAAATACTTATTCCTTTATTCTTCTGAAGCACTTTGGACATGACTCCATTAAATTATTCATATACTGCATCACAATTATTTTTTTTACTAGCCTTCCTTCACCCCACTACTTAATGGAGAGTTCTCTGTGGGCAGTGACCACATCTTTGTCTCTGAACTCAATACACGGCTGTTAACAAAAGAAAGGATTGAACAAAGTTTGACTGTATCAAATTCCAGCAATACCAAACTATGCAGTCTTTGGTGAATGCCTAGAAATAACACCATCGATGTAATGTCAGTGTGCAGCCTGTACATCTGGATGTAGACCAAGGTCCAGCCAGAGTCCCCTGCCTGCCTGTATACATCAGCCACAACCTGAGCAGTGTCTGAAACAGACTCTATTATCACCTCAACACCAACGTCCTCCTACTTCTACTCCTCGAATTTCTACCTCAGGGAATGGTACCACCATCCACTCTTCGATATTCATAATCCCTTCCTCTTCTTCAGTCCCCACATCCAGTTAGTGACCCAGTCCTGTAGGATCATTATCTTCAAACCCACCACTTCCCTCCAAGATCATTTCCACTACCCTGGCATAGACACTCATCATAACCTCCCTGAATCATTGCATTTGTTTCCACTCGATCTTACTTTTTATAGTTATTTTAAAATGCATATTTTACGATTTATATCTCCATATTGCCACCTTCTCAAGCAGGTCTTTCCTGACAACCTTACCTAAAATAGGCACCTCCCATCATTCTCAATCACAGCAATTCTTTGGTTTCTTTCATGGCACTTAGAATAGTATGTAATTATTTTATTTAGTATGTAATTATGTATTGTTTGTTATCTCTTTCCCTTCTCTGTCAGACCCATGATGGCTTAGATCATACCAATCTTATTTAGCACTATGTCCTTTGCATATAGCAAGGATATTATACTAGAAGTTAATAAATATTCATTTAACTAATTATTTAATTAATCACTATCTACTATAGTCTAAGCAATGAGCTATTCAGTTGGATGTTGAACACAACAGTGTCCAAAATAGAAACAAACATCCCTACTTTCACTGAATTTACAGAGTCCCCTTCTCTAATCCATTGTCCATATTATATCTAGAGAGACTTTTTCCAAAATACTCCTTCCTATATTACTTCTAACTCTCTGATGGCTTTTGACTTCCCGTAAGTGAAGTTCAAAATTCATTAACATAACTAACTAGGACTTCCAAAATCTAGGGTTTACTTACTTCCTCAGTCTCAACTCTGGATATTTAAACATTCTCATTTGATTTGAATTCTGTGCTTCAACCTGATAAATGTTCTCTGTGAATCCATAGCCCACCATGAGCTCTCTCACCTATTAGCCTTTGTGCAAGTATTTCCTCTTTTCTTGCTCTGTCCAACATGCCCTGAATCTGGCTCACATCAGTTAAGGTATTAGTTTGTTCAGGAAGAGTTTAAAGAGCAACTTCCTGGTCTCCCTGCTACATCTTCCCATAATACATTTTACTTCTCTCATCTTAGCACCAATCACCCTGAACTTAATGTATAATTAAGCCATGTGAGGCTGTTTCCTTTACTTTTGTGGCCTTATACCGCAGCATCTGGTGTCAAGTCTAGTACACAGTAGAAATTCAGTAAATGTTAACAATTAGAAATAATTCTCCAATTAGGAATAGGAGACTAAGTTAATGAATGAGTACGTGAAGGAACAGATATTAGCTAGAAGTATATGTTCCCCATACATAGCTGTAAATTCAAGTTAGTTGTTGTAAAGAAGAGATTTCCAATCTAGGATGTGTATACCTAAAGAGAAGAGTTTTTGGTCTTTGAACTGAGCTTTGAGAGTCTAGCTTAAGAAATTAACCACCATGTATTCAACATGATTTGTGAAAAAAATCCCTCCCTTGCTGTAGCAGCAAATAATTAGTTCATTGAAAAAACAGTTTACTCCATTAGAACTGGAAAGAAGACGGGGAAGGAAAAGAAGTTAAGCCCATCCCCTTCCCCCCAAAAGATCAGAGCTAGTGCTGAGATTTATAGGTGTGAAGCATTAATAAGACTGGTTTAGGTAATTCAGAGATTACCCCCAAATGGAAAAACCCAGGTCACACACTAATTTATTTATTCGGAGCTACACTGCAAATTAGAAGGCAATGCTGAAGTATCTTCAAAATTGTGTTTTTTGGAAAAGCAGAGATAAGTTCTTTTTGATTCAAGCAATTAATGAATATTAATTCTTTGTTTTCTGAAAGGATCTGTTACACATTGACAGCCTGTGATTGACTTTTAATATGTGAACACAGCTAGGCCACAGTCCTCAGTTACTGGGTGAAACCCTAATCTAGGTGTTACTATGAAGGTATTTTGTTGATGTGATTAGAGTGTTTAATCAGTTGATTTCAAGTAAGGAAATTATCCTAGATGATTAGGTAAGCCTGATTCCATTAGTTAAAAAGTCTTAAAGCAGTGCTGAGACTTCCTTGAAGAAGAAGATATTCTGCCTGTGGACAGAATGTACCTGAGAACTCCAGACTGCCCTCCCAGATGGCCTGCCCTAAGGATTCTGGACTTTCCTAGTCAACCCCCATAAATGCATAGCCAGTTGCTTGCAATGAAGCTTTTTAATGTTTACACCCTAATGGTCCTGTTTCTCTAGTTGAGCCCTGATTGATATACTCATTGTCCTTTGGGTTGGTGACTAAGGAATTTCCTCAGAGCCAGGCTGGTCAGTGGAATATAAAAATGAAATTGGGAAAAAAAAAAAAACGTTTAATTAGCATTTAGGAAAGGTTTAAAAACAAATACTCTTGTTCATTTTTTATTATCTGAATTATTAGCTCATAGAAGGCTAAGTATAGTCATGGACTTTTGAAAGATATAATTTAGAATGTTTCATGAAAGTGTGTTGATGTTTTTTAAATAAAAATTTAATGGATTCTGTTCTAAGCACTTGATACACCAGTCAGCAATTAAACTGACTCCTAAGTGGATCTCATGGTGTAAAAAAAAAAAAAAAAAAAAAAAAAGTCTCTCGATAATCAAATTGCTTTTATTTGATCATAATTCTAACCCCAATTAAGTGACCAGACTGCTCCTATCTAGGAGATCCAAGAAAATTTTCATTTACTAAATTTTTTTCTTTCATCTTTAAATAAAAATTGTCCATCTGCTATAGCAAGTGGTTAAAAAAAAGAAAAAGAAAAAAGTACTTTACTTTGTTTTCTTTCTATCATCAGAGACCTGTTTGTCTTTTCAAGTTTCACTAGAGACACACAGGTCACCAAATTCTAATGATCAAATGTCCTGTTAAGTCCTTCCAAGAATGGGGATAAAAACTCTCCAGACCAAATACAAATTCAATAGTCATTACTTTCCAAGAACTCTAGTGATGCTTGGATTTTGAAAAATGCTATATAGTGAGTTAAACTAAATGTTTTTTCTCCTTATAACTCAAATATAAAGTAACACTGGCAGAAGTTGAATGAGTCAATGGAGCAGAAAGCAGGGAAGACTGGTGTGAGTAGGTTATAATTACTTTATATTGAGAAGTTCTCTCTGAAAGAATCACATCAGAAGGGTGGTGTATGAAACAGGCACTCTTTTTTACCCCATATGCTTCATTTATTGTGAGGTTCAAAAGCTTTTTTCCCATTCCTGGTATGAATCTCCATTCTTTAGTACACACGTGCCTACATGTGCACCACAGGAGCGAGAAACATAGTTCTCAATGCCAAGCAAGCAACCCCTGCATTTGGTGGATTGTTGCACTGCCCTGAAATGGGTCTCTTTTATTTGTATAGATCTATTCACAGTAAAGAATTGATAAGTGAATAAGCCCCTTTTCGAATACTTGCCCTGGTATGGTAGGGGAATGAATGAGGTAGGAGGTGAGCTCAGGATGGTTAGTAAAAGGATGTTAACTTCTACAATAGTGCCATGGTCAGTTCTCCCTACACCCCTCCCTTTTCCTCCCACCTCAAACCCCCTCTCTGTCGGTGACACACCTACCCATATGCAGCCACTTTCTAGCATTATAGGAACAAAAGAGCAGCAGTTTCCCTGCCAACGCTGGTTCCACCACTGAATCATCTTGTGTTACTACAGTGTGGTAGGCAAAGAAAGCCTAGGATATAGAGTCAGTGTTATTATTATTATTATCATAATTATAATCTTACAGTATCTTGCAGTGTATCTCCTTTGTACTGTGTTAAGAATTTCACATTTATTTTCTCGTTTAAAACTATAGTAACATCACAGATTAGGGTTATTATTCCTCCTATTTCATAGATTTCATAGAACTATGAGAACATAGAGTCCAGGGACATTTAGAAGCTGTGAAATTCTGGACAAATTACAAAGCTTCTGTGACTTGATTTTCTCCCTTTTACCCCTTTAGGACTTGCTTCTAATTCTAATCTTCTTTTCCATTTCCTTCCCCAACATTCCAACTCAATTTTCTCTGAGTCACTGAAAAATTCTTAACATAGAAAAGCTAGGAGCACCTCCATGATATTACAACTGAAAATGTTTATAATTCTACCCTAATCTTTCAGCTCAAAATAACAGCACCTTCCAAAAACACAAATGGTTGTTCTTTGCATATGATCACATTGTGCAAAATGGCAATGTTCCATTCCTCAAGATTCCCTTCTGTTTAAAACACTATTGTAATATCACTATATATCTTAAGGTCAACTAGACCCACAAAACTGAAATCTTTATTTCAACATCTATCTTCCCAACATTTCTGTCCCCCACCTTCTAACATTCTAAAAAATGTTTTGAGAGTATCTACTACCCATCAGTATCACTAGGCTGAAGTGAATCATAGAATCCAAATTAATAATACAAATTGGATTTATAACATAAATGAACAAAATCCTAACGAACTGATGATACTCACATGTCAATGGTAATGCTTCAGACATTCTTAACATCCTCCTTCCATGAATGAAATATACCCTTGCATCCCAAATCATCGTTCTACTTTCTACAACCTGCCTCTAAGTCATTTTCCATGAACGCTTTACAGCTATGGTTTTTTCTGTGTTTTGTTTTGTTTTGTTGTTGTTTTGTTTGTTTTGTTCTTTTTTGTTTCTTTGGTTTCTGTTTGTTTGTTTGTTTGTTTGTTTCTGAAACCCTATAGAGTAGAACTGAATTGTATCTTAAAAGCCTGGAGCCATGGACTCACTCTTTTATGTGATGTTCCATTTCTTTATTCTGTGAAATCACATTTAAAGTACAAAGAAGTGAATGAAGTCAGAATAGAAAAAGTTGGCAAATTTTACCAACCTTCACCTACTTAATCAAAAATGTCCCAGATCTTTAAACCATTTTGGGACCAAGTTAATTGCACTCTCTAGGACAAATCATCCCAGGTAGATGATTTTCTATTCTTGCCTTTCTGACTCTTAACCTAAAATTTGGAGCATTTGCTCAATTTTCTAAAAATTAACTGCAACATGGTCACAGAAAACAGCATAGGATTTGGAGCTAATGGATTCATATTTGAACTCTGGTTATCCCACTTTCAAGCTTCATACTTGGGCAAATGACATAATTTGAGTCTCTATTTTTTGTCTATAGTATTAATAATATGCAATATATGGGGTTGTTTTCAGGATTAATTAAAGTAATCAAAATAAGATTGTCCTATAAATTATAAAGAAATTCAAAGGTAACAAAGTGACAAAGTTTACCTTAAGATTTTCACCCATTGATGATACTTTCATATCATTATAGAATCTTGCAAAATTTCATTTAGTCAAGGTATCTTGGGTTTTTGCTTGTAATCTCTGGCAATTATAAAAATTCAAGCAAGAAAACTAAACTGAGAGCTGGAGACTTCAAAATTACAATACAAAATGAATAACTATGATTGACAAATACTGGCAGTCATTTATCTTTCTTCTAGGGAGAAATATATTATATAATATAATATAATATAGTATAATATAATATAATAATATAATATAATACAGTATAATATAATATAACATAACATAATATGTTTATGTGTATATGAAATATTTACATGCTATTTTTATCAACAAAGTAGACAAAAAAGAAAGGCAACATACGTACAGGATATTGGTCTTATTAACATTGTTTCTCTATGTGAATAACAAATGTTCCCTGTTTATGAGTGACTTAAAATTGTGAAAAGCCCATTCCATTAAGTTAACATCTTACGCTACTTTTAGTGCATATAACAAATATATTTTATTTTTAATACAAAAAGTGTGTACAATTTTTCAATAGAAACTCTTTCTCTGTTCACTTTAATAAAAGTTGAAAATATTTGCAGAATATCAGTTTGGAAGTAGGTCACATTATTAGCCTTCCTGGGTTACCAATGTGAAACATCAAGTTGCCTGATAAGGAGATTACCTATTTAATATGCCTGTATGATCTAAGTCATCATAGCCCCACAGGATTTGTGTCCTTCTTTACTCAACCTTCAGCTACCTATAGTTCTCTACAGGTGATGTCTGATGCCAGTAAATTAGGGTAATCTTTCAGGAAAAAAGAGAAGTCATAGAAAGATGACACAGAATCTGGGGGCTGCGTACAAAAAAGAGAAAGAAGTCATTTGGGACAGAGGAGGGGAGGAAAGGAAAATCACAGACTGATTAAAAAAATGTCCTATATATTGAGTGTCTACTGTATGTCAAGGATAATACATTATTATGACTTTTGCAAGAATCCTTCAGGGAAGACATTATAATCTCCATTTTAGAGATAAGAAAATAAGCTCAGGGGAGCATGGGTGACTCAGTCTGTTAAGTGCCCTCCAATTCTTGTTTCAGCTCAGGCATGATCTCGTGGTTGGTGAGATGGAGCCCCCTAGAGTGCAGAGCCTGCTTCAGATTCTCTCTCTTCTCTCTCTCTGCCCCTCCCCCCACTAGCACTTTCTCTTTCAAAATAAATAAATAAGCATTTTAAAAATGGAAAGAAGCTCAAACAAATTAATATACGATAAATAAATAACTTTCCCTGGTCCCACAGACACTAAGTGTTTGGGGTAGGATTCAAAGCCAGCTCTGTTTGTCCCCAAATGTCATTTTTTCTCTCTCTCATCCAAACAAGTTGCCCACCTATTTTTTGAGTTGCTTCTCAACTTTGAATAGATAGGGTTTTGGTGGTAGTTGACAATATTATAGCCAGGTATCTGGACATGTCTATATATTGGATTGCCCATTATTCCTTCTCTCTGCAGGAAAATAGGAATGGAAGTGCTAATTAACTAATAACTGTGCAAGTGCTTGAAATAAAGTCCTAGGAAAAGATTACTTGAAAGACCTAATAACTTCTAAAGCTTTATCTTAGGACTAATGGGATCAAGAGACAGAGACAGAAATAGAGAGAGAGGAGATATGAGTGCGAGTGTTAGCCAAGGTCTAAGGAGCCACAAGACTACTTACCAATTTACCCACAAGAAAGCAGAAAAAAGAATAATAAATAAGCATAGCTTTGCACCTTTTAAGGAATAAAAGTGTACCTTGTTCACTGATCACGGTTAGATCTCAGGACTAGAATAGAATTCCTTCCCCCTTCCGTGGGAGTGTGAATGAAGAGGGCAGAAGACTAGCCGTGGGACTGGTCTGAGAAAACATGAATAAAATTGCCCTTCCCTCTCAGGTATACAATCTTGTCCTGTATGGCACTAGCTTTACCTCTTGCTCCTGTACCTCTTGTTCCTCACCACATTCCTGCCTTGTACTCCACGGCGAAAAAAGCCCCCAGTCCTGAAGTGATAGTCACAATTTTGTTTCCTAGAATAGACAATCATGCTGACCATGACTTACAGACTTCCCCTCAGCCCACTTCTCTTCCTCTCTACGGCACACTCCTTTCTTTGAATTCCTTCTACCTTCACTTAAAAGATTCCACATCCTATATAAATCCCCTATAGGGAGAGATGATTACCCAGCCATGAATAATCATGCCCTAAGAAAGCATGCCCGTAACTTTGCACATGCCTAGACGTGTTTATGTGTGCAGTGTGTGGGAGAAGAAGCAGGTAAGTAGACAAATATTAATCGGGGAAAGGCTAAGCTGACCCCCACTTTGGTTACAATTCAAAGATTGTATAGTGCTCTCAGTTTGCCTCTAGAAAACCTATGCATCCCGGAAAAGGATTGAAAATAGACAAAGGGCCGGATCTAACTTAGAAAGGAGGAAAAATAAAGCAATTTAACTTCAATGTGCCATTTTTAAGTATAGTTATTGAAGATTTTTTACCTTTCTGAACGTAATTCCTCAGGGAGAAGAATTTACTGCATTGTTATGATAACAATTCAGGTCCCAACTGACTTAACTAAAAAATAAAGTTTAAACATTTCCACATAAGAATTCACCAACCTTCTGCAACTTTTACCATGCTATTTCTGTTGCTTTAACCTTTTGAATCGGCAGTCAGATCAGCTAGCCATTAAGTTTGCTTCTTAAGAGTTTCACTCACCTGAAATATACATGCTGGGTTAAATAAATCTTCAAAAATGAGTAAAGAAAAAGAAAAGGCAGAACACTGTGAAGTTTCCCATAAAATAACTGTCACCTTTTAAAACAAATTTTGTATGCTATGAAAGAATTTAAAGCAGTAGTTCAAAAGGGGGAAAAAATGGCTTTGTAAAAAAAGGAACTATAATTCAATGATTTCCCTTGTCATTTTTTAACAAAATCTTTTTTAAGTTTATTTCTTTATTTTGAGAGAGAGAAACAGAGAACACGAGTGGGGGAGAAACAGAGAGAGAGAGAGAGAGAGAGAGAGAGAGAGAGAGAGAGAGAGAATCCCAAGCAGGCTCCTTGTTGTTGGCACAGAGCCCAATGCAGAGCTCACACTCATGAACCATGAGCTCACGATCTGAGCCAAAATCATGAGTCAGACGCTTAACCAACTGAGCCACCCAGGCACCCCCACAAACATCTTTGATTAAAAATATTCGGTACTTTCAAACACATCTTAAATTGAACCCAAAAGCATCTCAAAGTGACTTCTCAGATTAAAAATTTAATTGATTAGAAATTGTTTAAATTATCAAAATAATGGCTCACTGGACATTTTTAAATGCATGTTATTTTTCATGTATCAATTCATTCATTCACAAAATACTATACAACACTGTGTAAAGAGGCCACCTCTCTGTTAAGAACTAAAATGCAAGAAAACAGAACCCTTGTCCTTATAGAATATTAGGATACATGAAATTCAAAGGTTTAGGCTCCAGAATGGTCAAAAACAGGCCTGCTATCTTACATCTCATCTCTGTTCCCTTACATCTATTCTAGAACTCTGAACACCCACACAAAAAGCACCCCTACTGAATTTTTGTGATGGTGAGCATTCCCAAAGCACATGTAACCAAGGTTCCTATATTGCTTTCAAGTTTTTTTTCAAGTAGGTACAGATATATAGATATAGATATAGATATAGATATAGATATAGATATAGATATAGATATAGATATAGATATAGATAGATTTATTTATTTTCAATTTTTATTTAGATTTTAGTTAATTAATATGTAGTATAATATTGGCTTCAGGAGTAGAATTTAGTGATTCATCACTTACTTATAATACCCAGTGCTCATCATAACAAGTGTCCTCCTTAATACCCATTTAGACCCTTCCCCGCCCACCTCCCTCCATCAACCCTCAGTTTGTTCTCTATCATTAAGAGTCTCTTATGGTTTGCTTTTTTGTTCAAGTTTTTTTTTTAATTAACAAATAGAGGATTTCTTTTACAACTTTTTTGCATTATTATTTTACTTAGTAAATTCTTTTTAAGAAACATTTAAATTAAATCTTAATTATTTCTAAATTATCATAAAAATTAATGAAATTTATTATAAAGAAGGAGTTTCTTAACGGAGGAGCTGCACACTCTAATATCAGACCTACCTATAAATATGCTGCCCAGGGTACACCATTCACACTCATCTCATGAGACCCGAGGAAGTTACACAAAAATGTAGAGAGGGCAGACTAAGTGTTCTGCAAATGATATTAATTACAGTTACATGAGATCTTTCCAAATAAGAAAGTGCATATTAAGAAAATAGAAGGAGGGGCGCCTGGGTGGTTCAGTCGGTTAAGCATCCGACTTCAGCTCAGGTCATGATCTCACAGTCTGTGAGTTCAAGCCCCGCGTCAGGCTCTGTGCTGACAGCTCAGAGCCTGGAGCTTGCTTCAGATTCTGTGTCTCCCTCTCTCTCTGCCCCTCCCCTGCTCATGCTCTGTCTCTCTCTGTCTCAAAAATAAATAAAAACTTAAAAAAAAAAAAAGAAAGAAAATATAGCCAGATGGAGATTTTTCTGGGTTTACATGTACTTTTTGTGCTAACTTGGAAAGCTTATAAAATTAGGGTACATTAGCAAAAGCTTTCATCAATAAAAAAACCTTTGTGCTAGAGTACGCCTGCCCGTTGCCTTTTTATAGCATTTTAGATGGGAGTAGTAGATCTGCATTTTTCTTTCTTCACTAACATCATCAAGCAGTCCAAAAATAAGGGGTTTCTGAAGTTCCTGCTAATCCACCTTATAAATTAACACATGTACAATGGTAGAGAGAAGACTGGCTGTTATAAGTTTGACAGTATCTAGTTATCACTTCTTGGAAAGCTGTAGGTGCATGCAATTAACACTCAATAAGAATATTATATTAAAAAATAACACATAATCTACATGTGTTGAAAAACAAGGGAGTTCATTCTGATGAGAAGTTTGGTATGCATAGTGATTTTAAAAATACACTTCCTGTTGATTTGAAAGGTATTTGCTCTCCCCACATTGAAAAGATAAGAGAATTAACAAAGAGTGACTGTAATTAATACTCCACAATCCAGTTGGCAGTGGGGGGAGGGGGGGCGGTGGGAGGAATTTAGGTAAGAGACAAAGTTTTTCATAATCTTTTCTGATTTTTTTCCTGTCTGTGGAATTCAAATTTAGAATATAGAATCAAGTTTTAGAATTTCAAAAAGTCTTAAGGGGGGTGCCTACATGGCTCAGTCAGTTGAGTGACCGACTCTTGATTTCAGCTCAGGTCAGGATCCCAGGGTCATGGGATTGAGCCCCACGTCAGGCTCTGTGCTAAGCATGGAGCATGTTTAAGATTCTCTCTCTCTCTCTCTCTCTCTCTCTCTCTCTCTCTCTCTCTCTCTCTTTCTCTCTCTCTCCCCCCTCCCCCTCTGCCCCTTTTCCCCACTGGCGCTTGCTCACTCTTTCTCTCTCTCTAAAATAAATTTTCAAAAAAAAAAGTCTTAAGAACCCCATTAAATAAAAGTTAGCTAAGACTCCTCTGTACATGATATGCTTCAGGCACATGGTCAGATGACCTCTGGAAACAAGTTCAGGTGCCATCAAGCTCACTGATTCATAAACTTAGCTATAGGAGAGACAGCTGGCTGTCCATAGGAGAAATTACCACTCCTCATTCCAGCACAAAGCTGTCACTGGGATGTAGCTGTCACAGGCTACATTTCCCACACCCCCTGAATCTTGGTGTATCGTTTGACCAAGTTTGAGTCAATGGAATCTAAGAGAAGGCGATGTGTGCCACTCCACATATGTATGCTCCTACGTGTACTTCCTCTGTCTGCTAGCTGGAAGTAGAAGATTGCAATGGCCTGGTGGATGACACAGCAACAAGATGAAAGAAGATGAAATCTTAATAAAGAGGAGAGCAGGACAACTACTGGGCACCCCTGCATCAGACATTTACCTGACCAGGAAATAGACTTCTCTGTATTAAACCACTAAAATTCAGGGATTTATTTCTTATAGTAGCTACTATTATTACCCTAATGAGCAAAATGCTCAGAATCACTGAGATAAAGCCTATGACTGCAGTTTGTCAAAGTTCTCTCTTGATTCTCAAGCAGGCAACCCAGCACCTATCCATGGCTCCAAGTCTGTAAAACTCAACTCAGAAACAAGAGAGGACATTCGTGCCCACAGAGGAAAGTGGCTTGTCTAGAACTACACAGCTGAACAGTGGAAGACTAGGAAGCGAAGCCGGGTGCCCTAAAGAGTTCAGTCTAAAGGAAAACAAGAAGACAGGACCCTATAGGAAAACCAGCAAGGATATATTTTGAAACCAGCTCAGGTTAACACAGTATATGCTCGTTTCACTAACAATCACTAGAAATTGATTGTGTTAAGAACTGTAGATGATGTTTCATTCAGTTTATGAAAACACTGCAGTCCTGAGTGCTGGCGCTGTGCTGAGAAGTTTAATTTCTCCTAACCCTGTGAAATAGGTATTATGATAGCTGCTTTTGCTGATGAGACAGATGAAGTTCTAAAGAAGGAAAGAAACCTGCTCAAGATCCAGGCTCATAAGTACAGGTCTGTATGGAGTCAAATTCCACACATCTCATGCTAACCAGCTACTAATGCACTCATAAGAATCCTGGAAAAATCCTGATTGCATATGCTTGTAATGAACATATAAGACACGGCATAGCCACACGATTCAGTTGGTGTGTATGGGGCACATACGTGCAGGTTTTCCTGGTATTGGTTCATGGCACAAATAATGTGTACTCAGAACACGCATGTGTGTGAGGAAGTTCATTGGCAAATGAACTCTGGCTATCAGAGTCCTGCTCATCTGGGTCATCCAAGCTCTAATACACCAGGCACTGACAGTCCTTCATTACCAAGGGCCTGCTACATATAGTTCAGCATTAGCATCCAAAGTCTCTTTTGAAGGGCCTCAGACACACAAGAATGCCCACATGACAGTATTGCCTAGTGATTAAGAGCATATACTCTGGAGCCAGATTCTGGATTTAATTTCTGGCATAGCTACGTACTGGTTATATGATCTTGGATAAGTTATGTAACTTCTTTGAGTCTTGGTTTCCCCATTTGCAAAATGACGGTGATAATAGTGCCTATCTTAAATGTATTGCTGCAGGTTGATATTTATAGAAGCGTTGAACTGTGTCTGGCACATGGTAATCTGCTATATAGATGTTTGTTTTAAAATATAATAAAAATGTAGAACATTCTCTTGACCCAAAAATTAAGCAATGAACACCAGAGGCATTAAAGAGACGCCATATGCATTCCTAAAATGACTTATATCAGCAACTCAAAGTTTAACACAAATATAAAGCCTAGAGCTTTCTAAAGTATATTCCACAAAACATCTCCAGAAAATGTTTTGCAAGGAAAGGCTATCACCAAATAAGTCTGGAAAACATACCTCTTGAAAGCTACGAAATGCCCCAGTCAGATCTCCTCTCGTGGGGGCATAGACCCACTACCATGTTTGCACAGAAAAGATGCTTTTCCACAGGCTGCTGACGGCCAATACAGGAGCACAGCAAAAGTACTCCTGCAAGACACAGGATCCTTCCGATGCACAATTTTTAGCCCAAACTCCCCATCAACCTGATTAAAACTTTCTTAGAACTTCACTGCAATCTGAGATTCTTTCTATTTATGTCTCCCTTGCTCCTTCTCCTCTATAAATTTCAGACTGCATTGTAGTCTGAAGGCTCTCCCCACCTTCTCCTCCTCCCTTGCCTTTATGATTCACAGGCCTTCACTCCCTCTCCCCTAAAAAAACATCCCCTGAACATCTAATCCCATCTTGGCATTTAATTCTTAGAATTCACGAACCATCACAAATAGGGATAGGGGTGATATGAGAAGAAAGAAAGTGGGAATTGGGGGACCTACACACTCCTGGCTGAGCAGAAAAAGAATACACCATCCTACTTGATGTGTGGGCTGTGGAAGGTCCCTGTTTGAGGTGGTGGTCCAACAGCTAAAGACTTTATTAGAGGTAATGGAGAGGAATGCCTGTGGTACAGACATTCAGGCATTTGAAAGAAATGATGGAACAATGTCTATGACAGGGAGTTGTCTGGTTGCTGCTAAATTGGGTTCTGCCATGCCAAAGGATAATGAGGAACTGGGGATCATAATAAGCCGTTGACGACTAACATAGGAGAGAGCAAGAGAACCTCACTGACAGTTTGAAAAGAGGCCCTTATCTCCTGTAAGTCTTGCTGAAGTAGCCCCCTCTTCCACAAAAAGAACCAGCCCTTCTCTCGTGTTTACAAATGCTGCCGAAACCTCTTCCCCAATGCTGCCCCACCCTCTCTTCTGGCTGTCAGGCAGGCAACTGAAGTTAAATCTCAGCATAACTCTGCTGGAGACATGTTGGATCTGATAAGAAAGGAAAGAGATATTACACTGAAGTTGCTGCAAGAATTAGCTAGCATATACTACATGGGATTAAATTTTGAGGGGGCTTAATGAAGAGTGTCAGAATATAAGACTGGATATGCAAGAATTCATTGATTTGGAGAAATGGGATTTAATACCCTGGCAAGGATGCCAAGGGACAGGGTTTTATGCTTTGTGGTGGCTCAGAGCAGTCTGGAGGAAGCAATAGTTAATGCAGAGCAAAATGGATATGTTTGAGTTGCCCTCACAGATGGGAGAAAAAATAAAGAAGCTGAGGAAAGTAAGCATTCTCTAATGGTTATATTACATATAATTATATCCAAGGAATTTTGTTCCATGGGAATCCCAGAGGACATACCAACCATTATCAGGAATATGCTAGTAAGAGGGACAGCAGCATCACATAATTGTTCAGTGATGATTCTCCGCTAACTATACCTGACCATAGGAGAGGCAGTTATAGTGATGAGCTTATTAATATCCAAGGGGATGATGGAACTCTGATGAGGCTTTACCTATATAAGCCAGGAAATGGAATTGCTGTACCAAACAAAGCAGTTGGAGGATCAGTCAAGGAGGTCAAATTAAAGGAAGTTGTAGGCATGGCTTTCCCAGAGAAGCTGGAAAAAAGCAAGAATGGAAAAAGCAGAAGGGTGAAGGGAATCGTCCCAATAAAAGTCACAATCTCTCGCTCAGTCACAGACCTAAGCCAAATTGGAAATCTTTGACTGAAAAACTGACTGTATTCTCAGAAGAAAGGACCCTGCCCTTCCTTGATCCTTCCCCAATGGGACCTGCAGCCATATGCTTATGTAACTGTAACACTGGGAAAAAATGCCCATACCCTTCAAGGACTATTGAACATAGGTTCTGAATTGACACTGATATCTGGAAAACCAAAGTATCATTATGTTTTCTCTGTTGAAGTGGGGGCTTATAATGATCAGGAATAAATGAATACCCAGATAATCTCCAGTTTATAGTGGGGCCCTCAGGTCCATGGATCTACCCAGTAGTGATTTCTCTAGTCTCTGAGTGTATAGTTGGAATTGATATTCTTGGCAGTTGGAGTCACCACCACATTGGGTGATTGGTCTTAGGAAAGAACAAATGGAAACTTCTGAAACTGCCCCCTCAATCTCCATTCAAAATAGTAAATAAAATATATATTTTATCCTAGTGGTGGGAGATGATGTCACTATTAAAGTGCCTATTGCCACTTAAAATCCCAAGGTATTCAGGGGTGGCCCTGTTATCACCTCTATTTAATTCCCTAGAGGAGTTCTTGCAGAAACCAGATAGACCCTGAAGAATAACTGTAGATTACCACAGGCTCAGCCAAGTAATAGCCCTCATTTCCACAGCTGTGCTGGATGTAGCATTACTAGAGTAGATTAGTAAGGCTTTAAAAGTAGCATGTTGTCACTGCCCTGGCAAATGTGCTCTTTTTGTTACAAATAGAAATGAGGATCACAGACAGTTCCCATTCACATGGGATGAACAATATTCATTTATAGCTGCACCTCAAAGCTATTATTTCTCCCATATCCTATTTTAGTAAAATCCAAAGAGATCTGGATTGTCTGGTCATCCTACAGAACATCACTTTGATCTGTTACATCAGTGACATAATTCTGCTGCAAAAGGATAAGCAAGAGGTGACTAGCATGCTGGATGCCTTAGTATGCCCATGTGCTATAATGACTCAATGACTCCACTTCAGAAAGTTCTCAGGGATCTAATCCGATTTTGGCACTGGCTTTGCTGAAGACTACAATTAAAGCAGTGCCACAATCCCCTTTGGAACATCATATTTGTCTTTAGAATTTTAAAGATCCTGAGAAGTATATGCAGTTAAAAGAGAGGAAAAAAAAATTGTTTAACTTTGTTCAATCCCAAATTTCCAAAACATATCTTACCTCTGAATCTTTTTTGAATTATCACCAATGAAATGCTCTATTGATGTGAACACTGCTCTTCCCAGTTGTGTCTCACTGCTTGGTGTGTATTGATTTTGTTTTCCCAGATGGATTCTCCCAGTTCCTGCCAATTCCCATCTGTTCCGCTCTCCCAGTTCTGTGATCTCCACAAAATATTTCCTGACTATGCTCTCCCATTGGGAACTCTCTTCTGAATTCTGATGGAAATTTTAGCCTGCCTAGTTATTTACCATTTTCAGTTACTAGACAACTTATGAGCACAGGTGCAATCTCTCCAAACTAAATTGTAAACTTCTAAAGGGTACAGACTGCTTCTTTTGGTATTTTTGTGTTCTCTTTTATCTTTCATAAAATAAAGCACCCAACACAGAGGTTTTGTAGATTTTTTAAAAAAAACAGTTGATTGATGGATAAATTACAACCAAATAATATTCCTGCTTCCACAGTTATTACATAGAAACTAACTCAGTGGTTCTCAAACATTGGTGTGCATCAAATTCATCTGGTGGGCTTGTTAACCATATATTGCTGGCCTTATTCTCAGTGTCTGACTCAGTAATTCTGGATGGCTCTCGAGAATTTTCATTTTTTGAATGTTTATTTCTTTTTGAGAGAGAGAGAGAGTGTGTGTGTGTGCACATGAACAGGGGAGGGTCAGAGAGAGAGGGGGACAGAGGATCTGAAGCAGGCTCTGCACTGACAACACAGAGCCTGATGTGGAACTGGAACTCATGAACCCATGAGATCATGACCTAAGCTGAAGGTGGACACTTTACCAACTGAACCACATAGGCACCCCAAGAATTTTCCTTTCTAACAAGTTCCCAGGCACAATGATGTTTCAGGGACTACTCTTTGAGAACCACTGAACTAGATAAATGAAAACAGTATTTTTGGTCATCCTTTTATTAATGACCATATTTTCTCAAAGAAATTTCATCATACACAACTTTTAGGTAACATTTAAAACTAGAAATGTGGCTACCCATCACTTAAAAATAACATGCCTCATGAAAGTGCTCATCTATTTTATCCATTATCATGTACCAAGAAGAGTCTTGTCTCCGTAATACCTACGGTAACTATATAATTAATTATCCAAATTGGGATGCCTTTGTTCAGGGACATGCTAAACTGGAAAAAATGCTAGGACTTCAGGCATACACCTGGACTGTCCTAGAAATATCAGGATATAAAGTCCCTATCTGTGCCTATCTATTGCACCCCCAACATCTCCTCTCCTTGGATTTATTCCTTTCTTCATCAGTCACCAGCGCTGCCATCCCATGGACACTCTGTTCTAAAAAAGAAATGAGCAAGTCTCCATCTTATCATTTATAGCTAGCCCATTCCCTCTGTATCTGTCTCTCCATGTTTATTTTCTCTTTTACCACTATTTCACTATGCATCTTTCCTTTTATTTGGGACCTTTCAGAGGATGAGCTAACTAATGAAGGACAGAAATCAGGTAAGAATCAAAATAGCTTTAGTGCTTGTAATTTTGATTTAAGAATTTGGTTTGGGCTCAAGACAAACATAGGCTTTCCTACTTTCTATGGGAAGAGTGTCCCTACACAGGGGCAAGCCCTGCCCAGTGTGCTTACCTCAAGAAGAGGAGGAGAAAGGTCTTGGTCTGCAGGAGAGCTGGGCAGAAATAAAGAGCAAAATCACAACTCGAGAGGGCATGCTTAGTCATCCTTTCCACCTCACCAGTCAATAGATCCTTTCTGCTGGAACATATGCATGAGAAGATGGAGAGATAGGTAAAATTTTTTCCCAGTATCTGTGAAGTTCCCATTTTATGAGCCAAGGCAAAGGTACAGAGAAAGAGTGATAAAAAATGTTTGCCTTTTCCTGTGTTTACTCTCAACTCTCATTTCACCTGCTAATTATAGTATATCACATCTATATACACATCATTTTTTAAATGTGCATTATTAACATATATAACATGCCATTGGGATGGAAGTAGAGGTGATAGCAATGTTTATGATAATGGTTAACATTTACTGAGCAGTACAGGGGCACCTGGGTGGCTCAGTTGGTTAAGCGTCCGACTTTGGCTCAGGTCATGATCTCACAGTTCGTGAGTTCAAGCCCCTCACTAGGATCTGGGCTGACAGCCCAGAGCCTGAGTCAGATTCTGTGTCTCCCTCTCTCTCTGCCTCTCTCCCGTTCATGCTTTCCCTCTATCAAAAATAAACATTAAAACATTTTTGTTTTTAATTTACTGGGCAGTAAAAAGCTCAGTACAAAGCTCAGTACATTCTTCTAAAAGCTATATATGTAGTAACTCATTTAATTCTCACAGCAATGGTATAATACCCTAAGGCACGAAGAGTTAGATAACATTGCCAAACTATGCAGCTATTAAGTGGCAGAGCCAGGACTTGAACCAAGACCAGCAAACCCATGTTCTAAACTCCCATGCTATATTGGCTTAGGATAACATGCCTGCCCTTAAACAACTTACAACCTAGTAGGACACTTAAACCAGAAACACTGTAGGGCAGTACCAACTTAATGCAATATGTGTTCAATATAAGACTATGTGGCTTCTTGAAGAAAACATTTGGCTCAGAGTCCTTAAATTCTTCCCTAGACAGAACTGTGCCCATATCTGGATGCTAAATGGGGACTGAGAGATATTAGTCAATGTATTAGAAAGTTCAATATAGAGAAGCACTTATTCTGAAAGATTAAAGGTAGACAATTCCTAAACATATTCCATTTGTTGGTTGAATTAAAGACCTGGCCAACGAAGCTGAGACAGTTAAGACAATATAAGATCAAAGTTTCAGTTGGATTTTAAATCATTGATTTGAAAGGCTCAAGATAAAATTGAGAGGAAAACTGTAACACAGACTCTGAAGTGATAAAGATAGAGATATGCCATGGAAACTGAAAAACAATGACAAAGTAGATGTCATTAATGAATAATATAGACATCAAAAAAAAAAAAAAGGAAACAGGTGGAAAGAGAATGAAACTGGACAAAGAATATATGAATAGATAAATGCATAGGAGGAGAAGCCCAAATCGCCAGCATCAATATGAAAATATTTTCAAGCCACTAATGATGAGAGATACACAAATCAAAACATTGAGAGAGTCACAGAATACCATTAGCATGACAAAAAAAAACATGAGAAAGGGGGATAAAACCAAGTGTAAAAAATGTTATGAAGAGATTAACTGGGTCATATATTGCTGGTAAACTGGGTCAGCTACTCAAGAAAGCAAACTGGCAATATTTTGTGAAAATCAAGTATGCAAATTTCTTATGACCCAGAAATTACAGTCCAGGGTATCTTTCTCAGAGAAATGCTTGCACGGGTCCAAAAGGGGACAGGAATGTTCGTTAAAGTAGTGCCAGATGGAGTTTAGAATTTGGTAGAATACAAAGGAAAACAACCTAGAGTAGATATACAAACTAGAATAAAATTTTAAAACATGGCATTGAAAGAAAAAGTAAGAATAAATTGATTTATAGAATAATGACATATACATATACCAAAAACCCACATATGCACAAAACATATACCAATGGCTTTTACCTACATTCCAAAAAAGAAAGGTGCTTGTAATGGTCATCGATGACCACCATTTGCTACATGCACCACCTCCATCCACTCCACCTCTGGGGTGACCTGCAAATAGCCCCTTGGCACAAGTAAATTAACTCCCTCCTGTTGCACTTTCTTCACTTGGCTTTAGTGCACCATACTCTCCTGGGTATTTTCCTCTGCTACTGGCTGCCGTGTCTGGGTCTCTTTGTTTGCTTGCAGTTATTTAATTTCCCAAGTGCTAGATGTCACAGTGCCTCAGGTGGCAGACCTCAAATCTCTTCCCTTTTCTAACTATATTCACACCCTTAGTTATCTCACTCAGGCTCATGGCTTTAAATAGCATATAAATCCTAATGACTACCAATTTTGTATCACCAGCCCAGAACCTGCTCTGAATTCAGACTTGTATATCCAACTGCATGCTTAAAATCTCCACATCCATGATGATCAGCAACTCAAATTTAATATATACAAAAATAAAATTACATCTCGATGACTCCCACCCCAAATTGACCGCTTCTGTGGGTTTCCTCATCTTAAAAAATGGCAGATCCGTTATCCGTTTTTCCAGTTGCTTGGTCCAACTCTTTCATACCTTCCGTCTAGTATATTGACAAAACCTATTGCTTCTAATCACAAAATATATCAATAATCTGGCCACTTTTCACTTCTACAATTCCTTCTACCCTAGTCCAGTCCCTTCTTATTTCTCCCCTGAATGACTGCAGTAGGTTCCTAGTTCTATCTGTGCCCACCTTGAGTATATTCTACATATAGCAACCAGAGAAGCCCTTTTAAAATATCACTTCAATTATATGTGTAACTGAAAATTTTCATAAAAACACTAACTTTCAGTACATACAATTTAATTTAATATTTTTTATTCTATTACATTTTTTGAAATGCAGCTCACAACCCATTAGATTGATTTCATGACCCCCCAGTGGGTCACAGCACACGTTTTGAAAAGTACTGGTTTAGGAAGAGGTAAGGATGGTGAGAGTGTTGAAAGTAGTAGGTAAACTGGATAATAAGAAAAAGGGAACCAAGAGGTGGGAAAAGCAATGATAATTATTATATTAATGATTTACTTATATATACTGAATATTTTCTATATGCTAGGAACTGTATTAAATACTTTAATGTCTTGACCCTTTACTCCTTAGACAGATTGTCATATGATGATCCTGAGGTTTTGCCAAGGTAAAAATGGCAAGTAAGTTGTGGACCGAGAACTGTAACCCAGCTCCATATGATTTCAGTGCCCTTTTTCTATAACCAGGACAGCATGTTTCCTTCATGTATGTCCCAATATTATTCTATAAATTTTTACATAAAAATGCAGATAATTATACACCTGAAACTAATATAACATTGTATGTTTACTATACTAGAATTAAAATAAAATTTAAAAAAATTTTAAATAAAATTTTCAAAATGTAGATAATGGCCCCATTTTTCCTATTTCAACTTGCTGTCATGTAATTGTCATGACCAAGATTTGTTTCAAAATATTATCAAAAATATTTACATTAAAAGGATTATTTCAGAACATTATTATTCTATAGATTTTCCCCTTTCAATAAGGCAAATGTCAACATTTGCAGATACACTTAGAAGGCACTAAATACTATTTATGCTAGAAGATAAGCAATTTTATGTCTGAAGAGGCTAGGAACTATTCGGATGATTAGTTACTTGGTTTCATTTTAGCACAATCAAAAGATTGTGACAAATCAATATGTTTATCCCAATTTTTCAACTTCTTTTGTGATAAACAGTCCTTTCCACAACTTGTTTGTGTGCAGTGTGTTCCTTTTTAAGCAGAGAGAAACCATTAGGCATTCAATACAAAAGCTTGTAAATGTTAATTTGTCATGGACCAGAGATTGACTGACAGGAAAGAATGAAAGGTGGCAGACTGCTTTTAGCTTCAGCATAAGAAAAGGAAAAGAAAATGGAGCTAACCAAAGAAGTATAGAGGAATGAATAAACCATCTGAAAATGGAGAGGAATGGGGGAATGTAAGAGGGGTAATACTGGGCCAAAAGATTAATTAAAGAATAAAACATGGAACATAAAAAGAGAGAATTCAATGTTTTCTCCCTCCAATTCAGGTAAAATCATGGAGCATGGCCTCACGTAGAGGAGCCTAAATGGACAAAGATGGGACTAAATTCAGAGGGCTATTCGAAGCAAACCAAATCCTCTTTGAACTACTTAAGAAAGAAGCCTGAGTGAGAAAGGTTCTGGCTTAAGTTGGAAGTAAAAGCAATAAAAGGATCGAATAAAGAAGGAACTCCTCCGAGGAAAATAATTCTGTAACCACCTGATTCAGTCGTGGCCCAGCCTTCACTGTCTGTGCGAGACACTGTGCTGAATGCTTGGGAAACAGAAATAAGACCCAATCCTTGTCCTCGAAGGATTCACAATTCTATTGGGAGAATCACACTAGTACGCAGCCCATCACAACACACTGAGGTAATTGCTAGGACAGAATATACCAGGGGCCTTGAAAGGAGAAACAAAGGGGATGCGAGCATGCAGATACACAACATTCTAACCCAGAAGGAAGAGGCTTGGGAGAGAATAAACCAGTGACCTTTCCTAAAAAGAGAAGTTACTTAGGAAGGAGGGCATAGAGTGCCTTCAAAACAGCGGGGATAAAGCATGGAAAGGCAAATTGGTGAGAGAGAGAGAATAACAGGTGCACAGAGGATAAAGCAGTTGTGTGATGATACTGGAGAGGTAAACTGGGGTCAGGACAAAAGAAGCCATCAATAGGATGCCAAGGAGTTTGGACTCCATCCCAAAGACTACAAGTGATGTTAAATACTTAAATCAGGGAACGATGTGCTTTGATATGGCAATCTGAAAAACAAATGGGAATAGAGACCAGAATGAGGGAGATAAAATTGCAAGGATGAAGTAAAGAAAGTCAGACAGCAGTTGTGGCAGTAATCCAACTAAGAAATGATGAAGACTTGGGGCGCCTGGGTGGCTCAGTTGGTTAAACAGTCAACTCTTGATTTTGGCTCAGGTCATAATCTCCTGGTTCATGAGTTCAAGCCACACATCTGGCTCTGCACTCACAGCAAGAAGCCTGCTTCCTCTCTCTGCCCTTTCCCTGCTCGCACATATGTGCTCTCTCTCACTCACTCTCTCTCAAACACAAATAAATGTTAAAAACATTTTAAGAAAAGAAATGATGAAGGCTTTAACTAAGGCAGGAGCTATAGAGCTGGAGATACGGGGACAGAGTCAAACGTACTGAAGAGATAAAATAGCAAAACATGGTGACCAAGTTATGGATATGTGTATTTGTAAATTTCAGATGTGTGGCTTGAGTGATAGTGCAGTAATTTGGGGTGCCATTCCCCATGACAGTAAATTTAGAGGAAGTCCATATAGGGAGAGACCAGAGGATGATGATGAACTCATCTTTGGACATAAGGAGTTTGTGTTGCCTTGGGATGTTCAAGTGTAGATGTGTGGATGAGAGCTCAGGAGAGATCACTGGTGAAGGCAGAATCCTTGAGAGGGAGTGACATTCCCCCAAGGAGAGTGGAAAAAGTCAGAAATAAAGCACAGTGAGTAAGGAACTTGCCAAATGGCATCTAAGGAGCTAGCGGATGGAAAGGGATGGTCAAAGGAGACTGAAAAAGACTTTCCAAAGCAAGAGGGAATATAATAGAGGGAATAGTAAATGGAGAGAACAGAATGAGAGAAAACCAGGGGGAAAAAAGAATGTTTAACAGAGACAAATTCAGCAGAGGAGCAAATAAACAAGGACAGAAATGTACCTATTAGGTATAGCAACTAGGAGGTATATTACCAGACAGGTTTGGGCACAGAATGCCAAAAGTCTGATTACAGTGGATTAAAGAGTGAATCAGTGATAACAGCACTTTTATTCCACCACCCTTCTACCAGAAAGATTTGGCCCATTATGTCATCACTCATTTGTTACTGGTACTGCCATTTGAAAAGAAGCTTTTGCTGGATGTGTCAGTATTTCTCCATTTTCCACAAAGAACCATTTTTTTGTTTGCTTTAATGAGAATATTTTAAGTTCTACTTTCGTAGCAAATTTCAATTTTTAATAGTTTTATCACCTATAGACACTATGTTATACATCAGATCCTCAGGCCTTATTCACCTCATAACCAAAAATTTGTGTTCTTTTACCAACTTCTCCCTATTTCCACTATCCCTGCCCCCAGCACCCAATTTACTACACTCTCTATGAGTTTGATTTTTTGTTTCTTTGTTTCCACATATAATTGATACCATGTGGTATTTGTCTTTCTCTGTTGGGCTTCTTTCATTCTCTCTCTCTCTCTCTCTCTCTCTCTCTCTCTCTTTATTTGAAAGAGCACAAGCCTGCACGAGCAGGGCAGGGACAGAGGAAGAAGGAAAGAGAGAATCTTAAGCAGACTCGACATCCAGCACAGAGCCCAGCACCAGGATCTATCTCATGACTGTGAAATCATGATCTGAGCCAACATTAAGAGTTGGGTGCTTAACCGACAGAGCGACCCAGGCACCCCTCTGTTGGGTTTATTTCATTTAGCACAATGCCTTCTAGTTTCATCCATGTTTTTACAAATGACAGGACTTACTTTCTGTTTTAAGGCTGAATAATATTCTAATATAGATAATACATTATGTTATATTACATATAATTATAATACATATAGTGGAATGCACATATCACATTTTTTTTAATCATTCATGCATTGACAGACACTTAGGTTGTTTCCATACCTTGATTATTGTGAATTATGCTGCTATGAACACGGGAGTGCAGATAGCTCTTCGAAATAATGATTTCATTTCCTTTGGATCTATATCTGGAAGTTGGATTGCTGGATATGGAAGTTCTATGTTTAATTTCTTAAGGAATCTTCATATTGTTTTCCTTACTGGGTGTGCCACTTTATATTCCCACCAACAGGGTACAAGGGTTCCCCTTTCTCCATATCCTCATCAGCACTTATTATCTCTTGTCTGTTTTTATAATAGACATCCTCACAAGAATGAAATGCTAATGCATTGTGGTTTTGATTTGCAGTTCCCTGATGATTAGTGATGTTGAGAACCCTTTGAAGTTGCTCTTTGATATCTCTATGCCTTCATTGGAAAAATGCCTATTTAGTCCTTTGCTCATTTTTTAAATTGGTTGTTTTGTTTTGTTTTTCACTATTGAGTTATAGGAGATCCTCATAAATTTTGAGTATTAAGCCTTTATTGGATATGTGATTTGAAGATTATTTTCTCCTATTCAGTAGCTTGCCTTTTCATTTTGTTAATAGTTTCCTTTGCTGTACAGAAGCTTTCCAGGGTGATGTCATCCCACTCATTTATTTTTGTTTTTGTTGCCTTTACATTTGGAGTCAAAAATCACTGCCAAAACTGATGTCAAAGAGCTTACCATCTATGTTTTCTTCCATCTATGCTTTCTTTCTAAATCCATTTAGAGCTGATTTTTGTGTGTGGTGAAAGATAGGGGTCCAGTTTCATTATTTTGCATGTGGATATCAGTTTTCCCAACACCATTTATTGAAAATATTATCCTTTACCCATTGTGTACTCCTGAATCCTTTATCAAAAAATTAACTCACCATAAATTCATGGGTTTACTTCTGAGCTGTTATTTTCTATTGATCCATGTGTCTGCTTTTATGCCAATATGGGACAATTTTTATTACTATAGCTTTGTAATAGACTTTGTAATCAGGAAGTATAATGCCTCCAGTTTTATTCTTTCTCAAGATTTCTTTGGCTAGTTGGGACCTTTTGTAGTTTCATACAAATTTTAGGATTATTCCAGTTCTCTGAAAAAGGCCACAACCTTTTGATAGAGATTGCATTGACTCTATAGATTGCTTTGGGTGGTACTGAGATTTTAACAATATTAATTTCTTTAATCCATAAACAAGAAATATCTTTCTATTTATTTGTGCCTTCCACAATTTCTTTCATCAGTGTCTTTATGATTTTCAATGTACAGGTCTTTCACCTTTTTGGTTACATTTATTCCTAAGTATTTTATTGTTGGTGCTATTGTAAATGCATTTTTTTCTTTCCACTAGTTCACTTGTAGTTTATACAAATGCAACTGATTTTTTAAAAAAATTTTTAATATTTTTTTTTTATATTTGAGAGAAAGAGAGAGAGAGAGAGAGAGCACAGGCACGGGAGGGGCAGAGGGACAGATTCAGAATCTGAAGCAGGCTCCAGGAACTGAGCTGTCAGCCTAAGCCAGATGCAAGGGCCGAACCCACAAGCAGTGAGATCATGGGCCAAAGTCAGACATTTAATCGACTGAGCCACCCAGGCACCCCAAAATGCAACTGACAATTTTGTGTTCTGATTTCATATCCTGCAACTTCATTGAAATTATGTTAGTACTAGCAGTTTTTTGGTAGAGTCTTCAGACTAAATATATTTATATATATATATAAATTTATTTATATATTTATATATAAATTTATTTATATATTTATATATAAATTTATTTATATATTTATATATAAATTTATTTATATATTTATATATATATAATATCATGTCATCTGAAAATAGAAACAATTTATTTCTTCCTTTACAATTTTGATTTTTTTTTGCCTGATTTCTCCAACTAGGACTTCTTGTACTATGTTGACGAAAAGTGATGAGAGAAGATATGCTTTTCTTGTTCTGATTTTAGAGGAAAAGCTTTCAGTTTTTTACCGTTGAGTATGACATTTCCTGTGGGCTTGTCATGTATGGACTTTATTAAGTTGAGGTATGTTTTCTTAACATACCTCATGTTAAGAGCTTTTCTCATGAAAGGGTACTGAATTTTGGCAAGTGCTTTTTCTGCATCTATTGAGATGATCATCTGATTTTTATCCTTTACTTTGTTAATGTGGTGTATCATATTGATCTGTAGATGTTGAGCTACCCTTGCATCCCTGGACATCTATGTTCATTAGAGATATTTGCTTATAATTTTCTTTTCTTATTGTATCTTCACCTGGTTTTGGCATTAGGGTAATGCATGCCTCACAAGATGACTTTGGAATTGTTTTCTATTTTTTGTAAGAATTTGAAAGGATTGAAACTAATTATTCTTTAAACGTTTGGTAGAATTCATCAGTGAAGCCATCTGGTCCTAGACTTTTCCTGGGAGTACTAAACTTTTATTGGGAGTCCTAGGCTTTTATTGGGAGGTTTTAGACTACTGAGTCATCTCCTTACAAGTAATAGGTCTGTTTAGATTTTCTATTTCTTTATGATTCAGTCTGAGTCAGTTGTATATTTCTAGCAATTTATGCATTTTTTCTAAGTTGCCAACTTGTTGGTGATTGATTATTCATAGCACTCTCATAATTTTGTATTTCTGTGATATCTGTTGTAATGTCTCCTATTTTATTTCTAATTGTATTTATTTGAATTCTCTTTCCCTGTTACTTAGTAAGTCTAACTAACAGTTTCTCTAGTTTCTTTATCTTTTCAAAAAACAACCTTAGTTTCATTGATCATTCCTATTGTCTTTTTAGTCTCTATTTCTTTTTTTTTTTTAATTTTTTTTTTTTAACGTTTATTTATTTTTGGGACAGAGAGAGACAGAGCATGAACGGGGGAGGGGCAGAGAGAGAGGGAGACACAGAATCGGAAGCAGGCTCCAGGCTCTGAGCCATCAGCCCAGAGCCCGACGCGGGGCTCGAACTCACGGACTGCGAGATCGTGACCTGGCTGAAGTCGGACGCCTAACCGACTGCGCCACCCAGGCGCCCCTCTTTTTTTTTTTTTTTAAAGGACACCGCAACTTAAACAAGATCTTTAATTTGTTTTAATTTTTTAATGTTCATTTATTTTTGAGAGGGAGAGAAAGAGTGCAAGCAAGGGAGGGGCAGAGAGAGAGGGAGACATTGAATCTGAAGCAGGCTCCAGGCTCTGAGTTGTCAGCACAGAGCCCAGTGTGAGGCTAGAACTCACAGACCTCGAGACCATGACCTGAGCTGAAGTCAGACGCTTAACTGAGACACAAGGGAGCCCCTCTTTAGTCTCTATTTCATTTATTTCTGGTCTTATCTTTGTTATGTTCTTCCTTCTGCTAACTTTGGGCTTAGTTTGTTCTTTGTTTTCTAGTTCCGTGAGGCATAAAGTTAAATTGCTTGAGAGCCTCCTTTCTTCTTGATGCATGCTTTTATTGCTACAAACTGTCCTCTTAGAACTTCTTTTGCTGCATCCCATAAGTATTAATATGTTGTGTTTCCATTGTCATTTGTCTCAAGATATTTTATTTCTCTTTTTATTTCTTTTTTTGACCCATTGGTTGTTTACAAGCAGGTTGTTTAATTCCATGTATTTGATTTTTCCATTTTGCTTATAATTGACTTCTAGCTTCATATCATTGTGGTAAAAAAATATGATTGATATGATTTCAATATTATCACATTTATTAAGATTTGCTCTATAGCCTAACATAAAATATATTCTAGAAAATGTTGCATGTGCACTTGAGAAGAATTTGTATTCTGCTGCTGTTGAATGGAATGTTCTTTATATGTCTGATAGGTCCATCTAATCTAATGTGTCATTTAAGTCCAATGTTTCCTTATTGATTTTCTGTCTGGATGATCTATTCATTGTTGAGAGTGGGGTATTGAAGTCCTCTGCTATCATCACATTGCTGTTTATACAGCAAGACAGATCTGTTAATCGCTGCTTTATGTATTTAGATTCACCAAAGGACCATTCTTAGTTTAGAGGAAAAATTCTTCAAAGCTCATGTCAAGAGACAAATTACATTTTGTCCTATGATGCCAACCAGGCATGTCTGACTGGCAGGAACATCAATCTTAATTAATAGCTACATTAAACATAATTTTCAAACATCAAATCCCAAATGTAATGACTAACCAGACAAAGAGTCAGAATTGAGATGGGTAGACACACAGAGACATACACAGATATAAGTGGCTTAGATAAAAGATAAACATAATATTAGAGCTATTAAAGTTTGCACCAATAAATAAAATGAACTAAATCAGGACTTCTTCTTAAACCCACACTGCCTCCAACCCCTCCCCAGAAAATTGGATGCACTTGAACTCTCACTTCAAATGTCCAGCCATGTATCACATGGAGGTTCCATCATGATCTTGGAAACTGAGATAAAAGGGTCATTCTATTCATTTGAATATTCAGGGCAAATAATAACTCCTACATATTCACCTTTAGAGGTGGGTCACATTGATCATCATATTTTCATTCTATCCTCCATATCTCTCACCCTCTATTTCATATTTCCTATCCCTTTACCCTCTGTACTTCATGCTGAATAATTTTCTCAGATTTCTCTCACTGGAATCCTCTTCAGTTGTATAATGTTCTATATAAATAATCACCTCATGAATTTTAGTTTCAGTGATATCTGGTAGATATTTTATTTTGTTCTTTGTCAAATCTTCAAGCCATTATGTCATTGTCTTATTCTCTATGACTTATTCCTCTCCGTTGGCTCTTTAAATCCTTTTAAGAGTACAGTGATTACTCTATGACCTGTTGGCAATTTCTCTATTATCTCAAGTTCCAAGAAAGATATTTCCTTAAATGTGTGTTGACTGTCTCCCTCAAAGTGTAATATTTCTTTGTGTGCTTTCCTGTTTTTTTTTTTTCTCATGAGCTCATTTTTAGTGGGATTTTTTTTTTTTTTTACAAGTCTTGGTTGTTACATAATTGTTTTGCCTTTGCTTCTTCAAAGCCCCAGTGTGTTCACTAGTTCAGGATGTTTTTAAATTAATTTCTTGTCTTAAGGAGTTCTGCAAAATAGTCATCAAATAGCTTCATATTCCAGGCCTATTTTTGGTTCTGACCTAGGACTTCAGTTTCTCACTGGATTATTTCCTTTTTTCACCCAAGCTTTTGGCAGAGTCAAGTTCTTTATTACATCTTTAGGCAGATAAGTAAACTTTTCCATTTCTTCTTTAACTCCATTCTTGTAGAGGTCCAGTTTTTGCATGGTTGTTAGTTCCCATTCCCATTCCTTGGACTTGAGTCCAAGGTCACATCTTATTCCAACGATGGGCATTCAACTCTGCTCATTAGTATCAAGGTCATATACAGAGACTTAATCTGACATCTCTGCCCTCCAGTCTTAGAGCCGCCAAAGCAAAACACTAATTTAGAATTGTTAATGTAGTAATAACAGGAGAAAGATTTATGATACCTCATAATAAAGTTTTCATAGTGGATATAACCTTAGTGGAAAGGGCCATATGTTCTTTCCACAAAGAATGCAATACGCTCATGGAGTTTAAAATCAGAATATGAGTTTAAATCCTAACTCTCCTACTAACCCTAACACTGCAATCAAATCACATACCCTCACTGCACTTTAGTTTTTCACTAACATAATGTGTGGAGCAGAAATAATTATGACACATGTAAAGACCTCTGAAAGGTGAAGTATAATGATAATGGTATAAAAAGATCTTTTATTTTACTTGTGAGCCTGAGATCAGGAAGTGAAAGTACCAATATTCCAAGATGACAGGCCAGGATGCTTATAAGAAGCATACAGATGGAAGAATAGTTCAGAGGCAAGAGAGTCTAAAAGGTCAGTTTACACATGAAACTCTTGCTTTAATAGGAATAGGACTTTCTACAGGAATATGGGACAGATGGGGAAAGCGGGATATCATAGTGGCTCAATCCAGAGCTGTGAGTGGCACAAAAGGCTGATGGGAATCCCACAAAGTAAAAAACAGGCCAGGTCAACTAAGGAAACAAAAATAGTCCACTTGCATAGAAATCAGATCAAGGATCTGAAGGTTTAAGAGACATAAGAAAAATAATAGAAAATTTTCTTTGATCAAGTGAAACAGGTAAAGCAATGGAAAAATCATAACTTAGAAAAAATATATCAACAATTAAGAAGAAGAGGCTTTGGAATTGTCATTCTACTGAACTTCAAACATTTCCTATTATACCTATTTGTATTTTAATCTTAACACTCTTTATCATTATTGTATATATTGGCTTAGCTTCTATCTCCGCTACTACATTATGTACTCTTCAAAAGAAGGAGTAATTTCTCCACTTCTAGCCTTTGGCACAGTGGCCTAGTATAGAGTCTACTTTCAATAACTGAATGTTGAGTGCACAAAAGAGAAAACTGATATGATGGGAGGGGGAAAAAAAAACCAGGGAAAGGAGGCATAGCATGTGCAATGTTAAAGAAAATCAAGATTTATGCAAACCAAAGAGCATCTTTCCAAAGATCTTTTGGTACCTTGGAAATGGCAGGTTATATTAAAGAATCATAAGCTCCCCCTTTGAGTGCACAGAAAGAACAGAGGAGGCTTCTGGAAAGTGAAAGAAAGCAGAGGAGTGAGTGCTCTTCTCAAAGCGGGTGGAAGAGGGAAAACTGCAACTGACGCCACTCTGACAGATTCCTGAGAAAAGTAAAGAGAAGTGCTGTAAATGAGGCCTTGAAGGGAGACTCACAGAACAATTGAAATAGCTTTGAGAAGAGTAACTCATGCCAAATCAAATTATTATTGGAATGGAATGGCAGATTGTGGAGATCAAAGAAACAATGAATGTAATTTCATTAAACATTAGTGAAGCTTTTGATTCAAATGCCATGGTTACTATCAGTTGAACACTTTGCTTAATGATGTTCCAAACTGCAAGGAGGACATATATATCTTATAACTATTAGTAAAGTAATTATAAAATTAAATATTAAAATTGTGATACTGTGATTTGTAGAAATGTGTATTTGGTGTTGCTCCAGTGGTCACTAGCTCACAATTCCTAAAACCCATGGAATTTCCTGTGATAAAGGCCATAAAATTGTCCTTGTATATGTTAATGAGGTGACTTTTGGAAAATCCTTGTGTCACCTAGGGATGGGTTTGGGGGGGCAGGGAGAGACAGCCAAGTGATTAGAGGATTAGAACTTTCAGCTCCACAACCCACCTGCCTCTAAGGAGGGGAGAGGGGCTGGAGGTAAAATCAATCACCAATGGCCACTGATGTGATCAATCATGCCTATGTAATGAAACCTCCATAAAAACTCAAAAGGATGGGGTTCATAGGGCTTCTAGGTTGGTGAGCATGTAGAGATTAGGATAATAATAAACTGGTAATTTAGTAAGTAAAATGTTCAAGTTCTGTGAGCCCCTCCAGCAAATTTACCAAACCCAAGGAGAGGGTCATTGAAAACTATGATCTACAGTCAGTTATTCAGAAGTACAGATCATAACCTGGACTTGTAATTGGAGTCTGAAGTGGAGGGGGAGGGGGAGGAGCAATCTTGCAGGGCTAAGAATTTAACCTGTGGAATCTGATGCTATTTCCAGGTAGATAGTCAGAATTGAATTGAATGTTAGGATACCCAGCTGGTGTCAGAGAACTGCTTTTGGTGTGAGAACCCCACACATGTACACATTGGAAATTGGGTCTCAGAACATGTAAAGAAACATTTGTATATATTATATATGTTATATAGTATATATTTTATATATTTCATAAAATCTCTTTTTCAAATATCACACATATGTTTTTCCCCAAAAGTCTATTTTCTTGTGAGAAATTAGTGCAAAGGTAGAAACTGACAGATCTTTTCTGGGGGAGAGACCACTAACAGATCCCTCGCATCCACTTTTCTTTTGTTTTTTATCTAATAAGAAACTTGGAGTTAGAGCTGGGCACATGGCTTCCTAGTAAGAGATATCAACCTCCCTTACAGCTAGGTATGAGCAGATGGTTAAGTGGATACTAATGAATCATGAGCAGAACTAATATATGCCACTTTCAGGTCATTTTTTAAAAGAGAAGGCTACTTGCCCTGAGCAGTCTTTGTCTCTTACTAACCAAGAAATGGCAACATGTGCAGCAGTTGCATTGGACTGATAGAAGGAAGGTACGTGTTAAGGATAACAGAGACAAATCTTAAGCTTGGGTCTTTGGATGACCTGATGGGTCACAATCACCTTGCCAGCTTTGGGCCAGTCACCTCTGGATTGCTTAGTATGAATCAAGCTTCTATCTTATTAAGCCACAAAACGTCTGGGTCATCTACTTACGTATTAGCTTACTGCACCTGAAGTAATTAAATCATCAAATTAAACAAATGTGCTATATAGTCAGTCATTCATACTGATATCTGTGATATCAGGTTTGTTACCATTGATATACCTGAATACATCATGAATGGTGAATTCTAGTTTAGAATGGTTTTCAAACTTTAGTATATCTGATAATAAGTCTGTGGTGAAGCCCAAGAATTTGCGTATTTACAAAGCCACTTGGATGATTTTGTTTCAAGTGGTCAATAAGAGACATTTTGAAGAATTGTGAAATAATGGTGACAGTACCTAATCATGTCTCACGAGAACCAGTCCTGGAGTTGTCAACACTTTATACCTAAAACAAGTATTATGAACCAGTAGATGAAAGATGGAGTGAAAATGAGGAAGATAAAGGTAATAATGAGCCCTTTTAATAAGATGATCAAAACTAGGTTGGTTATTTCTTATTTAAAAAAATACAAGGGCTCCTGGAGGGCTCAGCTGGTTAAGTGTGTCTTAATTTTGTCTCAAGTCATGATCTCACAGTTCAAGAGTTCGAGTCTCGCCTTGGGCTCCATGCTGGCAGTGACAAGCCTGTTGGGATTCTCTCTCTCCCTCTCTCTCTGCCCCTCCCCTGCTTCTCTTCCCTCTCTCTCCCTCCCTCTCTCTCTCAAAATAAATAAATACACATTTAAAAAAATTTTAAAAACACATAGCCAAGAGTTCCAAGCTATTAGAGCAGGGGTTCTCAGCAGCTAAATTCCCATCAGAATTACCTGTGGTGGAGTTTTTAAAAGTACAGATGTTCTTCTCACTCTGATATGCTAAATAAGACTATTCGGAAGTTGAGTCCAGTTTTCTAAAAAACATCAAAAGTGGGGATGTCTGGGTGACTGAGTTGTTAAGCATACAACTCTTGATTTTGGCTCAGGTCATGATCTCAAGGTTTGTGAGCTGGAGCCCTGTATCAGGCTCCATGCTCACAGTGCAATGCCTGCTTGGGATTCTCTCACTCTCGCTCTCGCTCTCGCTCTCACTCTCGCTCTCTCCCTTTCTCTCTGCCTTTCCCCCACTCATGCTCTCTCATTCTTTCCAAATAAATAAGGAAACATTACAAAAAAACATCAAAAGTGATTATAATTCACATTCATGAATAACAGACATGATGTTATCCAGTTAATGTACACAATCTGGAGAAATTTTAAAGGTTTTGTTGTTTGGAAATGAGATATTAAGGATCTTGAATGCTAGTACAGAAAATCTGGGCATTGTCCTATAAACAACAGGAAGTCAATGTTTTTTGTGTCTTGTACTTATACGGACAAAGAAATGTTTTTAGAAAGATTGATTCAACAGTGGGGTACAGGATGGATTTGAAAGAAAAGATATCTGAAAAAAGGAAATCAGAGAAATGATACTGCAGTCACCTCAGTGATACAATAACCAAAAGAGTTTCCAAGATTCTCGTTAATTCTATGACCTATGGCAGCTCTAAGAGATACACTAATCCCTTTTGGAAAACACTTAGAATGTCTGAGATCATTATGTGCAGAGATAAACATAATGGACTTTAGTTTAAAAAAAAAAAGTCATCCTACACAAGACAGAAGGCTTGCTATTTAACCAACTGAATATTCAATTTTGAGAGATTTTTAAAGAATAAAATAAGAATATAAATAGCAATAAGTAAACAACTATTCTACTAACCCCCAAATGATACCTTATTTGTCCGGTTGTCCTTACTAATTGTAGAAAAATAATTTTTAAAAAATTTTCTACTTATTTGGCTTTTGTTTTGTTGTATTTTTTTTCAAAGCAAAACAGCTCATTGTAAATACATTTTGAACCTAGTGGTTGCAAATATTTTGATTTTTATTTCTTAGAAACTATAATTCACATTTCAGTAAAACTAATGCCTATATTAAAAGAATATGATTTTTTTATTGTTCATGAGATATGTCTCTGCCTCTCGTGTGCTTAGTGAATTAGAAAGTACCATGAATCTTTTTTAAAAAGATAGACTTTTGCCCCAGACAGATTAATAAAATCCTATCTCACACATACGTAAGGAACATAAGTAACAGAAAATTAGAAATGAATTCTACTTGATCAAAGACTTCATGGAATGGCATGAATTATGAATATCTCCATTTGGAAAATACTATGCCTTCTAGATGTCTATTGGAGAATAAACGTTCTCTTTTTTCTTTTTTTTTTTTTTAATGTTTATTTATTTGGGGGGGGGTAGTAGGGGAGGGGCATAGAGAGAGAAAGGAGAGAGAGAATCCCAAGCAGGCTCTGCACTGTCAATGCAGAACCAAAATCAAGAGTCGGAAGCTTAACCGACTGAGCCACCCAAGCACCCCACAGAAAAATAAATATTCCTGATGCAGACTCTTGAGTTATCTTACAATGGCTTAATTTTTTCTTTATTCTGAAAAACTGTTGTTATTAAAACAAATAAATATTTCATTATTGTTAGTTGATTAATATATTCTAGCCCTACAAATGTTTGAATGAAATAATATTCAGATGTTACATATGCAAAAGCTAGCATGTTTAGAGCTTTAGACCTCCTAGGTTTTAAACAAAAGCAACCAATCTTTTAGAAATTAAAAGGAGTATGGTAGTCATTAATGCTGATGACCAATATTTCTGGTTCTCTTCCTTCTAGACACAGTAATATTGCATTTCTTCCCTCACTTTAAGTTAGATGTGGCCAGGTGACGTTTTGATTAATAAAATGTAAATGGCACTGATATTTGTTTTTTCTGGTCAGAATCCTTTCAAGTTCCCATCTGTCTGCCATGACACCCAGTGACACTTCAAATAGTGGTGTTTCCCTCACTTATATCCTCAAGTGAGGACAGTGTATATGATAACTAATTATAATTACAACTAGTGTGAGCAATAAATAAGCCCTCATGGTTTTAAACCACTAAAACTTTGCGGGTATTTTATCCAGAGCATAACCTAGCACACCTTGATGGATATAGACATTTGAACAAAAGGAGACAGCTGTGGGGAAAAAAATGCAAAATGTGGCCCTGGTTTAGCCATTAGGCAGTAGGTAAGGAAGAAACTGTTAGTTAAGTAGTGGGAAAACGTCTGGTAAAATTGTCAACTGTAATAATTTGGTAGGCAGATCATGTACCAAATGAACTCCAAACTCTTAGAAAAGAAAATGGAGAAATATTATTTATGGCATATGTAGGTAGCTATTGGCTGCACTTATCAAGACATAAGAAAGAGATTTGGTCAGGAAAAAAATTAACTGGTTTGGAAACAACAATGAAAAATAAACCCAAAGAGTCCTTGAATTCAGGAATATAGGGAAGAGGTAACTGCTTCCTACCCCAAAGTAAAACTCACAATCTTTGGGCAACAAAGGCCAAGTAAAACTCTGCCTTGCAGGCAAGGATCAAATTAAGAGCATGGCTGTAGGACTCATATAAATTTCTGAATAGATTAAGATGTCTCTAAGTGAGACCTAACTAAAGGTGCACTTCCCAGAAAATGAGCCTAAAAGTGTTGCTTTATTTCAAGCCTAACTGATGCAAAGTATCTCCAATAAGTCAAGATTTAGAAACACATGAATGACAAAGTTAAAAAAAAAAAAAAAAAAAGCTACCCTAAGCACCATGTTTTACAAAGAACTATATATGGGAATAGCATAATTTGCTGACTGGAATCTAACAAATAAGACATCCACAAAGTTTTGAGAAACATTTATTGCCATAAAGAATCACCTCTGGACTGAAAATGACTGCCACTGGCTTAAATCAACCCTTGAACTGTTAACCACCTACAGACAGAAAGTGGACTTAGGAAGGTGCTCAGGCTTGAAAGGAGGCATACACTCCTACACTAATTTTTCAGATATGCCCACAAAGAATCACAGAAAAGGAAGAATCTCTCAGAGAGCCAGAGAACAATGGACAGGGAGTCTACTCTATGGTGGAACCAAGGTCTACATATGAAATGTTTCCCAACCCCAAGGTAAACACAGCCTGGCTCTATGACCTAGCAGAATTGCTCTGGACTAGACTAGGACCTGCTGCTTATCTCTCATCATTTTCTCTACAAATTGGAATATTTATTGAAGTTATCCTATGCTCCTTCAACCAGTAATTGGACTATGAGAGAAAATTAACTTATATTTTTTATTCATATGTCTCCAGATCAAAAGCAGCCATATTCAGACTTAATGTATAGCCTTCTACCTATCATCCAGATATCCTGATCTATGAAATTTTGCTACTGCCAGATGGGACTTGTTAAGAAGAAAGGAAAAGAAAAGAGAAGGGAAGGGAAGAGAAGAGAAGAGAAGAGAAGAGAAGAGAAGAGAAGAGAAGAGAAGAGAAGAGAAAGAAGAGAAGAGAAGAGAAGAGAAGAGAAGAGAAGAGAAGAGAAGAGAAGAGAAGAGAAGAGAAGAGAAGAGAAAAGGACAGAGAAACAGAAAAAGAAAAAGAAACAGTTTAAAATAGAGTCACTTATGCTAAGCCCATGTCATCAAATCACAGCTTAATACCTAACCTAATGGTAGTTTCAGCCTTCAACAGGAATGTAGTCTTAACCTACTCTGGAGTTTTCTGGTCATCACCAATGAGGTAATCTGCCACATAGGCCCTTTCCATCTCCCAAAGGAAGATGTGATAATCTACTCTTTCCTTATCCCTTCCCCTTTCTACCTTAAAAACCTTTCCCTTCCTGTAGCACTTTGGAGCTCTTTTCTACTTGCTAGATGGGATGCTGCCTGAATCATGAATAATTGATAAAGCCAATTGGATCTTTAAAATTTACTCAATTGAATTTTTATTATTTAACAGATTTGGAGGTTGTCTTCTTTGAGAAGTTAAGTGTGTTTTGCACATGGTAATAAAAATAACTCGATCATTTGTTGAACAAATATTAAACATTCATCATCAGTATTTAATTGAAGAATGAATATTTCTGATTGGCCCTGTTTCAGACACGTGGTAGGATTACACTTCCCTTCCATAAGACGGTTTATCCAGTGAAATGTGAATGGAAGCTATGTGGTCTCTTCAGGGTGAAAGTTTTTAAAGGAAACATTCTCATTAACACAACTCTTTCCTGTTTCCATATTAACCAACAGTCTTACAGATCATGAAAGCTTCATCAAACTACACATCCTTGAATGAAAATAACATGAAAGTGGGGCTCTACAAACCTGAGATGATATGTAATACGAGCAATAAATAAATCTTTGTTGCTTTAAGCCACTAAGATGTTAGAGTTGTTTGTTACTGTAACATAGCCCATCTGACTAACACAAGATACACAGTTATAGGAAATCAAGGCTTAGCTAACCACAACCACTCAATAAAGATTTGGTTAATGGAACTGAATTCATGAAGACACTTAAGTGTCAACTAACAAAACTCCCAAGTCAAGAAGAATGCAATTTAGTGGATTCTCACAGCATGCAATGAGGTCTCATCTAGATAATCCATATATAGGTAATTGGCAAATAGAAAAGAGACATCAGCACAAGACAAGAGACATCAGCACAAGTGTTCTTTCTCAACACTGTAAAGAATAGAACTTTAGGCTGTCTCAGAAAGCAGTGAGTTTTAAATCAAGCAAAAACAGAATGAGTTTGTTTGAGGTGCTGAACATAGTTCTGCTTTGGAAGGGAAGTTGAATGGAATGGCTATTAGATTTTCTTCTGATTCAGAGATTCTCTATAATTGTCTCCCCTCTATCTCTTTCAAATCAATTGAAAACAAGACAGGTAGAAGCTAAGTGCTTAGGCCTAAACCAAGATTTATGATAACCCTATTAAACTTTATCATCTGACAAATGTTATTATATGTCTGAAGTGAGCCATTTGAATATTGAATTCCTGGCTAAATCCAGCAGTGTTCCAGGTCCTACATTTTACAATGCTTCAGGGTGCTCAGTGGGGAGGAGACCTATTTAATTGCCCACTGAAATTGTGATTTACAGACTAACTGACCTGATTATTGCCATACATCCTAAGGTATACATTTCTATTTTCAACTTTCTTCTTCATTTTACAGAAACCACACAAAGAGCTTATCAAAATGTAAATGTTTTTGCCACAAGCAAGAAACAGAAGTTAGGGAAGTAATTGGAACTGCCAACATCAGGAGTCAGACTAAGAAGGGAAAACTAAGGAGAAGGAATATCTGAATTAGACAAGATAATGCCAAGCAATCACCTAGGCACAAAAATTCTAGGTGACAATCACAAAATTACTTAAGAAAAGTACAAAGAACAATTTTAAGACTATAATATAAGGCATAGAAAAGAAACATAGAGCCCATTTAAGTCAGGTCCTCTTTATAGATAGAAACAAAAATTTAGGGATCTATTTAATGTCATTTAACTGCATTTCCACCCAGGTCCTAGTAGCTGATTTCAAGACCAGTAAAATGGTAAAAATTACCATTTTTACTGTTCTATCAGCTAATATTCATATCTTCTTTCCATTCATCACTTTTTTTTGACCCTCAGTGCAACCCTAAGAACTGGGAAGTGAGACAGAAATAATACTTGTCTTCCAAAATCTGTTCTTCTCTTCTTGCATATTAAGAGTTCCTAGTTGAACACACGGCCAACCAAAATAAAGAATAAACTTCTCAATCTCTCAGGGAGCTAAACCATGACATTGTAACAAAGTTTTTGCCAATAGGACCTACAGGAAGTGATAAGGGTGCAGAACTTCCATGTTCTGTTAAACGAACAAGGTCAGGGTTCCTGGGTGGCTCAGTTGGTTAAGCATCTGACCAGTTCAGTTCATGATCTCGTCGCAGTTCCTGAGTTCGAGCACCACATCGGGCTCTGTGCTGACAGCTCAGAACCTAGAGCCTGTTTCAGATTCTGTCTCTCTCTCTCTGCTCCTCCCCTGCTTACATTCTGTCTCTCTCTCTCTCTCTCTCTCTCTCTCTCAAAAATAAATAAACATTAAAAAGAAAAAGGGAAAAGGTCTCCACTTGTTCCCTTTTCTATTTCCAGAACTGGAACATGAATAGCATAATGAGCCCTATTGAACCTTGCAGATGAGAACAACATCAGAGGAGATGATCAAAACAAATTGAATGGAACCTGAATCTCTAGAAGCTCTCATGGAGTATAGAGCTTCCCTACTAACCTTGAGCTGCCTACTTCCAAATTGTTAAGTGTTAGTTTCATTTTTATTGTAGTAACTAAATTCATACCCTAATTAATAAGGCAAAACAAGAATTCCTCTAAACAATTTTATGAGGAAATATCCTAGTTTGCCTAGGATACTTGCTCATTGTTTTAGTGCCTTTCTTCAAAGAAAGCATTAAAGTGAAATGTTTTATTGATTTAACACCAGCATGTATGACTTATTGTAGGTTGTCAACTACCATGTCTCATTCTGATCCAGAAAACAACAACAACAATAAACAACAACAACCTGATGTGCACATCTGCAACGCTAGAAATGGGTATTCATTCCATTTAGCAAAGCTAAGAAAAACTTTTTCTGAGAATGGATTCTACAGGGATGAGCTAATATCCAAATTTTAAAGCACATTTATGTAGAGTTCTGTCAAGTATTTTATTTAAAGAGCAAAAGAAAGGGCAAGTAATTATTGCCATTAGAGTTTTGCCTATTCTAATAGGACATGCAAATGAATGATTTTTGAAGTATATTTCCAATTCAGATAATGTTGCATGTACAGCTGTAACTGACTTGGAGAGAACTGAGGGATGAAATTAGCTAATTTCTCGCAATCAAGACAAATTCAAACGAGGAAAA